>NC_136494.1:101413864-101513864 GCF_053919585.1 Euprymna scolopes | reverse complement strand
TGTATTTTTACCCTTCACCGGACTATCCATTCATGTGAAATCTTTTTATCATTTTTATTTTACCTCCTATTCCCCTTACCTCACCCTAACCAAGTAAGACCTGTGACTTACTTGTAGTTTCATTAAATACTTTTACATGCAAAATCCGATCCCGCATTTTGCTAATTCCTACCCTCTTATGAGAAGGAGAGTATTTCTTCGAAACTCCGCGGATTAAGGACTATCCACTTATCTTGTATTTCCTTTTTAAAATTAAATATGTTTTTAACTCTTTTTCAAGATGTCTTTTAACATGTTTTATTAATCATTTGTTCATATATATATATATATATATATATATATATATATATACTAGCAGAAGTACCCGTCGTTGACTGGGTTCTAAAACAGCCCACAGAAAATTGACTGTGATTGATGAAAGTATGATAGGTTATGAAAAGGAGGAAATTGTAAAGCGATAGGTTTTGATACTCAAAAATTTTGCTCTAAGCAAAATATGATGAAACTAAAGATAATTTTCGCGAAAATATATTTTTTATGTCAACTTTGTTTCCATTCGTAGCCAAGAGTGACCAACAAAATGATGTTTCCTTACAAAGAGAAAATGTTATATATATATATATATATATGTATATATATATTCATATATATATATATATATATATATATATATATATATATATACAAGAAATTAATGTTACCATAGTCAATAAAAGTTACTTTTATGGTAAAAAAGTTCATTGCTTTGTATTTTTAAGTATTTTGTAAAAAAAAAAAAAAAAAATTTAAATTCACAAACCGGTTTAAAAAAATCAAAATTGCAGTGATTTGAAATGGAGAGCCCCGTTTTCAATTTGAAGGAGGGGTACCTGAGCATTCTGTGTTAACAATTTAAGAGTTCCGTCAACGGAAGGAATATTTATAAACATATTCAAATGTTCTCCGTTATTTTGTGCTTGAGGTATATTCGATTATGGCACGTGTAGTTTATATAAAAATTACTTTAAGTAGTTATCGCCTCAAAATTAGTTTCAATTTCGGTTCGCTGAAATTATTTCAAGTAAAGAGCATTAACAACTATTTCAAAACAAAAAAAACATGAACTGAACTTTTATTGAATATGGTAACATTTATTTCGTGGATATTTATTTTTCGGGTAATCGTTTGTTGGCTTTTCTGCTAAACACTCTTACTAAATAATATCGACGAAATATCGAAAAACAAAGAAACAAAAACAGTTTTGAAAAATAATGACGCTTTAATTACTTTAGTAAAATAATCTGAAACAGCAAAATGGGATATTAAAAAAGTAAACACGTAATTACTTTAGTCTTTAAAAGCAAAGAATCGATATAAATATGAATAAGAAGAAAATGACCCTTTTTAAGCAGAACAGCTTCGTTTCAGTTTTACAGTATTGAACGGTGTAGTATTGCGCCGTCGGATTCAGGGTTGTACTATTGTAATGTAAAGAACACGCAGAAAGGGTTGTAATCGACTGAATTCCTTCTTGTACACTGTCAGAAAAAAGCTTAAAAAGATATATACATAAAAATAAAAAGGTTATGTAAATGTTTTTAAAAAGACACGTAATAACGTGAGCAGGATTTTTCCTTCTTTTGACACGATAACAACTAACGTTCCTATTTTGTATTATTTATCTATTTATCTATTTTCAAAAGAGTGCCACGTGCAAGTGGAGAAGGAGCAAAACAGAGTAATGCAAACTTTGTGTAGAGAATTGTCTAAAGTTCCGACTTTTTTTTTTGCTTTCACTTTAATAAGAACGTGAATTTGTGAGGTGAATTTATTCGACAAAATATGATTCAACTCCAAAAAATAAATAAAAGCTAACGTGAATTAAGATTAAAGCAAACGTTTTATTATGGACCCTCCCCCTTTTAAAAAGACCTTGTTAAACTTTGTGATACATAATTATCAAAGTATACTTACGCAAATAGATATGAAAATCTTTGTTAAAGTTTGTGCCATATTTCCATAGATTACAGGCGCGAATGCAGACCCCACAATTTTATTATACCATCCCTATTAAACTTGAAACATACGTATCCAAGTTTCTTATGTACATCTATATCAAAAACACTTGTAAACGTTTTTTTTTTTTCATTTTTTTATTACCATACTTTGGGGGCCAGGGGCGAACGCAGACCCCACAATTTTTATGAACCACCGTCCTGCCAGATCAAACATACCCATTCCTGATCTTCGATACATTTTCTATCATTATATGTAATCGGTTTTTTAAAATAGTCAACTATATAGGAGCCTATTCGTGACCAAACACACACACAGACGTTCAGCTTCATATATATATATATATATATATATATATATATATATATATATATATATATATATATACTAACAGAATTTGTCTACTGGCGTTGCCCGGTGGAAATATTGCTCTAAGACAAAACAGATTTGTTGAAAGAACTCCACGCCCCGCAAATCAAATGAAATAATATTATATGGCGTATTATCGTAGACTTAGTAGCGCTTTAATTTGTTTTCTGAATGAGTAATTGAGGTAATAGAAAGCAATGTTAAAAAGCACGTTCACTAACGTATGAGAAAATGTGCTTCCACCCCGACAATGAAAACCAAAATAAATATTTACGAATAAATATTGTAATCAATCGTGAAAAAGTAAACATAAATGTAGAAATGCACTTTAGTTAACTTTTTTAAAGTGTGCATATCTTCATGACCTTCTCCAATAAAGGAAATTAATGAATAAGAAATGTTTATGAATACATATTTCAATCAATAAAGCAGAAATCCTTAAAGATAGGTAAATTGTTTTTGTTTTGATGAAGTGATTGGTAATAACTTGGAATGGAAACTCGCACCCTTGGGATGGTAGCCAGTATAAACAAGAAAAAATCTCGAAAAAATAAATGTGAAAAAAGCAGGCGAGTTAACGTTGTATCAAGAATGTGCACAACGGTACAAAACAAATTGTGCATGACTTCCCACCCCAATACAGGAAAGTAGTAAAAAATGTTTACAAATAAATATCGCAATTAATCCTAAAACCATTGGCCCTGGTGTACGTCAATGAAATAGAAATTTTTCTAGACAGAGTAATTTTTATTATGTTTTTACATATTGGTCGATTAGTCATGAAATAGTGACAAGGAATAAAAAAGAAATGGAACAAGAACGAAAAGCATGTTAATCAATCTTAGGAAATCGTGGTTCTAGTGTGTTATAATGATCGAAAAATCTTTCCAGACGGAAAACTTTTTCCTCATAGGGTTGTATAGAAAGAAAAAAATTAACCCCCTCACATAAAATGAAACGTAAACAACAGTAAAAAGGATAATAATAATAATAATAATAATGATAATAATAATAATAATAATAATAATAATAATAATCACCGAATGAGGACAGAGTAAAAAGTAATAGTAATAATGAAATATAAGAATACTACTAATACATAAACTACTAACATTATCGTTATTACTGCTACAACCAATTAAGAAACGAAAAATGGGAAAGTTAGGATATCTGAAATGTGTAAATCACGAATTTTTAATTAAAGAACGAAGTTGCCTTTAACTTAACAGCTGGAATCTTCCACATGTAAAGTTGGAAATTACCGCGATGACAATAAAAATAAAAATGAAATTGTAAAGCGCAAAAACATCGCCGAAACCTGTGTTCGCGGTTTTAGTTTTAATTGAATTTAAAGCCTTTAAACTGCTAAGCTAAACGTAACTTACGAGATAGATATTCTTAATTTGAACATCTTATTGTGTACACATGTAAAGTAGTTGACCTGGTGGAACAATAACGATATTGGGTAGAAATCCGTTACTAATATTGCGAAATATTGATATGGAAAAGTATTCTGTACTTGCGAGCAAAAATCGTATAGACTAAAGATACTATTAAAAGTTCAGTTCACTGGGGACATCCTAAAAGTTTCTTATCTATTGTCAGTGTGTCCGAAGCGAATCGTTGGCCGAGTCAGTGGCCTAGTAAATTTATTCGATAAGCAGTAATCAGTATAAAACAACTTTGTGACGTTTTACGATCGTAAGCAAACCGAAAAAAGCAGTATATTCATGCTCATACAAAGTAGCGAACTTGAATGGTTAAGTTGCGTTTGCGTCTCATTCTGTTTATGCGTGTAAACCAAGGTTATGTATATAATGAAAGTGTATGAAACAATAAGCACCCAGGTGTTTACCTCTGTACGACTGGGCGTTACTTAGATGAAGCTGGTGAAATGGTAACCTCGTTATTCAGTAGGGAAGAAGCAGCCGGGTTTGTTATGATTGTTGACTGACGCCATTTTGTTTAACTTTTAAGCGTTCGAAAAAACCCTGTAAACCGATATTCCAGTAATTCGAGAAACGCAAGCAATCAGTCAATGAAATAGCCTGGAGAGTGCGTAGAGAGGGATTATTATTTTAAGAAATGAAAATGAAAAAAAAAACAAAACAAAAAAACAAACAAAAAACAAAAAAAAATGTCAAATGTATTTGCAGGAGGAGAAAACACGTACAGTCTTATTGGGAAAAGATGTGGCAGATGTATTAATATCCCCTGGTGTAGTGGGAAGAGGAAGTGGAAGAAATAATGAGAGAATAATTATCGTCCTACCACCTGTGAATATGATATGTAAATTAAAGTTACTCTGATAATTTATGATAGCAAATGAAAGCAACTGGTAATAATCGCAAAACTTACAGCAGATATTGGGTAGTATTAGGGCTGTATTAAAATTATATGTGACATCTGCGTTCGTCGATTTCAAAGTATCGACACAGATGTGAGTGTACAAAGCGCGCTCCCGACTTTTACGACCGAGGCATCAAAAATGCTGGGAAAAGTACATTGAGAATATGGGTGGCTATGTAGAAAAATAAATACTGGAGCACAAATGGTCGCTCGTTTAATGGTACCACTGCCTGCTTCGTAGCTCATAGACGTTTTAGAGTTTTTGCTAAAGTACAGGAAGCCATACTTTTTAAACGATGGTCATAAAGTGAGCAGGAAATGCTATTAATAGATTTCTAAGTCATTATTTAATGAGTCGCTAAACTTTTACACACTGCACTACAAAAGCCCCCCCTCCCGCGTCTTTTAGAACGACATTCTAAAGGTGCGAGAAAAAGAGAAAAAATAAGGGGAAAGTAAAGAGAGAAAGAAAGAGAGACGCAGATGGATGCAAACTCTGTTATTTTCGGACAATTTAATGTGAGTTACTATATCATTTAATCATTTACGCTTATTCGTAAACAAATGAACAGTTTTAATATTTTGACATTAGATGAAAAAAAAAAACAAAAAACATGATTTACCTACTTTGCGAGTATTCGAAATTTAAAATGAATTTGGAAACCTTTGAACAGTCCCTTACAGATTTATTTAAACTTGCTTATTGCATTAACACGTGAAAAGTTTTGGAAGCCGTTTTAATTTCCTTCCCGCCAAAGGAAGATGTGACACAATGTCGAAAGGTTAGGAAAATTAAGCAATTGACCTTGATAAGGGGTGCACTGATACCCTGAAATATCATGGGCAGCTTTGTCGGTATTCCCCGGCCGGGGCACCTCAGACAGTTAGGAATAAGCTAACCCTATCCCAAAGGGGAGAGGCATAGCATGGGAGCGTCGCCTCCTAGGATTATCTAAGACAATGCCCCGGCTCGATAAATGAAAACAGTCAGAGAAATGTTTCAGACTAATTGCCGAGATCGTCTTCTCAACGGGTATGTATATCGGAAATCACCGAACACGAGTGCCGTCACAGGTTGGAAGATATTGACATGCAATCCTTTTTTATATATAAATAGAGTAATAAGAAGGTTAAATTTACAAAGTTTAGCTAAAATCTGGGGTCACTTAGTTTTCAAGAATCCCAGAAAAAATAAGTCTCTATATTCAAAATCCAAGCTTGTGACGACAATCCAAACACCTCTAGCATATTATATATTTGTTTGCGTCGAAAGTCAACCGATGTAGACCCAAAATCATCTCTTAAAAAATCTAAATAAGATTATTCCCGAGTAACGCCAGTTACGTACATTTTGTTTACTTTTATTAGACATCAATCCTTAAGGGATAAACTGTGAGAGATGCATATGTGCTGATGCATGTAAGATTCATCATGAATATGAAATAATGTAAGGTCTCAAATGAGGAACTCTTGAAGAGAACCGTTCTGGATAACACGGATGCACTTTTCACTCGGCGAAATCTGTGGTTGACTAGGCATCTTATGCGAATAGAAAATGACAGCATCCCCAAACAAATACGATTATCTCGGTTGACAAGTGGACTCCGAACCTGTGGCAGATCTAAATAAATAAAGATATAAAAGAAAATTTAAGAAAACATCAGAACCTCCATTTCTCGCTCGTGATATCACAACCACGTGATGCTTCCAATGTTTTTCCCTCCGTCAAAATACAGTTATAGTTCAGATATATACACATACCTATATATTTTATTTTTACCTTCTTTAAAAAATAAGTCTTGATGTAAGCTTTCATAGAAGTAGTTGTTACGTGTATAAAGAGACTATTTCATAACTGTTATGAGGTAAGCCGGTGTATTTGTTTCAAGGACTAATGGATGTACGCGGACAATTAGCAGTTGCATCTATCGTGGCAATTAATAGTAGATAGGTCATATATTGTTATATAGAGCACTGATGGGGGATGCCAAATAATTTGAATGATTTTTGATGTCTAGAAAATATGTATTAAGGGGAAAGATATTTTAGGATAAAACTATTATAGAAATGTTAAAACAAACATGAATGTTAGAACATCAACAATGAAGATGATTTTAGTGATTTTTATGCGATGTGAGTTAATGACGTAACGAGATATATTGGTAACACTGGTAATTAGTTTAGGTTCGAGTTGGGAGTCAGACTGGAAACGTGGTACAAGTTAACACAAAAGATATCGTCTCCGCGTTTTAGAAGTTAGAAGAAATGCGACTTTAGCATAATGTAGAAAATTACAACGTATTCTAGCTCCGATGGGAAGTCAAGAAAAAAAAATGAAATATATAATCTATTGTTGTTTGGTTTCCTTCGAAGGAAGATGAACTTGAATAACGAGAAGAGACGAAGACACAACAGAGAGGGGTATTCTATGATTGTGTTAACGAACTGTTTTATTATATGTGAAATACACACATACATACAACAATAGCATAACATTTTAATCACTAGATGTCAGACTGTATGCATCAGTTCGAGCTGTGAGTGCCCAGTATAGAGGAAGGGTGCCCAGTTCTGTGGTCAGGTAGGGGTTTTGGGGGATTACGATAGGCATTTAAGTGTGTTTTCGATGAATTGGAATGGAATTTCATTAAGGGCAGGATTATTTTTAAATTATTTACGTTGGTTTCGTGGTGTATTATTTGTGTATTGTTGACAAGAATTTCTCTAACTTCGGAGGAGGGACAGTTATATGTTTTGTAAATGTAATATTGCACTAGATTCTGTATTATGCATGGCGACTTGACAGGGTAGTCGGATAACCAACGTAACAATAAAACTAATAGGTATATTGGTTACGTCGGTTATACAACGACTACCCTATAACGTCACCTTACCATGCATAATACAGAATCACACTCAAATTCCTGTCGTAATCTCCTACCTGATCTAGTTCTGACCTCCAAACTGGGTATCACAGTTCGTGCGCATCTACGACTGCTACTATAGAAAAAAATTCCAGCTCTCATCGAAAATAATAGTCACACAGCCTCCCTAATGATATCTTATTGGAAAGACAAAAAACACTACCTTGGCCAACTTCGAACTGCACATGAACTTACATTAATTCTTTCGATCTACACACTAAAAAGATCATAAGAAAAATGGAAAAATAAAAAGGTCTAGTAAAACGGAAACTCTCTGTTGTCTTTAACAATGTTTGTTAAAATAAAAGAATGCTGCATAAATACCCACACTTCAAATATAATATATATGCATATATAACTGTATTGTTCATGTATCCACATAAAACATTATAAACTATATAATATATTATGTGTCGATTTTAACACTGCTCAATAAATGAGTAGATATAGGGAATAAGTTATGAAATTAAAAATATATTCATGGAAATTGAGCTACACAGAGGCTTACGCATTCCATCTTTGTAGGAAATCGTCAGACTATACACACATATGCTCCGAGGCTGCTTCCCAACCTACTACAACATGCTTTTTTCAAGTCCAATGGAAACAAATAATTTTAAAGCTGTCTTGCTAGATAAAGTATCATTTGAATAAGTGATCTGAATACTTCATCAAGATCGTGCTTAACGTTCAACCGACAATCTCTTTAACTCTTATCAGGTAAGTGGCATATTCATAAAATTATATTTCTACGCTTGTTTATGTGCGTGTGTACGTGTGTACAGGATAATCTCCTAAACTGATTAATGGTTCATTATTAATGTTGCTACATATATTTTAGGTTATTTCATGAAATCGATATTGCTTTGTGTTTTTATATATTCATATGTTATGGGGTTTACTACTCAGCCAATCATATTCTTTTTTATTCATACTCACATTTATTATAGCCAATGGGGGTCCGTTTATCAGGAAAGGTTCACTTGACCTGTCATTCACCTGTTTCCTTATTATTTTTGACGTGATTCGTTTTTTTTTGTATTGGAAACTGACCTAGTTTTAATCTGGTTGTTTTTCACGTACAATTATTTTATACTAGTGTATGTGTTTATGTATTTGTTTATATAAACTGATTATTATTATAATTATGATTATCATTTTGTTGTTAGCATTATTTATTCAGGTTTATGTGTATGTTATCATAAGATAAAGTTTATTTTATGTATACATACGTTTGCAATTTCACTTTAATAATTTTAGGATTCTTTAAAGTTTAGGATAGCAAATGTCCCATTTAAACACAATCTACACGAGTCGTTAAATTTTCTGCATGTGCTGGCCAGCTGTACTATTTTCCAATTTACTATCGGCGATCATCCACTTTTCTTGAGCTCCCAGTAGTGGTTCGCTAATGCTGTTTTATTCGGCGTTTTTCATTTTTGAATGTACTTCGTCGATCGTAATATCTGTTTTCAATATCCAGCGATATCAGTCCTACGGAATATATTTTGTTATTCGGGTTTTCTTTGGCAAATATTGTGGCTTGATAAACAATGTTTTAGTTTAGGCATTTATGTTTTAGCGTTTAAGAGATAAAGCTACATCTACAACACAACGAAAATAATAGTGGATATCATGATATCGAAATCAAATACAAACAACATAGCCCAATAATTATAATAAGACTAAAACAAATTGATGTAAAAAATATAATTTAGTATAGACCGCCATATAACCAAATGAAAAAAAACAAAACAAATTCGGCAAAAATTCTTAAATTTTATCGAAAAACACTTCACCTCTTACACAATATTTTTAATAAAATCAACCAAAGCTGTCCTATAGTCACTGCGAAAATTTAAAGCACATAATAAAATAATTTATTAGAGCAAACAAAAAAGAAAATAATAACAAAATAAATAAAAAGTGACCAACATAACAAGAACAAAAAACACATAGAATAAAAATAACACATAGGAGAAAAATAACACATAGAACAAAAAACACATAGAACAAAAACACATAGAACAAAAATAACACATAGAACAAAAATAACACATAGAACAAAAACACACATAGAACAAAAAAAACACATAGAATAAAAATAACACATAGGAGAAAAATAACACATAGAACAAAAATAACACATAGAACAAAAAAAACACATAGAACAAAAACACACATAGAATCAAAACACATATAGAACAAAAAAACATAGAACAAAAAACACATAGAACAAAAATAACACATAGAACAAAAACACACATAGAACAAAACGCACATACAAAAAAACACATAGAACAAAAATAACACATAGAACAAAAATAACACATAGAAAAAAAAACACATATAGAACAAAAATAACACATAGAAAAAAATAACACATAGGAAAAAATAACACATAGAACAAAAATATAATTACTAGAAACAGCAATGCTGCAAATCTAAATAGAAATAAAAACACTAGCATTAAGAAGAAATGTAACTGTAGAACGCAGAAACATAATACGGTACAAAATAAATGCCTAACCAGGTCAGCAGGTCACAATATTCGTCAAAGAAAACCCAAATATGTAGATCTTAGTTATCACCTTGCACCAAAACATGAAGAAGCTAGCATGTGAACGATTCGTGCGTGCGTAGTCATAATATCGTTGACAAATCAGACGACCCCCAATAAGTACCAAATTTGCAATTTTTACTTCATTAGAACCCATTTTTTCTGGATGAAAAACGATTAAACAATTTTTCATGTGTCTGAATACCTTATATACCAAATTCCATGTCTGTATATCAAAATTCGCTCAGTATAGATGTTTAGATTTGTCATCACACACATTCGCACTTTATATATATATATATATATATATATATATATATATATACATTGTTCTTTTTAAATTCTTCAAATATCTGTTACACTTTGATTATTTCTACTTAAAAATCGTGTGACCTTAAAATAATTATTTGTATTCAATCTAAATATCAAAACCCTTTCTTTTGATAGTCATTTCTTTTGTAGTCTTTAATCAATGGCGGTATTATTTATGGATACAAATCCCAAATGTCGATTCCTATTCAATTCAATATCAAACAAAATGTTCATCGGGATCACGTTTATTTCTGTGCCATGTTTTATATCTATAGATTATGATCCACAGTATGCGCCCTGTTAAATAATCCTGATTGTTTTTTAAGGATCCATATGGTAAGACAGAGAGAGATCCCATTTACCAAGGATGTTTCGAAGTCATAAATCATAAGTGTCTTGCTTCTTGCCGCGTGTCCGCCCTTCCATCTCATTGCAGATGATCTTATCCAAATCGAAATAGACCACATGTAACTCGTTTTAATCTCGTCTTTTCTCGTTCCTGGCAGCTAATATATCATCTGAACTCGCCAACACGAACTTAATCACGCAAATTGCAGAGAACACACCGAGGAACCCCAAATCTCTATCGATATATTTATATGCCCTGTTATGTGTAGAGTCATAAATGCACATATACTAACACATGTGTACCCACTCATCAACATTTATGCATGCATAGATATTAGGGATGGGACGATTCCACTATTTTTCTCTATTCCGATACAATTACCGCTTACGCATTTAATTCCTAATACCGATACCATTACCGATTCCGATTCTTTATAAACCTCTGAATATTTAACTATAGAGTTGTTATATTTTTCTTTTTTTACTATAAAGACACCTGTTAAATGTGCAGCTATTTTCTCAAACACAAAAACACACTTATGAGGGATGATGTATCGATTTTGTTTTTGGTATTAGTTTAAAATCAATAGATTTTCATTATCTTATAATTACTAAATATTTAGTGTTTTATCATTAATTCAAGTTGTAAAGTATTTTGCTTTAAACAAAATTAAATTACAAAGCCAATCAAAAGAATCGTTTTTTTTGTTTTTGCATCGGAAAAATAAGCACAAAGATTTCCGATTCCGATACCCTAAAATATTCGGATCCCCAACTTCGATTAATCGTCCCAACACTAATGGATATATATTTATATATATTTTATGTATTTATACTTATATACGATGGGCATTCCATAAGTAATGCTTTCTTTTTATTCCGCTCGAATGGATCAGAGGGAATTGCAAATTGTTTTGTTATAATAATTGCATTTATAAATTCATAACCTTGAAAGTTTTATTTCTCGGTTGGAGATATTGACAGTGTGGGACTTTAAAAATGAAATCCTGTCATGGACGTGTGTCAGAAAAAAAGATACGTCATTGAATTTCTCGATGCAAGAAAAAAAAAGGTGCAGTTTCATCAATTTTAGAGTTGCTACAGATATGTGAGTGACGAATGGTCAGTATCCCATCTCCGGAAAAAGTGTATTGAGAATGGTGGTAACTATGTAGAAAACAAAAATTCTAGAGCACAAAAGTTCGTTGGTTTAAGTGGAACTACTCCCGTCTTCGTAGCTTTTCACCTTTTTTGCGTTAAAAAGGGGATGCGTTACTTTGAAACGATTGAATGAATATACATATGATGACCCTCGTTTTCTATTTACAAAATTTTAGTTAAGGTTTTCTCTTTTCATCCTTATGTAGTTAAATTCTGTTTTCAAATTGAAGATTTTTGCGAAATCGGCTTATGTAATTGCTAAGTCTATTTCTATTTAACAATTTTAGTTAAAACCTTTCTTTTTCATCCACATATAAATGAATCCTCTTTGGTCATTATAAACTTTTTAGAAATCGGATGATGTAGGTGCTTATTCTGCGATAGGTTAAAATTAATATTTTTTCTTTCCGGGAATCTAAACTGCATTCTTTGTTTATATTTTTTGCATTTTTTTTATTCGAAGCTTCTTTAGACTATATATATATATATATATATATATATATATATATATATATATATATATATATATATATATATATATATGAACGTGTCTGTGTGTGTGTGTCTGTGTACATTTCCCTACGCAATAACTCTGTCAATTTTTAGTCTACAGACTCGAAATTTGATATACAAAGTACTGAGATTTGGGAAAATCGAGGTGACATGTTTTTGGCCAGAAATTTGGCGATTAAGAGGTTAAAGCTCAATGACTTAACATTTGAGCACCCTACCAAACTCCTCCGACAATTTTGATTCTACACACTTGAAATTTTAGATATAAGTTCCTTGGACATGGATCTAACTTAATAAATTGATTTGAGCCCCAAATAATAAATTTCAAGGGGTCATAACAGGGGTCAAAGTTTAAAAAAAATTAACCTCTACGGTCGCTTCCAAATTACTCAGACAATTTCTGGTCTAAATATTTGAAATTTTACATAAAGGGTATTCAGAGATAGGGCAAGATTTTTCATCATTTTGGGTGGAAAATTTTTAGTTAACAATATATAAATGTATGTATGTATGCCTGTTTGCATATCTGCCTTAAACTTTTAATGAAGGCGACGGATTTTACCAAGATCAGTATCGTTTTAAAGTTCGACCGTTCATACGACAAATATCGAAAAATTGGCTAAAAACATTAATATCTTCTCCTTCAACTAGGCACTTTTCTACAGGGGGGGATCACTTTTTTCGCCGATATTTTTGAAAGTTATCCTCTCCTTTAGATTATCTGGCCTTAATTTTTAAAAATGTCTCTTTCGGTTTGGCGGTGGTCGTAACAGCATAAACGTTAGGTTTTAGCCTGTTCTTTTCCTCCTTTGCGGTACGGGTTCCAGCCTGCCTTCCTACTACCACTTTTTTTTTTGCTCAACATGCACATCCAAACACCCGGGCAACGCCGGGCTGAAATGCTAGTCTATATATCCACAAAAGTGAACGTATATGTCTGTGTGTTTATGTGTGTGTGTGTGTGTGTGTGTGTGTCTGTGTACATTTCCCTACGAAATAACTCTGACAATTTTAAATCTACAGACTCGAAATTTGATATACAGGCTACTAAGGTTTGGGAAAATCTATGTGATCGTTTTTCGGACCGAAATTTGGCTGTTAATGGGTCAAAGCTAAACGATTTGACCTTTGAGATCGCTACCAAAATATTTTGGGTCTAAACACTTGAAATTTTAGATATAGGTTCTTAGGACATGGATCTAACTTAATAACTTTTGAGCCCAAAACAATAGATTTTAAGGGGTCAAAGTTAAAAAAATTGACAGTTTTTTTTTTTTTGCTCAGCATACACCTCCAAACACTCGGGCAACGCCGGGCACCCATGCTAGTATATATATAAAAGTGAAAGTGTCTGTCTGTCTGTCTGCGTGTGTACATTTCCCTAAGCAATAACTCTGTAAATTTTTAGTCTACAGATTCGAAATTTGATATACATGGTACTTGGAAAAATCAATGTGATCCGTTTTGGGCCAAAAATTTCGTGATTAAGGGGTCAAAGTTCAACGATTTGACCTTTGAGAACTCTACCAAACTCCCCCGACAATTTTTACTCTACACTCTTGAAATTTTAGATATATGTTCCTTGGACATGGATATAACTTAATAACTTGATTTGAGCACAAAACAATAAATTTTAAGGGGTCATAATGGGGTCAAAGTTTAAAAATATTTACCGTTTTTTTTTTGTTTTTTTTTGTTGCTCAGCATACACCTCCAAATATCCGAGCAACACCGGACACCCATGCTAGTATATATATATATATATATATATATATATATATATATATATATATATATCATAATATGTTGATTTGCGCATAAGAGCTAAATGGCCGACTTTTTATTTCAATTGATGATCTGCGCATAGAAACTAAATTGACTGATTTTAATATATATATATATATATATATATATATATATATATATATATATATATATATATATATATATATATATGTGTGTGTTAAAATCAGTCAATTTAGCTCTTATGCGCAGATCATCATATAATGATTAGATCACTCTAACAGATGTTAAAAAGCGCATTTGAAATACATAAATGTTTAAATTTCAACAGTATTTCTTGCAGTTAACGGTGGCTAAATGGAATAAGCCCTTGCTTCTCTTGCCGGCTTCGAATCTATCGACCGGTGTTAATTGTGACACCTACACTGATGATTCCCGAAACACTAGTGTCTGTATAATTCTATGATACATTTGTTTACGTCAACGACATATTCCTCCTAAACTCTGTTTACCTTTATTTTCTAAATTTGTAGCCTTTTATTATTTTAGCTTTCATCCATATTTTTCCGATCGAATTGGTTTTATTTTTCTAATCATAAAAATTTATCCAGCGACTTGTCGTCACACGAATCAATTAATAATAATAATAATAATAATAATAATAATAATAATAATAATAATAATGTTTTGACTCTTTGCACTGTGTACCACAGTTAACATAGATACGACGTTATGATCAGAGCAAAAGAGTCACAACATTACACGGGTACCATAATACTTAGTTCGCTACATTTCATCATACAAAACTAGTTTAACGGGCTAAAATCTGTAGTATATTTACACATATATATAGGCATAAAATAACTTTTTTAATTTATATATATATATATATATATATATATATATATATATATATATATGATTAGTTATATATTTTTGAGAAATAGGATTTCAGCAGAGTGCTTTATTGTAAGGAAAAATCCGAAAATAATAGCGTATTTATGTCTTGTTTGCAGAAAGTTTAGATGAGGTAAGTAATCAATACCGTCGGTTTCAGACCTGATAATTAGGGACCGTTTTAGATACTCATATATAGCTCTCTTCAGGTAATACTTATCTTGATGATATGGATAAGTATTAGCTAGAAAGAGCTTGATGTGTGTATCTTAAAAGATCCCTAATTATCAGGTTTGAAACCGACGGTATTGATGACTTATCTCATCTAAACTTTCTGTAAACCAAACATAATATATATATGTGTGTGTGTGTGTGTGTGTGTGTGTGTGTGTGTGTGTGTCTGTGTGTGTGTATAGATAAAGCTCATATATACACACATATACACACAAGCACGGACAACGCGAAACTATTTACAACTGGCATTTTATATCTGTTGTGACTATAAACTTTTATTTTGAACGAAAAATATTAGTTTTCATTCACCCCCTCCCAATTCGTGTTTGCAAGTCTAATGGAGCATAAATGCCACATTAAATTATCAATTTTATTTCAATAAAAAGTTGCGATGTAAAACAACAAACAATTGGTTCTGCTTACTTTGATTTATTTCAGTTTTTGTTTTATTTTTTTCGTCAGATTTCCTGGAAGTTTCCAACTTTTTTTTTGTGTGTGTATAACAAACCGAAAATGTCAAACATTATCCGTTCTTTTTTTATTCTTACTCCGAAAAATCACAACACACACATACAAAAACACACACACACACACAGAGTCACCATGTGAATACTCTCAAAATGTGCACTAATACATGAAAATACATATGCACACACACAAGAGACACACATGCGCACATATTCAACTATTCAGCCACTCCAAACGCATGCATTACAAACGTGTTTCACTTATGCGCATCTCCTCTGCGCAGTTCACATAAGAAACATCCGCGACAGAGATTCTCTTTTCTAATCTGTAATTAAGTAATTGCCGTTAGGATTTTTCCACACGCTTCACCAATGTTCACTTCATACACTTTCGTTTTCCATGTTTGGATGATTATATTTTGTTTTCCGAACTCTGCTACCGCCATCTTCTACATTTTCACTCTTAATTCTTTGACCAAGTTGAAATACGTATCTATATGTCACTCTCTTTTTTTGTTATACTCTCTAATCCGTTAGTGTCGTAAAGTTCATGTCGTCACATGTATTATTCGAATAAATTTTCCTACGTCGTGAGATATGTCGTGGATCTGCGGTCATGAAGTCTTCCGAGTCTTACGAAATACTTAATCCTTCACACGGGCCACGTTACTGATGCTAACCCAATACAAGCTTGTGACCATGTTGACTACCTAAAAAATCGTCTACTGCAAAATTTTACAAAACTGATTTAAAAAACCACTCTATAGATCGATCCCAGCAATCCTTTAATCCAGTCATGATGGGGAGATATAATTCCTTTTTATAAAATAATCCTTCTACCGGTCAAGTAGATATCTCACTCTTGAGGCAATTCTCTTTCTATATAATAAAGCCAAGTAAGGCCAATGATGGAATACTGTTTCCACATCTAGGCAGGAGCTGTTAGAAGCAGTTTATCCTGTCTTTACAGAGTTCAAAATAGACTTCGACGCTTAGTGCGAGATCCACTTTTCTCTTCCCTGCAACCTCTTTCCCACAGAAGAGACGTTGCGAGCCTGTCTCTACTTTATCGTTATCTTCATGACAAGTGCTCAGCTGAACTTAAATCCTCCCTCGCCAAACTTTCACGGAAAACACTCGTCTAACCAAAACCACTATCAATAATTTCCAAAACTCTTTATCTGTGCCTAAACCTAAACGTAGATTCCACAAACAAAGATTGTTAGAACTGCACGCTTGTGGAACTCGCTTCCGTTTGCCTGCTTTCCATCCGACTGCAATTTGATCATCTTCAAGTCCAACATAAACAAATTATTGATGAACCGTCCCCCTAACTAATCCAATTTACAAAATTTCCACTACTTATGTTTACTACGCTATAAACCCTATTGACTACTGTATACCCATTAATCATTATCCTCGAGTGGCTTCCGATCATTGATAAGAAGTAATTCATATGTAAAAAAAAATATTGCTAACGAGTTAGATTTTCGACACTTTTCAGAACTGTCGATATCATGTAGACACGCGGATATGTATTTTAAGTAAAAATCAGTTTTGAATAACATTCTTCTCTAAGTTATAAACGACACGTATATGACCAATCGAAATTCCTTGGAAATTCTCGTCTATAATACAAATATTAATTAAAATAAAGTTTGAAATAGCACACTTGAAGAAGGTCGAAATTCACATCTGCTGAAACACTGTGAAAAGGATAGTTGTACGAATAATCCAAATAATCCAAATTCTTACACTTATGTACAAAACTGTTTGTCTCTTTTTAATTATTTGTTCCTATCATTGATTCGATTTTAGTGTTCATGTGATTTATTCTAATCACCTCGCCTGCAATGATAATCCAGTAAATTTTCATTTTCCTAGCCATGCCACAATCAATGCCCTCAGGATACTTTGAGCTGTGTCTTCTCGAATACTTTTCTTCTTTTAATCTCTTCGCGGTGTGTTTTCATTACTTTTTGTTTTCCGTTTCCCAACCAGACACACACACACACACACACACACACACACACACACACACACACACACACACACACACACACACACACACACACGCGCGCACACGCACACACACACACATCTATAAATTCTCAGCATTTTATGCGGGAGGACTTTATCTGTACCGTCGTTTTCTGAAGAGGTGAAGTAATTTATATTTTGGTCAATTCCATTAGAATTCTCAGTTGGAAACCAATAAAACGCAACGTGTTTCACATCTTTCAGGAATTCCAATGCTTAACATTCATTTTGTTTTCATTTACGTTCACGATGATTTGCTTTCTTTCTAGTTCTGTTCGTGAAAAAAAAATGTTTGTATAATAATCCCTTTCCCAGAAGAAAAACAAAAAACAAAAACAAAACAGAACGGAATCCTCGGAAGGAGTCTCACAACCACATAAAACAATACAACATATTTGAACAAAAACGAAGATCCAAAATACAGGGTGGAACAATAAAATGGTCGCCATAAAAAGACGACATCATTTCATTTCTACTTGATGAAAAACCGTTTTCTTTTTTTTTGCAGACCATCTACTAGTTGGCCAGTTGTGTACAAATCCCAAGAGTGATAGGAGCCTTTTATCATGTCTGAAAGTGACACAATGTTTAACGAGCGAGATCGGAAATGCACCGCCGTACAATTCATGCTCTTTGCCGATATAAGTTATGACAACAGGACTATTGGCAACACCATCAAAATTCATCACTGAATTACCATGAATAACAGGGACGTGGCCAGATTGATGAAAACAAATTTTCCAGCCACGTTTATGTTCTTTGGTGTGATTTCAAGTGAAGGCCACATCATTCCACTTCATGTCTTCGAAGTCGGCTTGAAAGTCAACACCAAAGTGTATCTGGGTGTGCTAAAAAGTGTGGTGATCCCGTGGTGTAATCAGGCGGCCGCTGACAGACCATTGGTATGGCATTATGATGGCGCCGACCCACAAGTTCAAAAAACCTTAGGTTTGGCTCCAGAAGGAGCGTTACAATTTTGTACTCTTCTCTCACTGGCCCCCCTCCCCCCTCGACCTGGACTACTTCGCTTGGTTATACCTCGAGAACATCACCAGCATGACCTCCCACAACACTAAAGCAAACCTGAATACCGCTATCCGCCGAGCTCCAGCCGAGCTCCCGCCAACGCTTTGGGAAAAGGGATGTTCCAAGTTCCAGACCCGTATCGAGCGGCGATTGAGGCTGAAGGTGGCTATATTGAATAGATGTCAGCTCTACTCCATAGCCAAGTTATCTGAATTAATTTTTTCAATAAAATTTTTACAATAAACTGTAGTGTATTTTAAGGGCGATAACTATTGTTCTACCCTGTATATCAATTCGTTTGCAAAAAAAACAAAAAACAAAAAAACAAAAAACAAAAAAACAAAAACAAAAGCAAAAAACAAGAATGTAACCTCGGAAAAGGATAGTATCACTGCCATGTAAAATATATTACATACCCACAAAGGTAGATGTAATGCATGGGAAGTTGGTATCAATACGAACAAATATATACTATACAGCCGCCCCCAAACAGGACATAATGCCTGGGATGATGGTATCATGATGAACGAGCAATAAATTACACTACACTCACCCATAGGACATAATAGGATAAAAGCAGAGGAGCCGCTGAGAGCCTGTCTCTGCGATATCGTTATTTCCATGGCAGGTGCTCGTCTGAGATCCAATCTATTGTCCCCCCCCTCGCCAATCTTTCACGAAAAACACTTGTCTAGCTAAAACCACTGTCAATAATTTCACCACTCTTTATCTGTGCCCAAACCGAAACGTAGATTCCATGAACAAAGAACTATGGAACTCTTTTCCGTTAGTCTGTTTTCCAGCTGACTACAATTTGGTTGTCTTCAAGTCCAACGTAAACAAATTCTTGATGAACCGATCCATTAAATGATCCAATTTAGCAAATTTCTACTACTGATGATTACTAAGAAATTATGCCATTGACTACCGGACACTCAATAATCCTTATCCTCGAGTGGCTTCCGGGCCTTACTAAGTGGTGACCCCTTTGTTTAAAAAAAATAATAAAAAACAGAAGCAGTAGCAACCAACAGGTTTTGTCTTAAAATGTCGACTCTTAATGGAATAAAATCTCAATCAACATCTTTTAGTTGATGAGAAGCACAGAAATATACACGTCCGCATGCCGAAACGTCTAATCTTCAAACCAAATATTTCAGTGTTTTATCTTTCTTTATCTCTCTCTTCATCTCGTACGCACTTTTCATTTTCGGGTGCACGTCACTAAATCCAACCTGAGTCACTAGTGGAAGGCACATAGCGCGCAAAATAAGACATTATCACAAGCTACCTTTAATATTCCTGATATTCATAAATGACCTCCCTGATAAAATTGTTTCGGAGATGGGTATATTTGGCGATGACACCACTCTCTATAACAAGCATGAGGGAAAAACAAATGAACACATGTCTAAGAACATGGCAGAAACACTAGAGGATGACCTCGAATCTGTAGTGGAATGGGGAGAAAAATGGATGGTCACATTCAATGCTGCCAAGACTAAGCTTGTTCTCTTCAATAACTACAAGAAACCTTCTCTATCACCAATAGCAATGGCCAAGAACACATTACCTTAAAGTACTTCTTTTAAATTCCTCGGCCTAACGTTTACAGGGAACATGAACTGGAATAGATACATTGAGAGCATTTCCAAGGCTGCTGCAAAGAAGGTGGGCTCTCTCTACCGTGCTAGACAATTACTTACGCCTGAAAGTATCATGTACCTCTATAAGGCCACCATTCTCCCATGTATGGAGTACTGTTGTCATATTTGGGTTGGTGTATCTGCTACTTGTCTCTCACTTCTGGACAGGGTTCAAAATAGGTCCTGAACTGTCATTTAGGCTTTAGCCTCTGTCCCATCGACGAAATGTTGCATCCCTCTGCCTGTTCTACAAATATTTTAATGGTGAATGCTCTGACGAAATACAAGCTCCTATACCCCCTCGACGTGACTACCTCCGACAAACCCGACAAACAACTAAGTCCCACACCTTTACAGTAGAGACCCCTAGGCTAAAGAAAGCCTTTTACTCCAATAGTTTCTTCTCCAGAACTGCAAGTCTTTGGAACTCCCTTCCGAGATCCTGCTTTCCCAACTGTACTGATATTCAGAAGTTCAAGTGTAATGTGAACAAACATCTTGCTACTCAACTCCCTTCATAATGCCCCTGCAAATTATGTCCCCGATAGTAGTCCCCTACTTCAAAGTGGCATTGTGCCTTGTTTGGGGTGAAAATTGATAATAAAAAAAAAACATAACGACAACATATATTAGGACGTCCCCTTTTTAGGAGTTCCGATTTAGGAAATTATTTTTGTGGAGAGCTAGTTTTAGAGAAACATTTTAAAGAACACGTCTTTAGGGAATACTTAACTGTAATAAAGCGAGAGAGAGAGAAAAAGGCAAACAAAATAAGGCACCCAAAAGCATGAATTTACAGCAGCCATATTTAATATATATATAATATTTCATAAGTTTATATATATAATATTTAATATATATAATATTTAATATATAAGTTTATATATATAGTATTTAATATGTTTATATATATAATATTTAGCATATATATAATATTTAATATATATGTTTATATATATATAGTATTTAATCTGTTTATATATATATAATATTTAGCATATATATAATATTTAATATATATGTTTATATATATTAAATATATATGTTTATATATATTTGATATATATGTTTATATATATAATATTTAATATATATATAATATTTAATATATATGATATTTAATATGTTTATATATATATACTATTTAATATAAATATAATATTTAATATGTTTATATATAATATTTAATATATATATAATATTTAATATGTTTAAAATGAAAGTTTACATACATAGGAAAACATAAAGTCAACATTTTGAGAGTTTTTGTAAGACAAGTTGTAAGTTTTTGGAATATCACGGAAGACAAAATCGATAATTTATCGATCTGAAATTTTTGATCAAAACTTTTTCACTTAATGTTTTTCTTTTTTTTTGCTTTTAATTTTCTTTCTTTGAAGATTGTAATGCTGTGTATAGGGCAGCCAAACCAGCTGTCGACATTACCCTGCTTTTTTTTTATTAAAACCAACCGAGAGCTCTTTTTAGTATTCTTGCTGTTCCCTTCTAAGAGTGTGTACAATTATGACTGTATGTGAATCGAGAAATGTATTATGTTAGCTTTGCCATCGCCCAACAGAAATATAAGTGAAGCTAGAGTAAAGCAGATGTTAACATTGTCGTGGACTTTGGCTCAAATGATTTGTGAAATATAAGTTTGGCGATTATGCATTCAAGGCGGATCCAAACGGTGAAATTGATAAATTCAAAGAAATTCATTTGTTTTGACTTGAAATAATTATATATGATTTTACTCATGCCAGTGCATGCATCGAATCATATGCAAAAAGTTAGTTTAGACATTTTCATGTTTGGAAGCGTAAATTTCCTCTCTGCATATAAAACATTGCATAATAAACCCGCCAACACACTAGTTCGCGTATATACACGCTAATTAGAGAAAGCATGTCTATACAACTTCTAACACAGATTAAATTACAATTCTCTTAACATAGAACGTTCTAAAAAAACACCACTTGCTTTATCTCACACTACGGCATTTATATTTACTCTCTATCGCCCCCATAACAGCGGAGTTACTATCTTTCAAAGCATATCTGAGAAAATTGACCAAGTCCTATCTGCTTATCCTTCAGCTAACATTCACGTATGTGGTGACTTCAATGTTCACAACGTCGAATGGTTGACCCACTCTAACAAGACCGATGATGAGGGGAGGTTCTGTCATGATTTCTCCATTGCCTATAACCTCACTCAGATTGTTCAGGAACCCACTCGTGTGCCCGACAATGACGGCCAGTATGCGAGCCTACTAGACCTTTTTCTCACAACTTGCCCTGAACTATGTTCAGTTTCTGTTCTGTCGCCTCTTGGATCTTCCGACCACTCTGTTGTATCAATTAAGATAAAAATGAAATGTAATAAGTCCCCAGACGTACCTCTCCATCGTACAGTATATCGATACACTAAGGCTGACTGGGATAGCTTCCGTACATTTATATCTGATCTACCTCTGCATTCCATGTTTAAAAAGGATGTGTCCTCTATAGTATTAGACCTGACGGAATGGTTAATTGTAGGTATTGACCGTTTCATACCCTCGAAAAAGTTTCAGTAAAAACGTAACAGCCAGCCATGGTTCTCTCCAGAATGTGTTGCTGCCATTGCGCACAGAAATCACTTTTTCCACTGTTTCCAACGTAATAGATGTATAAAAACTAAAGCCGCTTTCAGGACTGCCAGCAACCATTGTAAGAAAGTAATAAAGAATGCAAGAGAGTTGTATGCTCAATCTGTTAAGTCCAAAGTAGCTGAGCAGCGGCTTGGTTCCCACCAGTTTTGGCAAATAGCAAACAGAATCCTGAACAGAAGCGTGTGCTCCATCCCAACTATTATCAATGGACCTGAGGTAATCTCGTCAGCATCAGACAAAGCCAAACTCTTTGTCAAGAACTTTGCAGCTAATTCTACCCTTTGCGAGCAAGGCTGCCAACCTCCAATATTTCCTCCTGTATCAGAAAACACGCTATGTGATATACGTATATCTTTACGTGATGTTGCCAAGCTAATCAAAAACCTTGATTCCAGTAAAGCAACTGGCCCTGACGGTATTCCAATTATAGTACTCAAAAAACTTCAACCTGAACTAGCGCCCATGCTTACAAAACTGTTTAAACGTTGTCTTATGGAGAATAGTTTCCCATCTCCCTGGAAAATTTCATCAGTATGCCCCGTATTTAAGAATTCAGGTGATCGCTCATCTCCCTCTCAGTACAGGCCAATAAGTCTCCTGTGCGTCATGAGTAAGTTGCTGGAATCTGTGTTAAATACAGAAGTAATCAACCATCTCAACAAAAATAACCTTCTTAGTGACACTCAATATGGTTTCCGTTCTGCTAGATCTACAGCAGATGTGCTTACAGTTATATCTCATAGGATTAGCAAATCTCTCGACGGAGGCAACTTTTCTAGGGCAATTGCTTTGACATATCTAAGGCCTTTGATAGGGTATGGCATAAAGGTTTACTTCATAAGATCTCTAGCTATGGTATTGCTGGAAATGTCTTCTCAATTATTAAATCATTTCTTTCTGATAGGTTCATAAGAGTAGTAGTTGATGGGCAAAAATCAGAAGCTCACAGTATTAATGCCGGTGTCCCTCAGGGGTCCATCCTGGGCCCAACTCTTTTCCTGATCTATATTAATGATCTTCCAAATCACATCCTTACATCATTTGTAGACATCTATGCTGACGACACTACCATTTATGGTAGCACATCTAAGACAGTAAACGACCAAGTTCTCTCCAATTCTCTCTCCTCTGATCTTGAGCACGTAGTACAATGGGGTAAGGAGTGGCTGGTTTCTTTTAATGCATCTAAAACCAAGCTTCTCTCTTTACATCATCAACATTCTGATCCACATCTGGCATCAATTGAAATGAATGGCTCTCGTCTTCAGGAGGCCTCAAGTTTTGACAAGCTTCTTGGCTTGACCATTACTCCTGATCTTAAATGGAACACGTACATCAAATCTGTTGCCAAGGCCGCTGGAAAAATGGTGGGATCTTTCTATCGATCCGGTAGATATCTCACTGCTGATGCTATTCTCTACCTATATAAGAGCCAGGTACGTCCAAGGATGGAATACTGTTGCCACATCTGGGCAGGAGCTGCTAGAAAGGACTTATCCTGCCTTGATAGAGTTCAAAATAGACTTCGTAGCCTCGTAGGAGATGTCCTTTTCTCTTCCTTGCAACCTCTATCTCACAGAAGAGATGTTGCGAGTTTGTCTCTGATGTATCGTTATTTTCATGGAAAGTGTTCGACTGAGCTTCAATCTATGGTCCCCCCTCGCCAAACTTTCACAAGAAACACTCGTCTAGCTGTAAACACTATCAATAATTGCCCCCACTCTTTATCTGTGCCTAAACCTAAACGTAGATTCCATGAACAAAGCTTCTTTCTTAGAACTGCACGCCTGTGGAATTGTCTTCCGTTTTCCTGCTTTCCGGCTGACTATAATATGGTTGTCTTCAAGTCTAACGTAAATAAGTTCTTGATGAGCCGTTTCATATAAGTTATCAAATTTACCAAATTTTCATTACTAATGATTACTATATTGTCCAATTTCTACTGTACATTCTTTAACCCTTATCCTTGAGTGGCCTCTTGGTCTTCATAATGTGGTGATGCCTATGTAAAAAAAAATCCTTTTGTTTTTGTTTACACAGGAATCACCAATTATCAAGGCCTGGAGGCTACTCAAGAATAAGGGTTAATGGGTATACATTAGTCAATGTGATTATAGCGTAGTAAACATAAGTAGTGGAATTTTTGTAAGTTGGATTGCATACAAGGACGGTTCATCAAGAACTTGTTTACATTGGACTTGAAGTCAATAAGATTGTAGTCAGCTGGAAAGCAGGCCAACGGAAGAGAGTTCCACAGGCGTACAGTTCTAAGAAAGAAGCTTTGTTCATAGAATCTACATTTAGGTTTAGACACAGATAAAGAGTGTAGGGAACTATTGGTAATGGTTTGGGCTAGACGAGTGTTTTTCGTGAACGTTTGGAAGCGAAGGGGGCATAGATTGAAGCTCAGACGAGCACCTGCCATGGCTTTATTCACGTTGTTCAAACAAGTTGTTAATTTGTTTACAACGAATGATATATGTTTTTATGGATTGGCTTTTTCAACTTGTATATTTACAGCTATCCCTCTAGAGTTGTCAAATGTGCACTATTAAAAGATAACGGTATTCGCCATTAGTTCTTGCATATCGTTTAAAGTAACTATTGAAGATAAGAAACGTGGGCCTTTTTCAGACGTGTCCCTGGATATAGAGTGACCTTTTTTGTTTAGGTATATCTGTTTCGCGTGACTATTTAAGTCTTTCCATCGATGAACTGAGGCGTGCCGGTGGTGAAGTGGATCTTGATATGGACTGAAGACTTGAATGTGCCAAGTTCGAATGCAGTTGGTTCTATAGCAGCACTTTAACTACAGATGCTGGCAACCTTCACGTGATCCCTTCTGTAAGCAAATGATTCTAAAGAGAACTAGGAAAACTAATACCAACAACAAAATGAAATCGTTTAGAAAGTCGTTCTATACCAATTTATATAAAATTACATTTTTCTTTTATTTTACTTTTGTTCCCACAAAGTATATAGTATCTGAGATGGAGAGCTACTTTGATTTGGGCCAGATCATAAGGGGTATTCTGAGCGGGGAATTTTGTAGATATATCTTTGTTCACATTACATTTTAAATTTTGTAGGTATATCTTTGTTCACATTATATTTAAATTTATTCATGTTGGTACAGTCGCGAAGACAGTGAGCAGGCAGGATTTTAAAGGCAAACGATACGAGAAGACAAGCTATTTGAATAGAAATTTTTCCAGAATCTATCTAGGAATCTCTACAATGAAAATGGCGTGATTTTGCTCCTAGTCTGTTTCATCTTAAGTATTTTTTGAGAGAATACAAGTGCGACGAATTCATAGTATGGCGATAGGCCAAGGGATAGAACTTGAAAGACAGTGTCGACCCCATTAGGTAAAAGACTCTTGTTTTGCACGTAGGGTAAGTGAGAGATTAGTGATTGGCGCACCAGTCTATATGTAGCAACAATATTCCATACATGGCGAAGTGCTGCTTTGCAGAAATATATAAAACTGTAAGATATGAGGTTTAGTATTCTGATAGAGGAAGCCTTACTGCTTTGTAGCAGACTTGGCAGTATCTCCTATGTAGTTGTTCCAATTAATGTTGCCTGAGCTTGCAGATTTTAGGAGCTATATTAAAAACATGTCTTTTAAAATACCATTTAACAAATTCATCAAAACTTTCGAGATGAAAGATAAATGTTTAACCATGAAATGAGCACTACTCAAAGAAAGGAACGGGGCATCACTTTTCGTGCAAGATAATTGTATACAGTTTATATTGCAACAAGCCCGATAGCCATTAGTCGCGTGCTCTAGTGTAATGAATGAATGCATGAATGTAGGATTGACATAACATTCTTAAAGATAAACTAAAATGACCGAAAAATGGTCCGAAATGACTTAAATAAAAAGTAAATGACTTACAATGACTTTAATGAACTAAAGAATGAATTGAATGACATTAAGAATGACTTGAATGCTTTAAAAATAATTGGAATCCTTCAAAAACAACTTGAATAATCTGGAGAATGACTTGAATTGCTTTGAGGCTGACTGGTTGTAAAGTCGGTGAGCATTTTACATTAAATTACTACAGAAAAGTGATCCCCCCACTTTATATCACAAAATTACAAATATAAGTACAGCATGTAGTAAGAACAGATACTACACTTTAATCTTGGCCAAAAGGCTAAGAAAAGGGTATTTATTTGCTGCCCCACCGAGCAATTAGGAACAAAGCCGATTTTTAATGTGAGGAGTGAAGGGGAAATGGGGACCAACTCCCCAGGGAGTAGGGGAGCTTGCTAGTGACAATTGGTATGAAGGGTTGCCCCTACATTTACCAAGGTCTTATACGTGGGGTTTGTCCCCTATATGGTCTTTGCTTGCAGTATCTGCCGGAACAGATACTACACTTTGATTTTGGCCAAAAGGCTAAGAAAAAGCTATTTATTTGCTCCGCCACCGAGCAAATTAGGCACAAGGCCGATTTTTAATGTGAGGAGTGAAGGGGAAATGGGGACCAACTCCCCGGGGAGTAGGGAAGCTGGATAGTGACAATTGGTATGAAGGGTTGCCCCTACATTGACCAAGGTCTTATATGTGGGGTTTCCCCCACATATGGTCTTTGCTTGCAGTATCTGTCGGAACAGATACTACACTTTGATCTTGATATATAATTTATTTCGTTAAAATGAAAATTACAATCAAAATAATTCAATGTAAAATTAAAATAAATTAAAAGTAAAATTCAAGTTTAGAAAACAAATTTAGGCACAAGGCCCTATAAGATCTGGGAGGGGGAGTGTTGCAGCGTCTTTGTTACTAAAGTGAAAATGGAGTCTTTGGAGACTTTACTCTTGACTGGCAACATTTACCACAATACCTCATTCACTCTGTGGGCTCTAAACTAACTAATGAAAACCGCAGCGTTTTTGCAAAGAAGATATATATACAATTTCTGTATGTGTGTGTGTGTGCAAAAAATTATTATTATTTTTTTTTTATTAAAAGTGTGTGCGTGTGAAAAAAGTTCAATTCATTGGAAAATAAAAAGTTCTTGAATTTGGAAGAGAAACAGTTCATGTTGGAGAGTGGGGAATCTAGAAAAAATATACAAAAACTAAAATTGCCTAGTGGATTGTTAGTAAGGTTCCTCCCTGAGCTAATCTAGAAAATTAGATCACCTACTGTTTTCCGGGGAAGATCCCTAGTGGGAATTGGGAAGAATTCTTATCGGGTGTAGGGAGGAAAAATAAATAATTGGCAAAAACAAAAAAGGGGGAAAGATGGGGTTGGGCGTAGGCGGCGACCTTCGAGTAGGGGTTGACCAGGGGGTGAAAAAACAAAAAGATAGGGGGGTAGTGGTAGGGTAGCCTCGGAAGGTTCTCTAGTGCCATTAAACAAACAATCGGGGGACAGGATCTCATTTGTACCACCAGTCAAGAGTTTCTTAATTATTTATTTGTCTAACCTAGCGGGATGGGCTCCGTAGGACCCAGTACCGCATGTGCCATACCTATGGTGGTAACACAAATTAAAACTTGGCGCCTCGTCGGATGCACAAGCTAGCGTCATGCACCCACCTCTTGTCAAAGGCCACTCGAGGCAACCTCTTCCAATCGCCTCTGATCTTTACTTTAAACAGATGTTTAAAGTAGACGATCAGATCCCGATCCGGAACAGATATCCCTTCGTGGATTCGCTTGAGGCGTGTGATCCATACTGCCAGTATCGCTAGAAAAACCATTCTTTTCTCCCTAGGCAGCGGAGGATCAATGTTCTCCACAAAATATGACTCGTCGAGTTCAAGCAAGCGCTTGGCATCGATGCGAGCCGTTACCTCGTTGACGTACCCTAGGAGGGTCTAGAGCCTGCTGCAGCGGAAAAAGGCATGACAGGATGTTTCCCTCATGTCCTCGTCGCAACGCAGGCAGTAGACCCGGGTTTCTTCATTGTACAGGTTGAGTTCTTCAAGGAGGGGCAATGCGTTCCGGGCAAATTGCCAGGTAAGGGAAAATTCCAAGTTTGTAAGAAAGTCCCGTCCTGGCGCCCAACTCCACTAGAAGCGGACCTCCTCTAACGACATCCCCGTCCATTTCACTAGCGGTTCCTTTGTGGTACGCCCCACTAGCTCCCGATAAAGCCTGTTCCTAGACTGTTCGAGGACACTGGTACCCGGCAACGCTCTAAGTGCGAACCGGCATTTGAGTGTGAGATTGGAAAACGAGTTTCCAACCGCAGTGACCCATGGAACGTCTACATACAACGAACGGCTCTTTGATCTTGGCGAAAAGGCCAAGAAAAAATTAAAAAGCCAAGAACAGCATCTATTAACAACAGACCTTTGATATTAACCAAAAAGGCCAAGCTCAAAAGTGTAGCGGACAGACCGACAGACCGACCCACAGACCGACGGAGTGACTTATAGAGTCGCTTGCACGCGACTAAAAATATAAAAGTCAAAACGAACGATTTATTTGTTTTATTAAAATAACTGTTCACGGTAAATTAGATTCATTTATCATAGAGATTTGTCTTTTTTTTGTAAAAAAAATATTGTTTTATTTTTATTCTATAAAACGAGGAATCAGAAGATATTTTGGTAAACTATTTTAAAGGATTGTCTCTTCTTTGTATTATAAGGAATTCTTGGACCTTTTGGAATTTCAAAAATATTTATTAATTTCAAGTATCCAATTGTCCGAGCAATGTCATTATTATTTTCTTACGTCTCTCTTCGCGTAAGAGGATCGTTAATAATAGACAATGCATTGTTTCAAATGTATACAGATATATAAAATACAAAGAAAGGAAGATATAGAGATGGAAAGAGTAAAAATAAGAGATAAGGAGGAAGATAGAAGTATGTACAATTAAAAAAGAGAGAAAGGGGCAGGAAACTATACGGAAAAGATTAGACGTACAAAAGAGCGAGAAGAAAAAAGAAGCGAATGTGTGTGAATGTGTGCGAGAGAGAGAGAGAGAGAGAGGGAGAGAGAAAGTGTGTGTGTGTGTGTTAGTGTGTGTGTGTGAGAGAGACAGAGAAAGTGTGTGTGTGTTAGTGTGTGTGTGTATGAGAGAGAGAGAGGGAAAGAGAGAGAGAGAGAGAGAGAGAGAGAGAGAGAGAGACATGCAACAGAAAAACAGAGGACGAAAGGATAACATAGGAAAACATAATTATATAATCGCAAAATGGGATAGAAGAAGCGGGAAATGGATAACGGAAGAGAGAACAGAGCAACTGGAGAAAAAGGGTAAAAATAAATAGGAAAATTACTAAATATATTTAATATATGCGAAATAGAAATTGTCAGATAGAAATGTGTAATCTCACAAATAGGTTCTGAATAATTAATAACGCAAAGAAAAAATAATATTAGTAACTTGATTGTAACAAACTCTAAAAGGGGAAATGATTGACTACATATGAAGCAAGGCTAAAAACGTCGGAAGCTTATCGTACGATGGTGATAAACCTTATTTCGTGACTGTATGGACTCTTCTAGCCAATATGTATAGAGAAGTCTACGACGAAGGATGAACGGTGTCTCATTATAACATTGTTGAAGAAAGATGTCGGACTAGTACAATCAGGCAGAAATTTGATCACTTCGGTGGTCTTTAATCACTCGGGACGACGTATTGGTCCTTGGTAATCCTAGAAAATTCACCCTGCTAGGACTTTCTTCCACGTTTTTGGGTGGAAGTAGTTCATTGCTAACTATTTGGATGTTACCCCTGCTTTAATGGTGCTGACTTGATTTTTCCTTACTTGTGACATATTCCTGCAGTGGGAAGAAAATAAATGTCTATCTACAGCATTGTTGAAGAGAGAGAGAGAGAGAGAGAGATAGAGAGAGAGAGAGAGAGAGAGAGAGAGCGAGAGAGAGAGAGAGAGAGAGAGAGAGAGAGAGGGGGGGATAGATTTGACTGGAATATATCAGTCGAGGACTTCTTCTCAACAATCATTCTGGGTCATTTCATTATGAGTATCACTTCAGCAAAGGTATTTGTCCTGAGTAGTTCTAGAGGTCTACACTTACAAGCTTTGCCACCCTTTATTATTGGTGGGTAGCTTTTTGCTAACAGCCTGAAGAGCCCCGACAGGGGAATGCGGACTGCGTTGCCTAGGCAATTTGTAATAGTAGTATTTGTATGAATTGTAATAATTTGTAGGAGATACCATTTTCTCTTCTCTGCAACGTTTCCTACAGACGAGACGTTGCGAACCTGTCTCTGCTCTATCATTATTTTCATGGCAGGTACTCGACTGAACTCTAATCTATCGTTCACTCTTGCAAAACTTTCACGAAACGCTCGACTAGCTACAACCACTATATGTGATTTCTTCCACTCTCTAACTGTGCCTAAATCTAAACGCAGATTCCATGAACAAAGCTTCTTTCCCAGATCTGCCCGCCTGTGTAACTCTGTTTTTAAGGGCGCTGACTTAATTCTCCCTTCCTTTAGATCATGAACTATAATGGTACAGAACCACTAGCTTAAACGTTACAATTACAGTTAGATTCAGTTGCTAGAATCTCAGAAAACAGTGATGTTGAGCGCATGACCAGTCTGCTTCTCCAACAATGATGATCGGACATCACACTGAGGTTAAATAACAGCTTAGCAAATCTGGTCATTTCTCTAACGACACTAGTCCAGTATGAAGGTCATACTAAGGTTGAAAAGGTAGAGGGTTATGAACAGACAAACAAACAAACATCGGACGGGCATGATAATAAACGAAGCAATTACTCGTGTCTAAGCTGTCTACTAAGATTTTAACATCATTGTGTAAATGTCATTGTAAAGATATGTTTGTGCGAAAATCGTTTACTGCAATTGAAAACGGGCTTACATCTACGTCAGAAAGAAATTAATGAGACTTGAAGTTGTATTGTTAAAAAAATAACAGCAAAATATCCGAGAACAAATAAAAAAAAAGCGACAACAACTGAATTATAGCAAAAAAGGAACCAAGAAAAACCTTCTTGAACGAAACTGGAATATATTTCAAAAGACAAAAAAAAAAAAAAAAAAAAAAGGAGGAAAAACAAATATAAAAAGTTTTTGATTGAAATGCTTACTCGCACGGTAATGTTGAAGAAAATAAAACGTTTACAAAAATTGCTGTGTCTACTTTCACAAAAACGACATGAAAAATTATATCTGAGATGAAGAGACTTTTGGAATGAGGCGTAAGTAGAGAATAAGTTTATAATCTTTTGGCGAGAGATACATTGATACCTGTAATGATGGATCGAAATATTGCTGTCAAGATTGCATGTTAAGACTGTGGCACTATATATAATTCGGGTGAATTCGTAAAACATTACTGCCTTTTTATGAAATTGTTCAAGACAAAGCATGAAGCCACTTAATGTAAAGAGCTAATCAAAAACCTTGATTCCAGTAAAGCAACCGACCCTGACGGTATTCCAATTATAATACTATAAAAACTTCAACCAGAACAAGCGCCCATACTTACAAAACTGTTTAAATGGAGAATTGCTTCCCATCACCCTGGAAAATCTCATCAGTATGCCCTGTATTTAAGAATTTAGGTGATCGTTCATCACCCTCTCAGTACAGGCCAATATGTCCTGTGCGTCATGAGTAAGTTTCTGGAATCTGTATTAAATAGAGAAATAATCAACCATCTCAGCAAAAATAACCTTCTTAGTGACACACAATATGGTTTCCGTTCTACTAGATCTACAGCAGATATGTTTAAAGTTATATCTCATAAGATTAGCGAATCTCTCGACGAAGGAAACCTTTCTAGGGCAATTGCTCTTGACATATCAAAGGCCTTTGATGGGATATGGCATAAAGGTTTACTTCACAAGATCTCTAGCTATGGTATAGCTGGAAATGTCTTCTCAATTATTAAATCATTTGTCTCTGATAGGCTCATAAGAGTAGTAGTTGATGGGCAAAAATCAGAAGCTCACAGTATTAATGCTAGAGTCCCTCAGGCGTCCATCCTGAGCCCAACTCTTTTCCTGATCTTTTCTTTTTTTTTACACAGTGATCACCACTTATCAAAGACCGAAAATCCAATCCAAATCACATCCTTGCACCATTTGTAGACATTTATGCTGATGACACTACCATCTATGGTAGCATATCTAAGTTCTTTCCGATTCTCTCTCCTCTGATCTTGAGCATGTGGTACAATGGGGTAAGAAGTGGATGATTACTTTTAAAGCATCTAAAACCAAGGTTCTCTCTTTACATCATCAACGTTCTGATTCCCATCTGGCCTCAATTGAAATGAGTGGCTCTCGTCTTGGGGAGGCCTCATGTTTTGACAAGCTTCTGGGCTTGACCTTTACTCCTGATCTTAAATGGAACACGTACATCAAATCTGTTGTCAAGACCGCTGGGAAAATGGTTTGGTCCTTCTATCGATCCAGTAGATGTCTCACTGCTGATATAATTATCTATCTATATAAGAGCCATGATGGAATACTGTTGCCACATCTGGGCAGAATCTGCTAGAAAGGACTTGTCCTGCCTTGATAGAGTTCAAAATAGACTTCGTAGCCTCGTAGGAGATGCTCTTTTCTCTTCCCTGCAACCTCTATCTCACAAAAGAGATGTTGCGAGTTTGTCTCTGATGTATCGTTATTTTCATGGCAAGTGCTCGACTGAGCTTCAATCTATGGTCCTCCATCGCCAAACTTCACAAGAAACACTCGTCTAGCTGAAAACGCTATCAATAATCCCCCCACTCTTTATCTGTGCCTTAACCTAAACGTAGATTCCATTAACAAAGTTTCTTTCTTTGAACTGCACACATGTGGAATTGTCTTCCGTTTCCTGCTTTTCAGATGACTACAATCTAATTGTCTTCAAGTCCAACGTAAACAAGTTTTTGATGAGCCGTTCCACTTAAGTTAACAAATTTACCGAATTTCCATTACTAACGATTACTATATTGTCCAATTGATTACTGCACACTCTTAACACTTATCCTCGAGTGTACTCTGGGCCTTGATAAGTGGTTATACCTATGTAAAAAAATGTAAAGAGCTAAAATAAAAAAAATAAAATAGTGTTCAAGATCAAAAACTAGCCAACAAGAAAAGTTAACTGGATGGATTTTGATTCAGAAAAAAGCAATTCTTAACCCTTTGTCAGAAAACCTTTAGCATACATATGATATCATGGAACGTAATCTATTAATCAAAATTAATACCGAACTGTGCATCGGACGGATATCATAATACTTAGTTCGCTGCACCTCATTATATAAAGCTTCCATACAAATTTTCAACATGACCGAGAAAAAGGTGAAACGAACAGACAGACGGACTGGCTAAGAGAAATAATAATAATATATAGATTGATAACTAATAAGTGTTAGTTTAGATGCATTAAATAGTTGTGATACATCGAAACAGTCTGTATGTGGAGATCACACATATACAAACATATGCATATATCTCTATGTTGTATCACAGCTACTAGCAAATACCTCAGATCAGTATTGAAACTCGATTGCCTAGGGTATAGTCGGCGCTTTTAACCGTTACGCTATTTAGTTACCATTAAGGTGGGCATGTGAAATTACAATGATTAAGCATTGTCTAAACGCCTAAGTTCTATTTTCCTACACAATACGCATCGCATTATACGTTAGTGGCAGTTTGTTATTTAACTCCCTAATAAGGTAGGGAACATTTATAGTCATCCACAGACAATTTCGCTTTATCCCAGCCTTTTTCCGTTGATCTGTTCATTTATTTGTTTTTTGACGGGAAGCGCTATTGACGGAAAGGATTTTAAAAATATACTAGCACATGTACCTGACGTTGCCCAGTATGAAACGTAACGTTAAATTCCTTAAAAAAAAAATGAAGTAAAAATACGGAAAGTAACTGAGACATGTTGTATGTGGTATTTTGGGTTTTTTTTTCTAAACAGTCCAGTTCTTTAATTAAAAATATACTCGGGCTTAGATCGAAACTAAAACCTAAAGACACTGAGTCAAGTACGATAACCATTAAGCCAACTTGACACGTTTTTAAAAAGTGTCTTTACACCTATTTATTCTTAATATAAGGAAGCTGTCATGTGAACGATTCGTGTATACGCATTCATGAAACAGTTGATAAACAAATAAAATCAGATGACCCCCAAGTACTAAATTTTCTATTTTAACTCCTAGAATAGTTTTTCCGGATAAAAATCGATTAAAAACTGTGTCACGTGTCTGAATACCTTATATACCAAATTTCAAGTCTGTAGATCAAACATTCTTTGAGTATATAAATTGAGAATTGTCCTCACACACCCACATTTTTACTTTCATAGATATATAAATTTTAAGTTACCCATTTTATTATAAACTGATTCTATTGACTTCACTTGAATCGATTGACGCGTCAGATTTCAAATTCTTCCATTTAAACTTATGAGGTTTAATATCATTAATCGTTTTACCATTTGTTTTACTAACGAGTAACAAAACAAATAAAATGTTCTTCATACCAGGTATTTGCGCCTTTTTTTAAAGCTGCTTTCGTGTTTCATTCATTCATGATTTTTGTTCCCCCCCCCCAACAAAAGGAGAACCTTGTCCGTTCGTCCGTTCGTCTGTCCGCATTTTTCTCAATAACTACGCCTTGGAATTTTTGGAAAATTTGCACAAACATTAAACATGATATAAGTCAAAAAGTAACAGAAAGGATTTTCCGGGAAATCTCCGGTTGCCCCCCCCCCCATTGGGGTGTTTTTGGGTTAAAATGGACACTTTTGTGCTCATTAAAAAAATTCGATTTTTATAAAACTTTCTGAAAAGTTGTAATTAACACTCAATTTTTGGGACTATTTTACCATATTTGTCCAAAATTTTCTGTGTATGTCTATTTAGCAGTTTTGCATGGTGCTGAACTCAAATTTAAATCATAAAAATTTAAATAATAAAAATAATTTAAGGCCTTGGGGACTTTTTTGGCGAAATGGGTGGGGCAAATGATGGACTTAGTTATTTCTTTCTTTTTCGTGGTGCAAAATTCAAATTTACATAGGTTAAGGCCTAAAACTGCATCGTTTGTTCGGTTTCACCAGGATTTGACGTTCACTGGGGACTTTTGGGGCTAAATGGGGGAGGTCAAATGTCTCATTCACTGTGCACTCACGGGGGACTATGCATGCTTCACTTGCTCTACTTATTTTTTAAAACTTGAAATTCATTTAAAATCTATAAAATATTCTGCTTTTTCTCTCTTTATTCAGTCCATATGTTACGCTTTAAAAAAAAGTCAAATACAATTATTGAAGGCCGAATTCGCAAAGTTTTTCTTTAAAAAGGCCAATCTGACAACCTTGGAGAAGGATATGAGAGTGACTTCCGTTTCATGTTGCCTTGTTTCCGAATATCATTATAATAATATATGATCATTAGTGTAATGGTGTGAGAAACGAAACTCGTAGTAATTTCGGCGTACAGTTGATCTACTCCGAAGAAAGAAGTCAGCGAAATTTTACATAAAAAGGGAAAATTTAAAAGAAACAGGCAAAAAAAAAGAACATTGTCTGCCAATAGGTGCTTGACTGAATGAGTAAACTAAAAATTGCTTCTTACAATGTTATTTTACTATTGCATTGAACTATGTAGCACATTATTACTTTCAGAGTATTGATTAGTACTTGTTAATTTATATCGTTTGAGCCAGTTCTATATTGAAATCACAATGGACAATATTTTCATAAAAAATATTAATAAACTCATATCTGTTGCGTATTATTGTTTTTTCTGCCCCCCCCTCCACAAAAAAAAAAAACAGTTTTGTGCTATTCAGAAAAATATTTTTATTTATTATATTTGTTGATAAATCAGTGGAAATTCCACGGGTCCTGCTCGCTCTAAATATCTACTTATAGAGTTGATACTTTTATTTTTATTTTCGGATTGCTATAAAAATTATTATTATTATTATTATTATTATTATTATTATTATTATTATTAGTACAATAAAAAAATAAAAATAAAATAAAACAAAATAAAACTAATAAATCCTATTTTGGCATCGGAAAATAGGCACAGAATTCTCTGATTCCGATATTCCAGCACAAATATATAAATACTAGACTACCCGTGTCCCGTTGGGTCAGTATATGTTATAGCTAGCTATAGAATAGTGAGTATGCAGCATTAATGTAGAGACGTGGTACGCGTGACGGAAAGAAAATATTTTTAAGAATTACGTACATGAACCAAGAATATATATATTTTTGTTACATAACAGAAAAAAGTATTATGGTATCCGTTTGATGCAAAGTTAGGAATCAATACGGATATAAGTATGATATAAAGCACCTGTCATAATTCAATGGCAATACTTTTTGCCTGCTTTTAACGGGCTAAAAAGTCTATTGTTTGCATAATTATCAAAAAAAAAAAAAAAAAGAATTAATAAACATTTGCAAGCAATGCTAACGCGTTTAAACGGCCAATTACGGAATCTAATGCCATAAAACGACTTCAAAATAGTTTAAATCGTCAACGCAAACACGTAGAAAATAGCTGCTATTGCGTTTGGTTACATTTACAGGGAGAAATTTCCTTTTAAAATTAAAAGGAACTGAATTAGCGTTTACTGGTTTAATGGTTTTAATTTCTTCTTTCTTTTCTTAACCAACCGGTTAATTATGAGATGTCACTTTTATTGCGTTTGGAAACAGATACATATTGTTCGATTTTTTGGTTTATTTTGTTTATAAAATAGTTAGATGTTATTATGCGTTGACAGCTAAGTAGTTTCCTTTTATTAACCCGGTTTTAATCAACTTGGCAAGCTGACGTGAGTAATTTTAACGTCTTTACACTATCAATTAAAGAATATATGAAAAACTTTGCAATAGATTACACCGTAAACATATTTGTTTTGATTTTGTTTGAAATCGATTCCAACTTGCAATAAAAAGTGCAACATAATCGCTTTAAACAATTTGGTACGCGAAAAACGTACGATGACTTTTTTTATCAATTTTTAAATTTCTATCGATCTATAGTTTTAATCACGCAAAACTTGGATAAAGAAAATATTTTTTGGAAAATATGTAATTTATCACGTAGTTTTTCTGTTTAGTTTTTTTTTTACATTAGATAAACATACTTGTTTTGTTTATCTGTTTGAAAACGATTCCAACGTGCAATCAAAATACAATCAAAACAATCGTTTTAAACAATTTTCGGCGCTAAAAACGTGCGCGGTTTTTATTAACTTCAGTTTTATATCGTTTTGTTTGTATTAGAATTCTTAAAAATGTAATATACAGAAATGCAAGGAAAAATGAAGCATGGAAAAGAACGATTCGTAAAATGCCGATTTACAGTCATTTACAGTTTTGTGTGCGGAAAAACTAAACAAACCTTAAATAACACATTACACCTGGTGAGGTTGCAAGTAAATATGATTTGTTTGTCTGTTCTATTTTTGTAATAAATGACTATAAAAATTACTTAGTATGTTAGTTTCAACATCCACTGACAAATTATGAAAAAAATTATTTGTGTAATTAAAAAAAAAACACTTAAGCGGAACGATGTCATTTATTTGTAATTTATTTTCGATTTTATTTATTTATTTATATTCATTTTCTTTATAGAGGAGTGTAGAAAAACAAAACGTATAAATCTATTTAAAAGTAAATAAAATATGAAAGAACGCAATTCGTAAATTGCCGATTAAAAAAGAAGACTTTTATGGCTTTGTTTTTATTTATTTACGCATGCGCAGAAATTTTGAAATCGGAACTCATAAACCGGATGGATAGTCTCAACGCCCAAGCAAGACGATTTGAGTTTATGTATATACTAGACGGAACCGTTAACCGGCATTGCTCAGTGGTAGCCTTCCGCCCACCCGCGAAAAAAATTAAAGTACGGCTGTTGTTGTTGTTGTTGTTGTTGTTGTTGTTGTTGTTTCTCAACCCCAACCACCTCATGGTAAAACGGCTTTCGGAACAGACACCCTATTTTGTGATCGGGTGGTTGGTTGTCCGAAAGTGACAGAACAGAAAAATTTGGTGGTTGTATTGTGGGTGGGCCCGTACATAGTACTCAGGGTATGGTTTATGGTATGGTAGTTTTGTTAGCAATACTAGAGCTTAGGTGGCGAAATACTCTCGAACCATCTATCACTTGAAAGGAACTAAATTCCTGTAATCACCTTATGATACGATGTAAAATGAAAAGAAGGATTCATAAATTGTCGAAATAAAAAAATAAACACAAAAGGAATTTACAGTTTTGTTTTGATTTGAATATTTTAAACCCGAAAAAAGAAACACCTTAAATCACACAATTCGACCTGGTGAGGATGCAAGTAAATATGATTTTTTAAAAAATCTATTCTATTTTTGTAATAGTTAAATATAAAATTGACTTAGTATTTTAGCTTCAATATCCACCGACAAATTGTAAACAAAATTATTTGTGTATTTTATTATTTTATATGAAAAAAAGTGAAACACTTCAGCGGAAAGATTTTATTTATTTGTAACGCAAATAAATTTAAAGAAATATTTTCGATTTTATTTATTTATTATTTATTTATATTCATTTTGTTTATGATAGGGGCGTAGAGAAATAAAACGTATGAATCTATTTTAAAGTAAATAAAATAAGAAAGAAGACGATCCGTAAACTGCAGATAAAAAAAAGACTTTATGCGCAGAATTTTTGAAACCGGAGCTCATAAACCGGATGGACGGTCTCAACGTTCAAGCAAGACTATTTGAGGTTATATATATATATATATATATATATATATATATATATATATATATATATATATATATATAAAGCTATCTGTCTGTCTCTATATTTTCAAACTGTTTATCTTCTGAAACTAAAAGTCGCAGAGCGTTGCTAGGGGTCTTAAATGATTAGATTTTTACAGATCGTTCTTTATGGGTTTTTAGCCGGTTAAAATACTTGTGTGTGTGTGTGTGTGAGAGAGAGAGAGAGAGAGAGAGAGAGAGAGAGAGAGAGAGAGAGAGAGAGATTATTCCTATTCCTATGGTCTTGAAAACGGCTGGACCGATTTTTTTTTAATTTCACACGAATGTATTTGATATATCTAGGAATGTTCTTACGTATACTTTTATCGGAATATGTCTGAAGTACCGAAAATCAATAATCAAAACAAAAAGTCTGATTTTGATCAAAGTTAACACTTTATTACCGCACAAGTAGAAAGGTCCATCCCATAAAATCAACTATAGATTCTTTTATAATATAGGGGCGCATCCGAAACGAATGTTTCATTTTAAAATACAATTGAAGCATGATGTATTACTTTCGTACCTTAAACTTTAATTCAATCGATTATGTGAAAATAATTTCTTAAATCAACAGTTGATTTCTTGATAAAACATGGGCACGTTTGAAATTAATGTTTCTGTTTATAGCACAACTGAACCATAATACTTGACTTTTAACTTTGATTCAAGTAATTATCTAAAAATAATTTCATAAAATCAACAATCGGCCCTTTGATAAGACAGGGGCGCATTCGAAATTAATGTTTTTGTTTAGAGCACAATTGGATCATGATACTTTGTATTTGCATTTTACACTTGACATCAAACCATTAGTTAAAGATACTTTAATAAATTTGATTAAGAAAACGGGCGATGACAATAAAAGTATGGGCGGGTATAACATTTATGATCCTCATTCAATCTCTGGCAATGTCGAGTCTCCCTGCTAGCACATATATATATATATATATATATATATATATATATATATATATATATATATATATAGAGAGAGAGAGAGAGAGAGAGAGAGAGAGAGTTTAGTAGAAAATAGTAGCAGCGTATGTATGAAGAATTCAATTTACTTCAGTTTTTACATCGCCCCAGATCGTAAAGCCCTGACGTATCACACTCTAAGACATATGGCCCTTTGCCAGATTATATGTAGTCTCTCTGGAGATTGATTGTACAATCTGCCATTGTCGGGCATGGACTCTTTAACTTCCTTGGCATCTGTCTGTACTTGTAGACAGCAGACGCATTAGCAATAATGAAACGACAGGATGGACGGGTTCGGGTGGAGAGAATGCTCTCAAATACTTTTATGACCTGGGCCGGCAGCGGGGGTGATAAAATCTTTTTTTACGATGGAAGAAAGTCACGTGCACTTTTCACGCATCGTTTGCGGAAACGAGGCACCCGTACGTAATAGCATTATATATAACCCAAAATGATGGTGTATCTATGTATGTTTCCTCCATCAGTATACAGACATATATATATATATATATATATATATATATATATATATATATATATATATATATATATATATATATATATATATATATACTAGCATTTCAGGCCGGCGTTGCCCGGGTGTTTGGAGGTGTATGCTGAGCAAAAAAACAAAAAACGGTCTTTTTTTTTTAAACTTTGCTCCCTATTATGACCCCTTAACATTTATTGTTTTGGGCTCAAATCAAGTTATTAAGTAAAATTCATGTCCAAGGAACCTATATCTAAAATTTCAAGTTTTTAGACCCCAAATTGTCGGAGGAGTTGTGTAGGGTTCTCAAAGGTCAAATCGTTAAACTTTAACCCCTTAACAGACAAATTTTTGGCCGAAAACCGATCACATCGATTCTTCCAAATCTCAGTACTCTGTATATTAAATTTCGAGCATGTAGACTAAAAATTGACAGAGTTATTGCGTAGGGAAATGTACACAGACAGACACACAGACACGTTCACTTTATATATATATATATATATATATATATATATATATATATATATATATATATATATATATATATATATATATATATTAGCCTACTGCCCGGCGTTGTCTGGTCGTAATATACGCTTAAATGTTATTTTAACCCACGCAGATTTCGTATGTATTAGAGTCAATTCTCTGATGATTATTATATTGTAGCCAATGTCAAGTATTCCCCTCCAATCGGCGTAAGCTGGTCGTAAAATACTGGTATGATCCCAGAAATTATATATATATATATATATATATATATATATATATATATATATATATATATATATATATATATAATTTAAAATAGCTGAGCGGCTTTGCTTCAGTTCGAGTAATAAATCTGGTATGTCATAGGGAATGACTATCGTAGTAGAAGCGAGTGTTCTTGGCGTGAGACTTTTGTACCTTTCAATGTTTTTCCAAAATCAAGCAACCACAAAATTACAGGAGCAAAAACTCTGGTGTACTTATATTCAGTACATAATCCCCCCTTCCCATGAGCTAAATTTTCCCGTGAAATTAAGCTTTAATAACTTCTCTTTTTATATACTGGACATAATGCACTTACTATTTTCGGAATCTGTTTTTACTCACGCCTTGCCCCGGTGCCTTTTGACTGACAATTCTGGCCTTGAGTTCGGAAATACCTCCATTAAAGAATTCTGATTTATAAGGGCAGAAATTTCAAACGAGTCCTATCGCATTTTCACTGGCATCTATTTTGTACTTTCTGTGATCTCGGTAGTGGGCCTTTTCCCAACTGATTCCAATATCCCTTATACGACAATTTGCTTCCTTGTATGTCATATATAATCATGCTCAATTATTTTGGTAACAATTCCTTCTTCACAAAACATTATTCCAGCTCTAAAGTTTTTAAAGAAAAAAATTGTCCCCGTGGCCTATAAACTTTGGTCATCTGTTCATCTTTTATTGGAATAGACAACGTCAAATACAGAACGTATTTTCTTTGCGAACGTTAAGTATGCTGACGATAACCGTGACGTATTCGCGTTCGGCGTGATTCTGCAAACTGCTAATTGATTCCTGAATACTATTTTCATTTGTGTCCACATATTAATTCTCCATCAGAACTCATATGAATACGCCCACATTTTTTTCTGCCATACTGTTCGATCTCTGATAGTAAACGGATGCTGTCAAGTGCTCAAATGACAACGATTTGCAGTATTTCTTACATTCTTTTGCCGTGTACTGAGTTCTATTGTCTCTGATGAAAGTTTATGAGGGATTCCAAAACGACAAAAAATTTAAGTACATTTATGGTATTTTTTGCCATCAAATGTCTGCACTTAACAATTTCGAGCAACTTTATGAAACTATCCACAATGACCAAGTCATGTGCTCCATTTATCTGTCCTGCATAGTAAATATGCAATCGAGCCCATAGGATTTGACCGTGACTGATTTTCTTTTACTGGCGGATCCCTTGCTGCCAATTGGCATCCTTTACATTGTTTCAATGTTCTGATTCATCTTTGATCAATACGAATAGCCTCTTATCAGTTTCACGAGTAAAATCCCCGTATGGTCTGTGTAAAATTCTTTGAGTACTATTTTCTGCAGAGTAGCTGGCATCAATACTCTACCTGTTTATAGCAATACGTGGTCACATGTAGAAAAAGGTGACACACTATTTCCCTTTTTATATTTCGCGTTCTACCTGAACTGCTGTTTCATTTTACTAATGAAATAATCCTTTCTATTTTTTTTTCACATCTAGCGTGAGTGAGTGGAAGTTTTCTAATCGTATTGTAACATATATAACAGACTCTACTTTCGTCTCTTAACGCCTCTATTCCCTTTTCTTCGAGTGGATCCGCATATTTAAGTATAAAGCTTGATACCCCATTGGCGTGACGTGATTGGATGATATTACATATTCTATTTTTATATTATAATTTAATAAAATTACGCCGTAACGTTGCAGTCGGTTTGCCGTATGCATCGATATCCCTTTTTTCGAATCAAAAATTGTTATCAGCGGTGTGTGGTCTGTTTGCAGAATAAACTCTCTTCCGTATAAACCCCGTGAAACTTTTTTATAACGTAAATTATTGCTAAACACTTTTTTTTCAATTCGCTGTAGTTTTGTTCCAATGGATGTGCTATTAGCTTTGCAGATCCATCCTCGAATTTGAGAAGCAGTACGGCACCGAGATTCATTGCTAGCATCTGTTGTTATAATGATTTTCCAATTTCGGGTTGAAATGTGCAAATAACACGTCTGCTACTAAACAGCATCTTATTTTTTAAATGTCTGTTCGAATTTTTTTTAGACCATACTCACTTTGTACCATTTTTATCAATTTATTTAACAGCGCTCTCATATATACTTTTGTTTCTCCATCCATCTCTTTCCATGTCGCAACCCATTATTTCTTCAGTTTGTCAAATATAGCACTGAAGCTGGCTCATCGACTTTGATCGCAGCACATCTGGATATGTTCCCCTTGAGGAAATGAACCGCACCAAATTCAGTCAAATGCACTCCCCCAACTTCTCGAGAGCATCAATTCCCTGTAGAAGGTTGACGCCTAACATTTTTCCTGTGACGACTAAGACCTTCAGTTGCAAAAGACGCAGGCTGACCACTGTAAGCTGGACTTGACCGGCCTTGTAGCAGTTCATAATTTTCCATCTGTGGTTATCACCTTAACAACCTGGCGCCTCCACTGACAACATCAGGGTTTTAGAACAGCCGGTGTCAATCAAGGCAGTGGATTGTTGTCTGTCAACTAATACGTGGATGATTGAATGCGCCTTGTTTTTCACATGCGGAGTGGACTGGCGTTTACCCCCCCCCCTCCCCCGAGTCGTTTCCCTAACATTATGCAGCAAAGTGGCCGATCTCATTACACTTTAAACATCGTAATTTATGTCGCGATCTTCGGACACTTGTGCCATTGGGCTGTCCCGTTGCGCAGTCTTTGCTATATGATCCTGGGTACTACACCTCTAATAGATGATCCTTGTTCGAGGATTTGTTTTGCACAGAAATTTGACCTCACTTCGAAGTAGCTCCATGGCTTCAACAGTGTTCTCAGCCGTATTCCGTCTGAGCAGACTAGTTCGTGTAAGCAAATCACTCGTGGTGAAGGCGTCAAGGTCTGGTGCCTGTTGCAACTCCATTGAAATGTGGTTGGGGGACCTTGTCACAAATACTATCTTTATTGCAGTCTCGAGCTCTTTCCCAGTGAAACGAGCCATACCTACAAGTTGTCGTATTTTGTTGTCGTACTTTGTTGGCGTATGAGGTCACGCATTTTCCTGCCCACATGACTTGTTTAAGCTTCGCATATGCTGAGAATAACTCATCGACTAAAGAATCCTTTAATCAAGCTTCAATGTTCATCTAATGATTTTTAATGATTTCAAAACATGGTCGGGGTGCATATCCCTCCAAATGTAACAGTAAAAGGCTCGCCACATCATGTATTTTTTGTAATTTCGCAATAAATCGAACCTTTTTAGCAAGATCACCACGTCTCCATCGCCGTATTTATGATACCACTGTTAAGCTTTCCTTTTGCCATATCTAGAAACTAAAAAATAAAATTTTTAAAATAAGTAGCAGTCGAAATAAGTTTAGTAACAATAAATAAACAAAAATAAAAAATTTTGGTACTCCTTTCTTGCCAACTCTGACTTTAACTGAAATATTTACTGTCCATTTCCTCTCTATGTCTCTCGACTGTCAAAAAACCAAAAACCAAAAAACAAACAAAAAAAAAAGAAAAAAAAAGCAAGAAACAGCTCTGCGTTTTCCCATTCGTTCTTTTTTACAATCCTCATATGCAAATTAATGTCATATTAATAAGTCGTCTACAGACGGAAGTTTTTTCTATATCGTTCTTTCCTTGATTCCGTCACCCGACAAGTCAGAGGCATCGTCGCTTGTGTAAGACACGTTCTATATAACTGTTGAGTACACACCCAAACTACCGGGAATAATGAACTAGTCCATAACGCCACTTCCGGGTACAAAAGGAGTTAGAAACCGGCACGCGGAGAGGATGGTCGTCACCCCGAGTCTAGCAATGAGCAAATATATTGCTCAATTATTTCTTTTAGGTATTTTTGTAAATATATATTTATTTAATTGTTACTGTGGCGTCCTCGTCTATTATTTAACAACTAACACCACAACAATAATGAGCGATGATTTCGATCTTACACGAGAAATTCCCCCAAATACTTTGGCGACAAAAAAAAAAAATCGGCTTTACACAAAATAACTTGTCAGCGACTATTTGAAACAATTTTCGCGAGACTCTTTAAAGAAAAAATAAAAAGGCAAGGAAGTCCAATCTTTAAATATGAGGAAGTTGAACGAAGTCCTTGTCTCTTTAAAAAAAATCCTCTGTAAACCAGACTTTTTAGTAATGTTTTTTATTCCTTGCTAGTTTTGCAACAAAAAAAAAAATTTTTGTCTTTGAAAAAACCCCGACGTTTTCATATAAACCGTTGATAGTTTGTACTTTTTCGTTACAATTTTAAATGAAAAAAAATAAAAATAAAAAAATAAAAAAGGACGTCACGCTGTGCTTTATGAAAACAAGAAAGTATTAACCCAAATTCTATATATAACTGTCCAATTTATACACATTAGATTTCTGCTTGAAAAAAAAAGCTCCTGACCCATTTTTGAAAAAAAAAGCAGAACTGTTCACTTTTAAAGGTTGACCTAGTTCTGCACACGTGTTACGCAATTGACTCGTTGGTTAAGTAATTCATTACAAACTGAAACTTAAAATGTTAAATATGTTTTTTTTTTACTTCTAAAAGTCGTTAGAAAAAATAATTTATTTCTATGAACTGAAAAACTGAATTATTCAAGTTTTTTGTCTCAAGTTTTGAATTCTTTTTTGCTTTTCCTTATTGTGATTTGAAGTGAACATTTACATTTTATTAAAGCGTGGACATTATTGTTTTTTGCAGGCAAAGAAGCTATTTTTGTTGCAGTTAATAGTTTACACACACAAGAAAAAAATTAAAGACATATTTTTTGCCTCTTCGAGATTTGTCTTGCACAGTTTCAGAAAAAAAATCCAATATGTAAAATTTTAAGAGCATAATCACATAATTACTAAGGGCTCAGATGGATCATCAACAAAAGTTGTAGGAAAGTTTTAAAGACCAAATCCAGCTACAAACACAGCGGCAACATATGTTGGAGGAGAAATCGTTACTTCAACAGAAGGAACAAGACGAGGAATTTCTATTTCAATAGAAGAGACGCGAGGAATTATTTTTAAGTGTTGAATAAGACAGTGATGATAGCACCGCATTTTCCAAAGAAAAAAAAAACATGTAATTACATCGATACATTTAGCTATCTATAACAGAATAGGATGTTTGACGCTTTTTATAAGAGATACGAGGTCTTATACACTGTTAACTGCCCAAAGTATAGCAATGCCAAAAAAGCCCGCCTACTTCTAGGAAAGCTAGGGACCACAGAACAGTAACTATATTTTAGCCAGGAAGACGAGTGAGCTGGAATTCTCCGAAGTGGTCAAGCTCTTATCTGAACTTTTCAGCCCAAACGAGGTGCTTTTTCAAAAGAGATGGAAGTGTTTCAACCTGAGCTTGTATTCTTCATATAATGCCCGACGGTGCTAAAAATCCGATCGCTCATGCATCCAGATCGCTATTACAAGCAGAGAGACGTATTCGCAGATCAAAAAAGAGCCACTTAGTATAATATTCGCCGTAACGAAATTTCATAGATGCTTACATGGTAGAAAATTTACGTTGCAAACAGCCTATTAAACGTTGCTTCAACTTTTTGGGTCCAAAAGAGTCATACCGACATATACTGGAAATAGACTGCTAAGAAGAGGTACAATCTTACTGAATTATAATCTTACACTTAAGTACTTGCCATCAAAACAAATTAGCCATCTAGATTGATGCCCATGGAAACGGAACCTTTTAGAGATTCCATCATTACTGCTCTTCATAATGACTGCGAAAAATAGACAATGATAGGCAGCACAATTGGAGAGCTTCCGGTATGCCTACCTGAAATTAAAAGAGAAGTCAATGAGGATGACTTTATCTGCGACATCAAAAACAAGATTGCGATAATGGATGACAATGTTTTTGAAGTATTTTCGCTTTGTGGCGAGGTTTAGCTATATTGCGAAAGAGTTATGATTACAAAAAAGTTCCAGAAACGAATTTCACAAGGTTTTTATTCAGTATTTCCTGGAAAAAACGAATGAAAAGCTTAATGAAAAGCTACGTCGACTGGTATAACATAGACAAAGATATAATGGGGATGCTAGATTCTTGCACAGGCTGTACCCTCGCTGAAAAGGCACCACTCATTACATTCAAACCCTGGACGAAGACTGACCAACTGTGGTCTTTTTTTACATGGTAGTCACAACTTATCAAGTCCCGGAAGCCACTCGAAGATACGGGTTATTGCGTGTACAGTAGGTTAGTATTGGAAATTGGATAAATTGTCTTACTTAATGGGGGCGGTTCATTAAGAATTTGTTTAGGTGAAACTTGTTGGGAAACAGGCAACCGGAACAGAGTTCCACAGGCGTGCACTTCTAAGAAAGAACCTTTGTCCATGGAATCTACGTTTTGGTTTTGGCACATATAAAGTGGGGAAAATGTTTGACAGTTGATTCAGCTAGACGGGTGTTTATCGTGAAAGATTGGCGAGGGGGGCCAGAGATTGGAGCTCAGACGAGCACTTGCCATGGAAGTAACGATAAAACAAAGACAGGCTCGCAACGTCTCTCATGTGGAAGAGAGGTTGCAGGGAATAGGAAAGGACATCCCCCACTAAGCCACGAAGTCTATTTTGTACTCTGTCAAGGCAGTATAGGCTGTTTTTTTTTTACCCATTTCAATTGATGCCAGATGGGGATCAGAGCGTTGATGATGTAAAGATAGGAGTTTGGTTTTAGATGCATTAAAAGTAACCAGCCACCTCTTCCCCCACTGTACCACGCGCTCGAGATCAGAGGAGAGAGAATCAGAGAGAACTTTGTCATTTGCAGCCTTTGATGTGTTGCCGTAGATGGTCGTGTCATCAGCATAGATGTCAACGAATGATTTAAGTATATGTTTTGGGAGATCATTGATTTAGATCAGGAAGAGAGTTGGGTCCAGGATGGACCCCTAAGAGACTCCAGCATTAAGACTGAGGGTTTCTGATTTCTGCCCATCAACCACTACTCTTATGAACCTATCAGAGAGAAATGATTTAATGATTGAGAAAACATTTCCAGTAATACCGTAGCTGGAAATCTTGTGAAGTAGGCCCTTATGCCATACCTTATCGAAGGCCTTTGATATGTCAAGAGCAATTGCCCTATAAAGGAAACCTTTGTCAAGAGATTCACTAATCCCATGAGATATAACCGTTAGCACATTTGCTGTAGATCTGGCAGAGAGGAAACCTTATTGCGTGTCACTAAGAAGGTTATTTCTGCTGAGGCGGTTGATTACTTTTCTATTTAATATGGATTCCAGCAACTTACTCATGACACACAGGAGACTTATTGGTCTTTACTGAGAGGGAGATGACTTATCACGTGAATTCTTAAATACAGGGCATACTGATGAGTTTTTCCAGAGTGTAGAGAAGCACTTTTCCTTAAGGCAACGCTTAAACAGTTTTGTAATTATGGGGGCAAGTTCTGATTGAAGCTTTTTCAGCACTATAATTGGAATGCTATCAGGGCCAGTTGCTTTACTGGAATCAAGGTTCTTGATTAGCTTGGCGACCCCACGCACAGATATTTGTATGTTGCATAGTGTGTTGTGTGTTATAGGAGGAAATACGGGGAGTTGATGGCCTTCGTCGCATAGGGTAGAATTAACTTCAAAGTTCTTGGCAAATAGTTTGGCCTTGTCTGATGCTGACGAGATTACCTCAGGTCCATTGGTGATAGATTTGATAGAACGCACGCTTCTGTTCAGGATCCTGTTTGCTATTTGCCAAAACTGGTGGGAATCAAGCCGCTGCTTAGCTACTTTGGATTTAACGGACTGAGCATATATCTCTCTTGCATTTGTTATTACTCTTTTGCAGTGGTTGCCAGCAGTCCTGAAAGCAGCTTTAGTTTCAGTGTATCTATTACGTTGGTAGCTATGGAAAAGTGATGTCTGTGCGCGATGGCAGCGGCACATTCTGGGGAGAACCATGGCTGGCTGTTAGGTCTTTGTTGGAAGTTTTTGGATGGTATGAATCGGTCTTTGCCTACAATTAACCATTCGGTCAGGTCTGATACTATGGTCAGGTCTGATACTATATTTATAAACGTGGAATGCAGGGGTAGATCAGATATAAATGTATGGAAGCTATCCCAGTCAGCCGTAGAGTATCGATATAAAGTACGGTGTAGAGGTACGTCTGAAGACTTATTGCATTTCGTTTTTATCTTAACTGATACAACCGAGTGGTCGGAAGATCCCAGAGGAGACAGACCGGAACATGAACACAGCTCACGGGATGTTGTGCAAAAAAAGTCTAGACGGTTAGCGTACTGACCGGAAGTATCGGCACACGGGTGGGTTCGTGAACAATCTGGGTGAGGTCATAAGAAAAGGCGAAATCATGACAGAATTTCTCCTCATCATCTGTCTTGTTCGAGTGGGTCCGCCATTCCATATTGTGGACATTGAAGTCACCATAAATGTGGATGTCAGTCGAAGGATGAGCAAACAGGATGTTTCGATTTTCTCAGATATGCTCTTAAAGATAGTAACTCCGCTATTATGGGGGCGATAGAGAGCAAATATAAATGCAGTGGTGTAAGCAAATGCAACCCGGAAGCACATATAAGGTAAGTTAGGGTCTTCACTGGAGATATCCCTACCACACGGAAAGCCATATTTAATGTAGGCACATATTCCATGCCCATGGCGATCTTGGGGGTCAGATGTAGATGTTAAGTTAGAGTATCCATTAATTATGAATTCGTCTAGGGAATTGGTCGGCCTATACCAGTTTCGCTTAGGAAGAATATGTCCAGTTTCGTCTCCTGTAATTGGGTTTCAACCTCTGGAAGGTTGGAACGTAGACCCTGATGTTGGAGAAGGAGACCTGGTGGTAGAGGTCTACGTTGGAGGATGGGGTTCTAGGTTTATTCCTGTGTTTTTTCTGGAGATATTTCATGTTGAGGATTGGGATTTGTGGAACAGGTCGACAGACTTGGTTAGAGCAGGACAGGGAAGGAAAGCAGGAGAGAAAAAGACGGGAATAAAAAAAATAATTCATTTATTTATATATTTCGTAGCACATGATGAGGCAAAGCCGTAACAATTACCCACTAGTATGGCATCGAGAGGCCCCACCAGAAACTTTTTTTTACATAGGCGTCACCACTTATCAAGAATCAAGAGTCCACTCAAGAATAAGGGTTAAAGAGTGTACAGTAGCCAAAAGGACAATATAGTAATCAATAGTAATGGAAATTCGGTAAATTTATTAACTTAAGTGGAACAGCTCATCAGAAACTTGTTTAGCTTGAACTTGAAGACAACCATATTGTAGTCAGCTGGAAAGTAGGAAAACGGAAGACAATTCCACAGGCGTGTCGTTCTCAGAATCAATTCAGCAGATGGCAATACAGCAGCCCCAGTACTTTGCACCTGCTGATAGGACAGCCTACTTAGTGGTTAATCCAAGATTCGAGTCCCTGACTATCAGGCGGATAACGTCAGCCCAGATAAAACGTTTACCTCCAGCACCCTTACCAGTGACATAGCCACAAGGATATAGATAGAAACAGAAGATTTCCGACATCTCAGACCACTGTTCACGAAGTACTGCCGCCCTGGAAAACAGCTTTTTCTTCACTCTTTGTCAGAAAAATCACCCATTGGCAATGGGTACTGAGGGACAAATAAGGACAAGCGAGAGTAACGAGAGCTGCCGATAACACATCCACAATGCGTTGTCTACTCTCCATAGAGTCTAAAATTCATATCGACTTTGCAGGTCCATTCAGCGACCACTATTACTTAATCGTACTTGTTAGCTACACCAAGTGGCCTGAGGTATTAAGGTGCAAAAGACCGACAACTGGGAAACAATAAATTTCCTACATGAACTGTTTTCTCATTTCGGTGTAGTAGACTGCATCATGAGCGACAAAAGAACTCAGTTCACGTATGCAGAGTTCAAAAGATTTTCGACACGTTCCAAATTAACAATTTTTATTCTAATTTCCTTTTCCTTCGACGTCGTTCAACCTAAAACAAAAAATTAAATATTTGAACACGTCGCTCAGTAATTTCGTTGAATTAAATACTTCACACCATATCAGCATATGCAACAAAATCATCGTCCTAATTTTCTTTTTTTTAACGATATTTGAACATTTATATCACGCACGAAATAAGCTTCCTATTTTATCAAAACTTCTGTACAAAATTTCTATTGTTTCACTAAATGATATGTCCTCCGTTTCTTTAATTTGGGGGGGGGGTTTAAATTCGCGTATTTAGCATTGTTCGCACCTTTTCGTAAATATGATTTCAAACCTATGAAAATAAGCTGAAAACGTTAAACCAATTTATGAATGTACAGTAGCGTCCAAAACTAAACTTAATATATAAGATATTCGAATGCATGCGAAACTTTACATTTAGGTTTTAGCGGGGAAAATCGGTGCAAATGTGTCAAAATTAAGCAATTGGAATTTGTAAGGTTAAGGTTGAACGACGGCATTACGAATATGCATGCGTAACGTAATAGTTATTGGTTATGTTTAAATTTTTAGCCTTGCAGCAAACATGTCTTCATAGCTCAGGCATTTAAGTCCACAGAAAAGTAAATCGTAAGTTAAACGCTTAGGTTTTGATTTTCGGTGCTGGCGCACGGGTCATTTTTTAAAACTTTTAAAATCATTACTATGAAAAAAGGTGAAGGCCCAATCGAATATAATAATAAATACGAAATCTGCCTTAATCAAAATATCATGTTTAAGCGTATTTTACGACCGGGCAAAGTCGGGGCAGCCTGCTAGTATATACATATTTCTCCAAAACCCCTGGTTTTGATGGAGGAGAAACTTAAAATTGCTGCTATGGTTTCAAATGATCTGAAATAACAGCAAGGGGAGACTTGATTCCAAATATATTTCCAAAAGTTTTCTCATCGGGTCTCAAAAAATGTACCAAGGATATAACCAGGTTAGAACTGAAGGAAAACGCTCTACCCGTTTGTAAAAGTGCATTAGTACTGGTGTTTCGTTTTCTTAATTTCATTCATTCAGAGGAAGTCTCCAAATAAGGACGAAACGTTGATGAAGACATAACTTGGTTTGTTCCTTTTTTATTCTCTCTCTCTTTCTCTCTCTCTCTCTCTCTCTTTCTCTCTCTCTCTCTGTATATATATATATATATATATATGTCTTGTTAATGCTTTTGCATTGTGTACTTGAAGTTTAATACGTATAAAGCAAATCTTAAGACGGGGAGTAAATATTTTTGTTCAATTAAAATCGAATTACTTTCTTCTTTTTGTAGTTTCTCTTTTGCCTTCGTTCCTCAATTGAAATAAAAATCATATGAACTAAAAAGAAAGAGATAATTTAGATAACGCCATTTTTAAAAGAACAAAATATAATAAAACGAGAAATAGGTCGTGTTCCCCCTTTTTCTAATTCGCTTCCGTATATCGATAGTATTAATTCCGGCCAGGCTGCTCTTTTTTCACATCGAAATATTAAGTGAATATTAAGGGGGCGGCAGAAAATATTATCAAATCATCGAAGCCATTAAAATACGATTAGGCGGTTCACAGGCCTTCAGTGGGACCACAATCGGATATGAGGAAAATTTCATGTTTATAGACGTCCTTACATCTCCATGGGAGGAAGTGTTAGTGTTACATTTTACTATTCCCATACACTTGCTGTCGAAAGATTCTGGATTGTCTATAGACAAAATTACTCGAACGCCGATGTTTAGTTTCAATCATAAAATAACACTTAGAGAAAAATATATATAGAAAAACCATTTCTTTAACTTAAACTCAAAACTCAGTTCCGTCGCTGCAAGGTTGCATTCCTGTACATGTTTTCCAACTGCCTTAGTGGAACGTGCTCTGCTAAACGTATAACACTTGTTACATACTTCTCGATTACCTCGACAATCAGCCAAAGCCTCTTTCACTATTGAGATCCCCAGATACCGATAAGCCTTTTCTTCTAATAGATTTTTTTCCTCGAATTGCTTGACTTTGGAATTTTCTCCGTGTGTCTTGCTTTCTTGACAGTACTGGCATGCAAAAGTTTAAATGTAATGTGAACAAACATCTTGCTGCTCTATTTCCTGTATAGTCCCATGTATAGATCGTCCCAGTAGTAATCCGTTAGGCTCAAGTGGCAATATGCCTTGTGTGGGATGAAAAAGAGTAAAAAAGGTAAAGTTAATTGTGTGTACATGTTAGAGACAAAACAGACAGATTAATAGACAGATAGATTTATAGACACACGCACGCACACACATATACATACATATATATATATATATATATATATATATATATATATATATATAGAGAGAGAGAGAGAGAGAGAGAGAGAGAGAAGGAGAGAGCGAAAAAGAGAGCGAGAGGTAGATAGATAGATAGATAGATAGATAGATAGATGGCTTATCTCGTTAGATAGTTACAATGTGCGTGTCCGCCACATCATTGGAAAGGCGCTTTGAAGACGTATCCTCTGTTTAATGTGTCGTGAGGAAGAGACAGAAATATTTCTTCTGCAAGCCACATTTGTTAATTTAAATTCAGGGATCACCTCTGACCCTTAGATGTCGCTCAAACTTTTCCATTCAAATAACGGCTTTCATTATCTAACATAAATCATTCAGTCGATCTGTCGATCTGTCAGACTTTTGAAATATCATTTTCGTCGTACCATCAGGCTGAATTAAAAAAAAAAGAAAAGATATTTGCTTGATCTTTCGCATTTTTATTTGAAAATGTATTTATGTTTGTTTAGGATATTTATTTTCGTCAATCTTTTACGTTTAAGTTTGAAATTAGATGCTAGTCGGTCTGTCACACTTGAATTTAAAGCAGAATTTTCTCTGTAATAGTTGGTTTCTTCTCTTGATTGTTATTTTTATAATGTTTCGGTCGATGTAACCTCTAACCTTCTTCAGGTGTATCTTGCCAAATTTGGAAATCAGTTTGTCGAACTCGGGAATCTGCACGGAATTTCGAATGAAACACTTCATTTAATCCACGAGGTAGCATGCCCTCGTTCTGTCAGCCATGAATGGGTAGAAGTCCTAAGTAATTGACAATTGTATTTTGAGTGTCGTTCGCGTTTTAAAAACAAGCCTTCAACATTCAGAAGTGTTACTTATAACTGGATTTTATCAAGTACTTTATTGACTAAGCTACGGGCGCTCACCGTCCGAGAGCATGTTACCTCTCGTGGATTAAATAAAGTGTTCCGTTCGAAAGTTTGTGAAGATTCCGGGTTCTAACAGAAAGTTTCCCGAATTCGACAAGATTCACTTCAAGTAAGTTAGAAATTACATCGTCCCAAACGTTGTGCAAATAACACTCAAGATGAGAACAGTAGTCGAAGAAAGAACAGTAGTCGAAGAATCCAAATAATACGAATAATCAATCATTATCTCAAAACATCAGAAACAGCATTCGCTTTATATTTATGTTTGAAATTGCATTTTAGATTTGTAGTGCTTAAGTTTGAACTATCATTTTCGCTCATACTGTCACACTTAAGTTTAGAATAACTTTGTTCATAATAAAAACTGCATCGACGCTTCTGAAGACTAGAAGTTCGGTTATAAAGATGTATTTTTCAATCGATACCTCAACTTTCACATATTTAGGCGGCCATTTATTTTCTAATATTGGCTGCTGTTTTTTGTCGAGGCTAAGAAGTATTCGATTCCAAGCATAATTGTTTATGACTTGAGGAGATCAGTGTAAAAAGATGAGGATAATGTCTATCCGAGGAGAGCGGGAAGGCAATAACCGAAAATATAATGGAACGATTCGTAAATTCGTTCCGCCACAATTTGACTGGAACAAATTATTGATTAGCTGATGCAATGGAAACAATTCGCAAACACCCACATTCTTTATTTGGACAAAACAATAATAAAAAAAAAAATGATTTACAAACCTTTGGTGGGAGGAAATAATTTTTACGTGCTTAAAATTATGATAGTAAGATTAATGAATACAACAATGATTATTGACATAGGCTGATACTTACAAAGTGGAAGAGAAATGACAAGGTGACCAAGGTGACCTTTGATAAGATTATAACATGATTTTAGGCATTATAATATTTATAATACATGACACTTCGAATATAAATAACAAAAATGATATTCGTTCAAGTAATGGTAAAAATTGTTTCCGCTCAAAGAATTACTTTGTAAGATAATAATCCAACTACACCTGATATCTACCATCTTTGTTTCAAATATGATCCAAATCCATTACATTATATTACTTCTAAATAGTGTCGAAAATTAAATGCTTACGTTCAAGGAGTCTTAAGAAGAAATTTAAATTCTGTCAATGTCGCTTAATACCATCTAATGATAATCGGTCAAATTAAATTTAACCTGATATATTTGAATTGTTGATTTGAGGTTTTGTCTATAGCAAGACCCTTACAATTCCTTCTAAGGTCCTGGGTATGGCCTTAAATTATATCCGATGGTGAGGCCCCAGCTTTCGGGTTTGGGGAGTGTGGAGCCACCCTTTAATTTCCATTACTCCCAGGTCTACTCTGACCCGGAGTGGTAGTACCTGTTAGGGTCCCAACTATGGGTTAAATAAAACCGATTAAAAAAAACAAAACAGAAAAAAAACAAAAAAAAACAAACAAATATACTCTATGAAAAAAATTAAAAAATTGTTCTTCAAAATTCGGATTCGGCATTAAATAACCTGAAAAGGGTTGATATGCCGGAAAACAAAAACAAACAAATACAATTACTTCCAAATATTTTTTAAAAAAGTTTAAATTTGCAGAATATGTATTAATTGATGTCTAATATATATCCTTACAGTTTTATACAAAAGATTTTACATTTTTATAGAGGACTTCAATATCTTCATCGACCCCGCTTGCATTTATTCTAATTAAACTAAATATAGACCATATAACCCATCCAGCAGTCGTGTTTAAATATGCTTAGTTAATCATTAGGTAATTAGTTTAGGAGTAAGTATAGGTGTAAATAATTACAAACGTAAGAATAAAATAAAAAGACTTATAATGAAGACCTGCAGTAGGGTGAAGCAGACATAATAAGGTGGTCTGAGAATTGAGCAAACTACGATACATACTGATTAATTGATGAGTCAAAATGTAATTCGACGGAATAGAACGTTCATCTCTTATTTCTTACATGTAAGATTGGTGAAATAAAAGTCATCGTGGAAACAAAAATTTCAAAGATTAGATTCAAACACCCAACCGCTCGAACGTTAGCATGACCTCTAAAACTGATACTTCTTTTGTAAATTTTTTTTTTCTTTGGAAACGGAAAAAGTTTTTAATAAAGGATAATAATGATATTCGTATAACAGGCATATAGACATATTGTTATTATATAATACGATACATATTTTGTAAAGAGTTGGTCATTAAACAATTAAATAAGGGGGGGGGTCTATACATCTTCGAGGATGATCAAACGAGAAACTACAAATAACAAGAGACAACTGATCCATTATAGTTAAGAGAGAGGTCCGCCCTCCCAGGCTTTGTCTTTTCCCTTCGCAAAGGGATTAATATTGTTAATCACATGAGGCGATGTTGCATCATTCTACCGTGTGAGATAGATAAATCTAAGTAAAAAAGAAAAACTGCCGTTGGGTAATGACAACCAAGTGTGCCGTGTTCTCGTTCGGTCCGTTCGATAACACTGTTTCCCTTAGCAACTTTGACGCGTCTATTGATGAATTTGATACCAAGTGAAAACAAAATCATGTGAGCCACAGTTCTGTAACTTGCTTATTCGTACGCCTTGCATTTTTTGCATGAATGAAATCAAATATATATAAACGCAAAATCAGTGTTAATGTTTGGAAAGCCACGTGAAAAACCTTAAGCGTGACAAACTGACGAAAATGCTGTTTCAGTCTTTATCCTGCCATGCAAGGATAATCATAACTTATCATAACCTTGGTTGAACCACAAAAATACCACATCAGACTTAAGTTTGTAAAGCCAACAGAAATATAAACCGAAAAAAAAAAAACAAAAAAAAAAACTAAACTTATTTGTCAAGTTAAGAAAAATGCAAACTCACACCTAATCTTGTTAGGCCAACAAAAATCACCGGATCAAAATTAAGCAAAATGAACCAATGAAAATGGCAGCTCAAATGAATGCTTGTCACGTCAATGAAAAATTCAACTAAAACTTACGCTTGGTAGACCAACGGAAATATCAGCTTAAAAGTAAGCTTAGCAAGCAAACGAAAATATCAGCTAAAAATTAAGCTCCTCCGGCATACGGAAACGCCAGCTCAAACTTAAGTTTGGCAAGTCAAGTAAAATCCGTGTTCAAACATAAGCTTGCAAGCCAAAATAAATGTCAATGCAAACTTGTTTGAAAATACAACGAAAACGCCATCTCAGTTTGGTAAGCCAATGAAAATAATCCGATAAAACCTAAGCAAATAAACGATAATTCCAGCTCAAACTTATGCGTGTAAGGCAGTAGGAAATCATCGGATAAAAATAAAGATAGGTAAACCACTGAAAATGCCAGCTCAATTTTAAATTTATATTATCTAATGAAAACGCTAGTTGAAACTTTAACTTGTCAAGCCAAAAATAAAAACAAAACAAAAAAAAAACTCCAGCTCAAAGTTCAGCGTGTCAAGTTCGAAAACTCAAGTTATGGCTTTAGATTGTCAATACCAGTTGAAACCTATTTGAAAAGACTACAAAAATGCTATCTGAATCATAAAATTTAAAGTTGAAATGCACAAGCCAGCGAAATTCACCGCATTCAAATTAAGATAAGTAAACTTAGAATATTACTAGCTACAAATTCAAGTTTTACAAGCCAGTAAAAATGCACAGTTTAAACTGGCTTGATGAGCCAATGAAAGTATTAGCACAACATTAAGCTTGACAAGTAATTAAGTTTTTCAAGCCAACGAAAAATGTAACCTCAAAACTTTTCAAGCCAAGTAAAATGCCAGTTAAAATTTAAGTATGAAAATCCCACGAAAATGTTAGTTCAAACTTTATTTTTTAAGGCCAACGAAAATCGCCGGATCAAAATATTAAAAATCGAACAATCGAAAATTCCAGCTCAAATTTAAATTAGTAACGCCAACGAAAACGCCATTTAAAGCTTAAGCTTGATGAAATATTGAAAATACCAGCTGAAAATTCAGCTTGGTAAACAACCAATATACCAGCTATAACTTAAGCTTGGTAAGTCAACGAAAATCATAGTTCAAACTTAAGTTTGGCTCTATTTCAGACTCAACCGTGACTAATCAAATAAACTATCACTTTAGAGTTAAGCGTGACAGACCAACAAATATTCAATGATAAACTTATGCATTACTAACCTAACGAAGACGACATTTTCATCTATTCCATTTGTGCGTCTAGCGATGAAGATGCTATTTAAAACTGGAACGTGAAAAACCGACGGATCAAGTCTCTCATAAACAACTATGAATGTATTGAAGATCGCGCAGTCAGGTTACGCCCCAATTCGTGAAACCAAATTGCGTACCATAATTAAGAATCAAACGAAAGCCCGTTGTAGTCTAAAACCAGTAATTTAAAATCTCCGTTGTCGTCTGCCAGACTGACTGACTGTCAGTTTATGACACTGAAATAGAACAGCGGATTTACGCGACGTTATAGATATTAGTCGGGTTAGCTTTCAACAGACTTAAGCTATAGTCGAAGCATTTATGCACTTATGTAATCAAAATATAAAATAAAGTTATATAATACACACACATGCGCGCACACATCACACACACATATATAATAGAGAAAGGTAGTTTGCTTGAAGCATTACTTGTAAATAGATATGGAAGAGTATAAGAAGGCTAAAGCAATACAGGGAACTAGCTGTTGCATTGGCGTGACGTATGAAAAAATGGACAAACGAAAGAAGGTCTTATTTGTTTTGTTATTTTATTTAACTTCGTACATCCATTTACTTTTCAGTATAATCACAATACAAATCAGTAAGTATGAACTTACTGTTTGATGTTACCGGCGTGGTAGAAGTCTTAATATTTCGAGATAACATCTCTTTTTCAAAAGGAAAGGGAGCAAAGAATGTTCCTAAAAAAAAAAAAAACATTGAAATATCGGAAGGTTACTATATGTATATTACCATAGATATTTTCGTTTTTTTTTTCATCTGTTTAATTTAATCTTAAAAAAATTTTTTTTTAATCATTTGTTGATTTTTTTTTAGCGAACGATGTATCGGTTATTATTTAAATTTTTACCGGAAGTAAGTGATGCTGTGAATCCGTAATGGAGACAGCCTTAATGTTTAACCTATTAAGTTTTGTGTTTGGTTGTGTGCGCCAATAAAATATGTTGATCTTATTTTTAAATTTTTATTATATATTTGTTTATTAATATCCCATTAAAAAATTATATATAATTGTAATATGCTACTCAATGTTTATAGTATCTGTGTTGTCATAGCAACGTGTTCAGAAATTAATTTAATCCTATGAATTGTAAAGCAGAAAGGGTTTACTCGTAAGGTTTCTTAATTAATACCATCGCTGTTAATATAGACATTTTCATTTATATGCTTATTTTTCTATTCAGTTTAATTATTTTTTTTATTCTCTTTTTATCTATTTGTTGATCTATTATTTAGGTTATTTTTGTCCTTTTTTTTAAATTTTAGCGAACAAGATACCAATGATTATTTAAATTCCGAACGGAAATGAGTGACGCGTTGAATCTATCATGTAGACAACGTTTAATGTAAAATCTACTCGGATTTCTATTATGTTGTGTGTATTCATAAATCTGCCGATCTTAATTTTTTTATTATATATAAATTATTTATTTGATTAATTAAATTGCTTATTTATTTTATTTTATTGATTTTTTTATGAACACTTTTTGTGACATAACAGAAACATTTCTATGAAAGTATATTAAAATGAAAAAAAAGAATATAGATTTCTATGAGTCATTCTGTTCAAAATTGTTTATTTTTGAAAAAAAAAACTTACTACAGAATAGTTGCAAAAAATCCCCACCCTTCCCATGTTAAATTATAATTTCTAAATAATAACGGTAATATTTCAGTGCCCAGGTCAAATTCTGCAAAAGTAGCAATTTGTGTTTATTTGTTTACGCTGTTATGGGGTTCAGTTTATGCACGCATGCGCATCCGGAAGCCGTAAACTGGAAAGTAGGTTACATCACTCGTTACAAGCTCATTTGAGTTTTATAATCATATAGATTTAAAAAGTATGCACTGACAGACACACACACACACACACACACACACATATATATATATATATATAATTATGCACTGACATATGTTTCCACGTTTATTACACACATCAGAGAGGTTGAATCTAGCGAGATTTGAAATCGGGACCCATGATTAGGGACCTAAACCTCTAGCTCTGAGGTATCTCGCACGATTGCTGGATGTATCGCGTTTTATCTAGCTTAAAGATATCGCTAAAAAAAACAAAAAAAAAAAACAAATAAATAGCATCTACATAAAACGCGATAGATCCAGCAGTCGCGCGAGATAACCCAGGGATAGAGGTTTAGGCTTCTAACCATGGGGACCCAAATTCGAATCTCGCTAGATTCAGCCACTTTGATGGAATATAGACGACGAAACACGTGTCAGTGGATAATTATATATATATATATATATATATATATATATATATATATATATATATATAAAGCTGAACCTCTGTGTGTGTGTCTGGTCAAGAATGGGCTCCTATATGGTTGACTATTATAGAAAATAATCACATATAATGATAGAAGATGTATCGAGACACAGGAATGGGTATGTTTGATCTGGCATAATGATGATTCATTAAAATTGTGGGGTCTGCGTACACGCCTGGTCCACAAAGTATGGAAATAAAAAATTACAAAATTAAAAAAAAAAAAGTGTACAAGTGTTTTTGATATAGATGTACATAATAATACTTTGATAAGTATGTTTTAACTTTGATAAGTATGTTTTAAAAATAGGGATGGTATAATAAAATTGTGGGATCTGCGTTCGCGCCTGGCCTCCATAGAATGGAAATAAGCACAAACTCTAATAAAGACTTTTCATATCTATCTGCGTAAGTACACTTTTATAATTATGTTTCAGTTTTAAGAAATATGGTATAATAAAATTATGGATTGGTCCTTCGCGCCTGACCTCAATAGAATGGAAATATGTCACAAAGTTTAACAAGGTTTCTTAATAACGATCTACAGAATATTGTGATAAGTTTTACAGTGTGAACAGGTATGTTATAATAAATTATGGGGTTTATCTATTTTATTTTTACTTTCATCATATTTTACTTTGGTTTTGATACCCCCAAATTCGAAGCTATCCCTTCCTTTTCATAACCTATCATACTTTCATAAATCAAGGTCCATTTTCTGTAGGCTGTTTTTGAACCCAGTCAACGACGGGTACTTTTGCTAGTATATATATATATATATATATATATATATATATATATATATATATATAGTTTTATAAATTACTACTTAGCTCTCCTCACCTATTGACCACTGTTGATGTAAATATTGAAGACCGAGATATAAATGTCGATATATATATATATATATATATATATATATATATATATATATATAGCCAGTAGAGTTTAGTTTCCTAGAAGTACATCCAATGAAACAACACGTGTCTACCAAAATAGTGCTCAATGAGTGAACAGAGCATGTATATTAATTTTATTTATACAAACATTAATGGCTACATATGTGCATACATGTTTCTGTAATCACCCACGTTGGGGGATTACGTCTTCAGGCCAAGAACTACCTTCAAAAGTGACATTTCCACCAAATACATTTTTCTACTTCGTTTATCAAGTTAAAAATACAACCTGGGTGGGAGTCAAAAAAAACAAAAAACGGTAAAAGGATGAGTGAGGTCTCTGAAGATGATAAACATCTTTTTTCTCTTCCCCTTCCCCCATCTAACCTAACTTTTGGCTTTTTATGACATAGGGTACTTGAGAGTTTAGTTTTCTTGTCTTAGAGTCTGTAAGTTAATAACCTTAGCTATGGTCAACCAAGTACTGACCGGTGCCTTTTAATCTACCTCCACCCACACATACACACAACACACACACATAACACATCCATACACAGACACTGCCAACACACACACACACACATTAATCAATATATTCAAAAGCGAATCCATGCTGAACACTCTTTGTTTTATTTACTGAAACTAGACAATGATTCTGAAACTACATAGAGGATAAAGTAAAAGTTACATTAAGGTAAATAAAAAAATATAAATGAATAAAAATAAAATACATAAATAAATAAATAAATAAAAATAAATAAAAAAATAAAAAATATAAAATATAATAAAAATAAAAAATGAAAAAATAAAAAATAAAAAAATAAATTAAGAATAAAGTAAAATTAAATTAAAACAAATAAACCAACAAAATGTGAATAAATATAAACCCGAAAGTTTTCTAAACCCCACATGTACCTATATGCGTGTATCAATACACTTATAAATGTCTAACATTTATCTACACCCGCGCATATATACACACACACATTACAGACATACAGAGACAAATAATAGTATTTTTCTTTACTTATGCAGCGTGGTAACATCTTCGTATATGCAATATTATGCTACCCGACTACAGACGGGTGTACATATATATACACATATATATACATATATATATATATATATATACATACATATACACACATATACACAAACACACACATACATACATAAATACATACATATACATATATATATATACACATACATACATATAAACACACGTACACAACAGACATACATATACATATCAACACATACATTCATATATAACATATATATAAACAACATTCGGACATCCATACATTTTTGTAATCTATATTGTTACAACAATTCTATACGAGGCCGCCTATTCTAATAGTTCAGAAATATACGTGTGTATACATACATCTACATACAATAGACACAGAGACACATCCACATACAAACATACACACCGATACATAGATACAGATATACATATATATATATAAACATACAAACATACATACATACGTAAAATACACCTATATATCCAAAGTCACACAAATATAGACATATATATATATACATGCAAACATGTACCGTGCCACCAAATGATACATCTAAAGTAGAAACAGACATGAATACACCTACTGTATAAATTCACTTTTTCTATCAAATTCCACATCTCTAGTTATGTTTCATGGCCCCTTCCGCTTGTTACACTTTCTTAAGTTGTAGGTTTTTACCGTAAAAATTGACACTACGTAAAAATTTATATTGAATTCAGTATGAAGTTCATAGGGTTATCCTCATATTTAACAAAGATTCTTTCGATGGTAAGGCAGATATACATAAGATGTATCACGACACAATAATAATATATAATAACATATGACAGAAATCAGAGTATTTAGGTTATATAAACCTAGTATATAAGCTTATATATTGTAGTACTTACCTTCATCTTTGCTTATTCACTCTAATACCCTTATTCCTTTCTCTTCCATTTACCCTTCATTCCTTACTTTCTTTCATCTATTTATTTCTTCTATTTTTTTTTTTTTTTTTTTTTTTTTTTTTTATATTAATAAATTATTTTTCCTACCCGGGTCTATAAAGATCATATATCCATACATGCACACACCCAAAAATATCCATATGCATACATTATTACGGGCTTCACTCAAAACGATCTATTACTCATTTAGTTCAAATATACCTTCAGACAGGTGCTTATTTCGGCTAGTAATAACATAACTGCTCGATGAAGTAGAACATTAAGTGACTTACGTAACCCATATGGGTATGATTATAGTTGCGACCTCACTTATCCTCTTTTTTTTTGGGGGGGGGTTATTTGATGGGGGTTAGTTGTACTTATAGCAGTTCCATTATCCCAATTTAGAGTTCCTTAAGTGCATGTATTCTGAAATGTTTGCAGGATATAGCAGTTTCTTGTTTAATATTCAATAATTTTTCTCGGTCTTTAAACCTAGTTATCTCAAGTTTTTCTGATAAGCATAATAGACATGGTGAGTTCAATGAGTGGCAAGTATTGGCCCTTCTAATAATATTCCATTCTATACTAGGTGTTTTATTTTCTCTAACTAATTTCCAGTAATATAACGATAAGGAAGTGTCCTTTTCATATGTTTGATTATTCATCGAGCGTGTATGTCCATAGAATCTATTTTTGAAAGTCATTTGGGTACTCCCTATGTAGAATCTTTCGTCCCTTGGGTTCTCCATCGGGAATATCCTTGCTTGGTATACCACCGATGAGGTCAGACATTCATTTTTTATTGGGCATTCCTCAGGTTTTTTACAGTTACATTTATTCACCGCAGTGTTTGCACTAGTATTCTCCCCTTCTCTATTAGTCGTCTTTAAAATTCTTCCATTATGCTTTTTTATAATCCTTTCCAAATTATCACTACAGCTGTAACTTAATTTTAATGTATTTTTATTAAATATCTTATGTAATATATTATTTGGTGGGAAATGCTTATTAATAAGTTGTAAAAATTTTGCACCAAGTTTTGTTTTCAACATAATGTTAAAGGGGGGTGTGAACCAAATAATTTTCCTACCACGATTTCTAGATCCATTTGTGCTAGTGTTATTTATTTTATATTTTATCTCTATGTCCTTATATCCACTATTTTTAAGTGCTGTATTATAAATAGCTTTGCAATTATTGAAAGTTACTTCATTAGATGAATTGTTACTTATTCTACTTTCAATAGATAACGGTATATGTTTAATAATGGATGGTGGATGGTTAGACTGCGGGTGTATATAAATAGGATTAGCGTTATCCTTCATATATGGTTTATAAGCATTTAAATTCAGATCTAAAGTAACGTCAAGGAAATCAACCTGTTTTAAGTTAGCATTAACTTCTACTTTTAGGCCAAAATTTTTCATGTCCCTATGGATTGCTCTCCTAATTTGATCGCATTTAACACTTGTAGCATTCTTCACTATTATCAGCCCATCATCACGATATAGGCCCATGTCCCTTCTATCAATAATATTATCGTTCGTTAAATTATGAATGATATAAAGTCCAACGAGATCTGTTGCCTCTGCAGAGTCCAGCGATCCCATTGATACCCCGAAAAAGTTGTTTTGCCCATTTTTTGCCCATTGTTCCCCGTTATAGACAAGGACAGTTGTGCGGCATTTCATAATAATATCCAAATCCTCCTCGGAGACATTAGTATAGGTCTTGGCAAATTCAATTGCCTTTCCAAAGAGATCCTTTGTGATTGACGGGTAGTAATCCATAATGTCAAATTGCACAAAGGCGCAGTTTTTCTTGTTGGCAATGTTAAGAAACCATTTTACCGGATCCGCCGTATTTATCCATAGGTTCAGGTTGAACTGCCGTTTTAATTCTAGATTGATTTTCTCTAATATTCTTTTACTAATCTTTCCAATTTCGGGTCTGGTTGGGTTAATCAATCTTGTTGTTGGTTTTGTGTTGAAGCTAGGTTTATGATCCTTTAAAAGGATATACGCTTCGTTTTCTCTAAGTTTATTTACTCTATCGCTGATTTGTAATTCATCCGTGATTTTTTTACTGTCCTTATTTATCAAATGAATTACGTTGTTATTTTTTACCTTGTGATAGTCTTTTTTCAAATTCTTCTGGACCAGGTCATTATATTTCTCCCTGTCTAATTTGTAAAAGTTTCTGGTCTTATCAGCCTTAACAAGGATATGTTGTGACTTGTTGATCTCCTTTACAATATCGTCGAGTTTTTTTTGGAATTGATTTTTAGTTTTGTGGAATTCTAAATTTCTAATTAGTGAATAGAGATCCTTCTCGAATAGCACTAATTGTGGGATTACTGGTGGTGATTTAATGCTTTTAAATCCATATCTCTCTTTCTTGGTGTTATCATTTTTATCCAATAGAAAAAAGGTAGCTTTCCATTTCATCCTTTTGAGTAAATCATCCATTTTCATTATTAATTTTAGTAAATAATCCTTGGTATTTGGTGTGGGGATGTTCTTTAGTGACGTATCGAAGTTAATTCTTTCCATGTTTGCGTTTTATGAAGACACGAAGTAAAGTGCTCAACTATGCAGGAGCATTTATATATAGCCAGTAGAGTTTAGTTTCCTAGAAGTACATCCAATGAAACAACACGTGTCTACCAAAATAGTGCTCAATGAGTGAACAGAGCATGTATATTAGTAATCCCACAATTAGTGCTATTCGAGAAGGATCTCTATTCACTAATTAGAAATTTAGAATTCCACAAAACTAAAAATCAATTCCAAAAAAAACTCGACGATATTGTAAAGGAGATCAACAAGTCACAACATATCCTTGTTAAGGCTGATAAGACCAGAAACTTTTACAAATTAGACAGGGAGAAATATAATGACCTGGTCCAGAAGAATTTGAAAAAAGACTATCACAAGGTAAAAAATAACAACGTAATTCATTTGATAAATAAGGACAGTAAAAAAATCACGGATGAATTACAAATCAGCGATAGAGTAAATAAACTTAGAGAAAACGAAGCGTATATCCTTTTAAAGGATCATAAACCTAGCTTCAACACAAAACCAACAACAAGATTGATTAACCCAACCAGACCCGAAATTGGAAAGATTAGTAAAAGAATATTAGAGAAAATCAATCTAGAATTAAAACGGCAGTTCAACCTGAACCTATGGATAAATACGGCGGATCCGGTAAAATGGTTTCTTAACATTGCCAACAAGAAAAACTGCGCCTTTGTGCAATTTGACATTATGGATTACTACCCGTCAATCACAAAGGATCTCTTTGGAAAGGCAATTGAATTTGCCAAGACCTATACTAATGTCTCCGAGGAGGATTTGGATATTATTATGAAATGCCGCACAACTGTCCTTGTCTATAACGGGGAACAATGGGCAAAAAATGGGCAAAACAACTTTTTCGGGGTATCAATGGGATCGCTGGACTCTGCAGAGGCAACAGATCTCGTTGGACTTTATATCATTCATAATTTAACGAACGATAATATTATTGATAGAAGGGACATGGGCCTATATCGTGATGATGGGCTGATAATAGTGAAGAATGCTACAAGTGTTAAATGCGATCAAATTAGGAGAGCAATCCATAGGGACATGAAAAATTTTGGCCTAAAAGTAGAAGTTAATGCTAACTTAAAACAGGTTGATTTCCTTGACGTTACTTTAGATCTGAATTTAAATGCTTATAAACCATATATGAAGGATAACGCTAATCCTATTTATATACACCCGCAGTCTAACCATCCACCATCCATTATTAAACATATACCGTTATCTATTGAAAGTAGAATAAGTAACAATTCATCTAATGAAGTAACTTTCAATAATTGCAAAGCTATTTATAATACAGCACTTAAAAATAGTGGATATAAGGACATAGAGATAAAATATAAAATAAATAACACTAGCACAAATGGATCTAGAAATCGTGGTAGGAAAATTATTTGGTTCACACCCCCCTTTAACATTATGTTGAAAACAAAACTTGGTGCAAAATTTTTACAACTTATTAATAAGCATTTCCCACCAAATAATATATTACATAAGATATTTAATAAAAATACATTAAAATTAAGTTACAGCTGTAGTGATAATTTGGAAAGGATTATAAAAAAGCATAATGGAAGAATTTTAAAGACGACTAATAGAGAAGGGGAGAATACTAGTGCAAACACTGCGGTGAATAAATGTAACTGTAAAAAACCTGAGGAATGCCCAATAAAAAATGAATGTCTGACCTCATCGGTGGTATACCAAGCAAGGATATTCCCGATGGAGAACCCAAGGGACGAAAGATTCTACATAGGGAGTACCCAAATGACTTTCAAAAATAGATTCTATGGACATACACGCTCGATGAATAATCAAACATATGAAAAGGACACTTCCTTATCGTTATATTACTGGAAATTAGTTAGAGAAAATAAAACACCTAGTATAGAATGGAATATTATTAGAAGGGCCAATACTTGCCACTCATTGAACTCACCATGTCTATTATGCTTATCAGAAAAACTTGAGATAACTAGGTTTAAAGACCGAGAAAAATTATTGAATATTAAACAAGAAACTGCTATATCCTGCAAACATTTCAGAATACATGCACTTAAGGAACTCTAAATTGGGATAATGGAACTGCTATAAGTACAACTAACCCCCATCAAATAACCCCCCCCCCAAAAAAAGAGGATAAGTGAGGTCGCAACTATAATCATACCCATATGGGTTACGTAAGTCACTTAATGTTCTACTTCATCGAGCAGTTATGTTATTACTAGCCGAAATAAGCACCTGTCTGAAGGTATATTTGAACTAAATGAGTAATAGATCGTTTTGAGTGAAGCCCGTAATAATGTATGCATATGGATATTTTTGGGTGTGTGCATGTATGGATATATGATCTTTATAGACCCGGGTAGGAAAAATAATTTATTAATATAAAAAAAAAAAAAAAAAAAAAATAGAAGAAATAAATAGATGAAAGAAAGTAAGGAATGAAGGGTAAATGGAAGAGAAAGGAATAAGGGTATTAGAGTGAATAAGCAAAGATGAAGGTAAGTACTACAATATATAAGCTTATATACTAGGTTTATATAACCTAAATACTCTGATTTCTGTCATATGTTATTATATATTATTATTGTGTCGTGATACATCTTATGTATATCTGCCTTACCATCGAAAGAATCTTTGTTAAATATGAGGATAACCCTATGAACTTCATACTGAATTCAATATAAATTTTTACGTAGTGTCAATTTTTACGGTAAAAACCTACAACTTAAGAAAGTGTAACAAGCGGAAGGGGCCATGAAACATAACTAGAGATGTGGAATTTGATAGAAAAAGTGAATTTATACAGTAGGTGTATTCATGTCTGTTTCTACTTTAGATGTATCATTTGGTGGCACGGTACATGTTTGCATGTATATATATATATGTCTATATTTGTGTGACTTTGGATATATAGGTGTATTTTACGTATGTATGTATGTTTGTATGTTTATATATATATATGTATATCTGTATCTATGTATCGGTGTGTATGTTTGTATGTGGATGTGTCTCTGTGTCTATTGTATGTAGATGTATGTATACACACGTATATTTCTGAACTATTAGAATAGGCGGCCTCGTATAGAATTGTTGTAACAATATAGATTACAAAAATGTATGGATGTCCGAATGTTGTTTATATATATGTTATATATGAATGTATGTGTTGATATGTATTTGTATGTCTGTTGTGTACGTGTGTTTATATGTATGTATGTGTATATATATATATGTATATGTATGTATTTATGTATGTATGTGTGTGTTTGTGTATATGTGTGTATATGTATGTATATATATATATATATATATGTATATATATGTGTATATATATGTACACCCGTCTGTAGTCGGGTAGCATAATATTGCATATACGAAGATGTTACCACGCTGCATAAGTAAAGAAAAATACTATTATTTGTCTCTGTATGTCTGTAATGTGTGTGTGTATATATGCGCGGGTGTAGATAAATGTTAGACATTTATAAGTGTATTGATACACGCATATAGGTACATGTGGGGTTTAGAAAACTTTCGGGTTTATATTTATTCACATTTTGTTGTTTTTAATTTAATTTTACTTTATTCTTAATTTATTTTTTTTATTTTTTATTTTTTCATTTTTTATTTTTATTATATTCTATATTTTTTATTTTTTTATTTATTTTTATTTATTTATTTATTTATGTATTTTATTTTTATTCATTTATATTTTTTTATTTACCTTAATGTAACTTTTACTTTATCCTCTATGTAGTTTCAGAATCATTGTCTAGTTTCAGTAAATAAAACAAAGAGTGTTCAGCATGGATTCGCTTTTGAATATATTGATTAATGTGTGTGTGTGTGTGTTGGCAGTGTCTGTGTATGGATGTGTTATGTGTGTGTGTTGTGTGTATGTGTGGGTGGAGGTAGATTAAAAGGCACCGGTCAGTACTTGGTTGACCATAGCTAAGGTTATTAACTTACAGACTCTAAGACAAGAAAACTAAACTCTCAGTTACCCTATTTCATAAAAAGCCAAAAGTTAGGTTAGATGGGGGAAGGGGAAGAGAAAAAAGATGTTTATCATCTTCAGAGACCTCACTCATCCTTTTACCGTTTTTTGTTTTTTTTGACTCCCACCCAGGTTGTATTTTTAACTTGATAAACGAAGTAGAAAAATGTATTTGGTGGAAATGTCACTTTTGAAGGTAGTTCTTGGCCTGAAGACGTAATCCCCCAACGTGGGTGATTACAGAAACATGTATGCACATATGTAGCCATTAATGTTTGTATAAATAAAATTAATATATATATATATATATATATATATATATATATATAATTATTAATAATATAATTATAAATATAATTGAGTAGACTTACTTTTTAACTTTCTTCATTTTTCTTTCATTTTCTTACTCTTCTCTTTTTGGCACTTTATTTGCCTTGCTTTATTATATTTTATAGTTTTAATTTTTATCAGAACATTATTGTAAGGATTTTTTAAAATATAAAAACTCTTAAATGTTTTAAGTTTAAATTTTGTGTTAAAGTTTTGGAATTGTTTTAATATTTTATGAAATTGTTATTAGCATTTCATTTTCTCATAAATTGTTTTGTGTATTCTTTTAGCTTTTATTGTTTTTTTCTTCCTTTTTCTCTCTTTTATCGCCTTCATATCGCCACTCCTAAAAACTAATTTTTTTTTCTAATTCTAATTTAAAAAATATATCCATTTCTAATCTTAATGTTAACAAAGTCGGTGTTGTCCTTTTACTTTTTCCGTTCTATGATGATTACTTCTGTTTTCTTTTCCGATGAGAAGCATTTAGCTTCGCACTGTCATGGCCCCCAAAAGTTTCTCTCTTATTCTTTTTTCTGTAAGCCTTACGTACTTAATAATGTAATAAAGAACTTTACGCTTACGCTTTATCTTCATATATATATATATATATATATATATATATATATATATATATATATATATATTTGTAGTCATCGACATACAGTCCTGTTTCGTTGTATCACAACTCATCAGTGCCGTTAGACTTGCATCTCTCCCAAGCCAAGGATTGAACCTAGAACCGTCGTGTTGACAGTCGGCAGTTCTCCCACTCGATCATGGAAGCGACACCCGTAAACAACTCGTCGGTATGTCTATTTAAATAGACACCCGCCACCACTTTTATAGTGCTCAAATCGCTTGTTTGTAAACAAACAAACAATATATAAATATATATATATATATATATATATATATATATATATATATATATATATATATATATATATATATATATATGGACGAAAGTAAAGCTAATGAAAATTTGTTTCCCGAAGGTCTTTCTCTTATAAACTTTAATGCCACAAACGGAATGCTTCTACTAAGTTATTATTCCTCAGTTTTTTAACTGAGTTATATTTGAAATAAAACCTTTCATTTAATTGTTCTAATTAGCTGTAATGTATATTTAATTGATAAAGTAACGTAAACCAAGTTCTATCTATTACCTGTACCATTTCTTTGCCCCCTCCCACTACGTTTTTTGAGTACTAACTTTTATTCTATATATAATCTATGATACTTACTTCCGCCACTCTCTATCTCTTTCCGTTTATTAATAGTTGCAGTTAAAAAAAAACTACAGTAGACTATTATTACAACTAGGGATGTAACAACATAATATTCTTTTCATTCTTTTGGCTCTCAAATATATATCTGACACAGTCAACTGAGAACCACACTAGTCTATATAAAAACATATAAGATATTAACGGATATATACTCAAGAGTCAAAAAATAAAAAGAATATGCTGTTGTCACAGCCCAAATTATAAACAAAAGGAAATATAACCAAGCTTAATATTATTTAACTCATGGTCGGAAAAAGAATAGAATGAAAAAGGGAGAGAATAAAAGAGTAGTTAATTTTGTATTAAAATCCGTTTTACATTTAATTGTTTGAATAAAACAAGAACCGATGTACGTGAATGGGAAATCAAGTTACGATTTATTAAATTTCATATATCTGTTGGCGTCTCAAATTAAACAAAAGTGAAAATAAGACACACACATTCTTGATTGTCTCAAAATGAGATTGTGGGGTTGGAAAGGGTCGATCTTATTGTTAAAATGAAAGCAGACAAAATTCAGTTTTCATTTCTTATTAAAAAATGACTGAAATGTGTTGAAATTGTTCGTTCGGGAGAATCTTTTGTTATTTAAACAGTAATTTGAAAAATGATGGTTTCAATGTTATGGTGTTGACCCGGTACAACTTAACTACTCCTTTGTCTTCTCTCTCTCTCTCTCTCTCTCTCTCTCTCTCTCTCTCTCTCTCTATATATATATATATATATATATATATATATATATATGTGTGTGTGTGTGTGTATTTATATATATATATATATATATATATATATATATATATATATATATATATGTCGACCGGTTGTAATCGTGACACCTTACACTGATGATTCCCGAAAGGATGAAACACTAGTGTCTGTAGGTATTTAATAATTATTATAGTAAATAATAATGCCATCCCTTTAAAAACCCATTATTTACCGTTGACCATTTCAATTGAAATACAATTGGTCAATTTAGCTCGTATGTGCAATCATCATATAATGATTAGATCACTGACAGACGTTAAAAACATTTAAAAGAAAATGTTTACATTTCAAAAGTATTTCTTGCGGTTAGCCGTGGCCGAATGGATTAGGTCCTTGTAAATGAAGCCAGAGATATCGAATCTATGATTCACGAAAGGATGAAACACTAGTGTCTGTAAGTATTTAATAATCATCATAGTACATAATTATATATATATATATATATATATATATATATATATATATATATGTATATAACTCAAGTACTAATGTCAAGTGCCGTTGTAAGCTTCAGTCTAATAAAAGTATTAATGTTTATATTTATTCTAACTAATATATATATATAATATATATATTATATATATTATATATATTATATATATTATATATATATATATATATATATATATATATATATAACTCAAGTACTAATGTCAAGTGCCGTTGTAAGCTTCAGTCTAATAAAAGTATTAATGTTTATATTTATTCCAACAAAAAATAAAAAAAAGCACGATACTCCAGTAAGGAGTAGAGTTTAATATCATTATCCGCTATCTTTATGATCTGCTAACTAGTTTCTTTCCTATGATGCAAATAACATTACATTCTTTGAAACTCCGTGGAATAAGAAAACTCATACGTCGAAATCGATGGGAAAGTCCATCATATATAGTGACGAAAAAAATCCTGAAAGGGCATTTCTCCTCGAAACTTATAGTAAAATAAAATAAAAACAAAATGATGTACATGCCGGCCGTAGAATTATCACGACCGAGTAGCACTTTACTCAAAATCTGGATAGTAATTCCGTCGTGAAATGTTCTTATGAGATTCACTGTTAAGGAAATACCAGGCAGCGAATAACTGAACAACACGGTCATATATATATTACATGCATGTCATTTATTGTACGTTAAAATTCAACAACTAAGACAAAACACTAAAAGGAAATAATAATAAAAGAAAACATGCAGACAGTGTTCAACGGGTCCAAAAAAATGTGGGGGCAACGGTAAAGAAAATTGTTTTTTCTTTTCTTCCCTTTTCTTTTTATCGTTTCTATTTTTCTCCATGTCGAAGAATGGTTGAATCATATGATGGAGTAGAAATTATTCAAAATAAGAAAAAAAACTTAAAAAAAAACAAACAAATGAAATGGGAGAGGCGGAGAAATGGAATGTTAAATTAGAAATCATAAACTTCCATGTAAGCTATACACAAGATTTTATTTCTTTCGTCCACGAAACTGTTCAGAAGAGAAACTTTTTTTTAATATTTGAAAGTGCCGCTAGAGGGTGAACATATTGAATACATATATCTGGCGTAATATTTTCAGTATTTCCAAATAATTTGGTGAATAGTGTTCTAATTAAGAAGGTTAGTGTATGGACAGAAGTATATTCACACACACACACACACACACACACACACACACACACACACACACACACACATATATATATATATATATATATATATATATATATACTAGCATGGATACCCAGCGTTGCCAGGGTCGACATGAAGTTCGGTTTGGCCACTCCTCTATACTAAGAATATTGAGCAGTTTTTCATTATCATATGTCAACTCCATCGTTACCCCAACAAACATTTCAAAAATAAAAGAACGAATGAAAACACGAAAATTTAACCCCCCCTCCCCGAAAAAAAGTACGTGATAAACTCTCCACCAGATATTTCGTAGAAGGGATATGAAGAGAAGCTATTCTCCGGATATTGAGCACCTTTTTATGACTATATACCAGTTTAAGCGAATTTCTTTTTTGCTTCCTCCGTCTAGAAAGATTTGTTACGGTTTGTAAATAATTCAGTTTCAAAAATACCAAAGTAGAATTTGTGTTAACCGAAATACACCTTTTATGTTATAAAAATGACGAATTATGACTTATTGTGTTATTAAAAGAAAAAAAATTAGCAGTGCCAATGCTAAAAAAATGTGAAGAAAAAAAAACTTTCAAAAAACGTAATTAAAGTTTTTTTTTGTTTTTATTTTAAATAAAGAATCGTAATTGAATTGGAATGTTTGTTTATTTTAACTTAAAAATCCAGTGGACCACAACGTTACTTGCGAAATCACGGAAATTATTTTATTTCAACTGATTCCAAAAATAATGCCTGAAAGTTTGTGTGCATTATTTTTAGTTTGATTATCCACCGGAATAGAAAGCAAAAACAAAAAGAAGAAAGTTAGCGTCCAGGGGAAATAACTCCAAACTCAATAACTGAAACCGTTTTATTAAAAAAAAATCGATGTCGGTAAAAATTAATTAAATTAAATATGTTATCAATATAAATCAAACTTAAATAATAAACTTAAATAGATCACTTAAAACGATTCTCTTGCTATAAACAATAACTAACACACCGCTATTTAATAAAATCGATTTTCTCTTTTGCAATACGCAAATAACATTACCCCTTAATCGCATATTTTGCAAGAATTATACTATATATAGGAATGAATGAGACATTAAGGTATTGAACCTTTTGTATATATTAATCAAATTGTGAACCCGCAAATAAACAAACAGACAGGAATACGAATCTATCTATCTATATATATATATATATATATATATATATATATATATATATATATATACAACTCAGATATAATCATATATTATAGCATGAATAGGTTAACAAATAATTAAATCTGGAGCAAAAACATATCCAGAAGGTTTTGTTCTTTTTTTAGGGAAGTTGTGTTGCATAGTTGTAATACTGGGGACACATTAACGGGGACTTAGAACAGATGACAATGATAATGATGGAGACATTTGTATCTGACTGGGATGATTCTTGTAGACTTCATATTATTACAGACTGGGTGATATGGTGCAACTCTTCTTAACACAGACGAGAGAAGCAGATACTTCACTTATTATGGAGGAGGCACATTACTTGTAAGGGTTGTATAAAGTTCGTTACATTTACCGTTTTGGTTGTGAAGCATGACGACACGAGACAAACAGTTCCAAACATCGATGGTTCCTTTACTATTCACCCGGTCGATCGGTGATGTCAGGAATTCGAACTTGGATCTACATGATCTACTTGCCTTCCTTCGCTTCTAAGGGGCTCCCAATCTCCAACTATCACCGTGTGTGAATCTGCTCTGATTATCTAATCCTCATCAACTCTCTAACTTCGAACCCTCAGATTCCTATATCGAGAAATCTCCTTTGTCAGAAGCGTATTTACTAACATGGCTTTAAAAATGTTTGTCCAAACATACTTTTGGCAAATAAAGTATCAATTCTAATTGTTTAATATCTAACCTATTTTAAAACAATATTTTTTAACCCGCATTGCCCATCTTTTAACTGACATATTTAATATCCAGATTTCTAAAAGAATGAACAATCGACTCTTTTTCCGACATAAACAATATTTAGCTGTTTAATAGAATTAACAATGAACTGAGATCCTTAAGATTCCAATTTCCATTATCTTTAACACTTTCCTACAGGGTTCGATTCTAGCCGTTTCCTAATATCATTTTCACTTATCTAGTATGTCTTCTTACTTATATGAGAAGGGGACAACCCTTTCATGTAACAGTTGTATTTAAAAAAAATTTTTTATTACATTTTCACCCCATACAAGGCTCATTGCTACTTTGGTGTAGGGGGCTACTATCAGGGGCAGCAACTATTGGGGCACTATGTTGGGACTTGGGCAGCAAGATGTCGGTTTACGTTAGATTTGAACTTCTGCATGTCAGTACAGTTAGGGAAGCAGGGACCTGGAATGGAATTCCAGAGTCTAGCTGTTCTGGGGAAGAAACTACTGGAGTAGAAAGATCTTTTACATCTAGGGATCTCTACTGTGTGGGGGTGGGATTTAGTTGCCTCTCGGGTTTGTCGAGTGTGTCTACGTCGTGGGGGCACAAGTGTCTGCAGTTCGTCAGAGTATTCACTATTAAAATACTCGTAGAACAGGCAGAGGGATGCAACGTTTCGTCGATGGGGCAGAGGCTGAAGCTTAGATACCAGTTCAGGGCCTATCAGATTGGCTACTCTCTTTTGAACCTTGTCTAGGAGCGATAGACTAGCAGCAGATGCACCAGCCCAAATATGACAACAATACTCCATACATGGGCGAATGGTGGCCTTATAGAAGTACAGGATACTTTCAGGTGTCAGTAGTTTTCTAGCACGGTAGAGAGAGCCTACATTTTTCGCAGCGGCCCAGGCAATGATTTCAATATAATTGTTCCAACTCATGTTTCCTGTGAACGTTAGGCCAAGCAGTACTCTCAGACAGGGAGTCACTGGCCATTGCTATTGGTGGCAGAGAAGGTTTCTTGTAATTATTGAAGGAAACCAGTTTAGTCTAGGCAGCATTGAATGTGACCATCCATTTATGTCCCTATTCCACTACAGATTGGAGGTCATCCTCTAGTGTTTTTGCCATTTCTTTAGTTATGTGTTCATTTGTTTTCCTGTCATGCCTGTTATAGAGTGTCGTGTCATCAGCATATATACCCATTTCAGAGGCAGTTTTGTCGGGGAGGTCATTAATAAATATTAGGAACAATATGGGTCCAAGGATAGACCCTTGAGGCACCTCCGCATTTATATCATATTGTTTAGATTTACGACCGTCGAGGACACCTGGATTTTTCTCTTATCTACGAAGGATTTAATTATGTTAAGTATTCTACCAGTGATACCGTATTATTTTATTTTCCTGAGGAGACCCTCATGCCATACCCTGTCAAAAGCCTTAGATATATCTAGAGCTATCGCTCTGCCCTCCCCCGCTTTGTCCAGTGAATGGTATATACGTTCAGAGATTACAGTGAGGATGTCTGCTGTGGAACGGGCTTGTCTAAATCAATATTGTTTGTCAGTCAGAAGTTTAGCATCTGTAAGGTGCCGGACTAGAGCATGGTTAATTATGGTCTCAAATATTTTGGCGAAAAGTGGGAGAAGGCTAATGGGGCGATAATTTGATGGGTCAGTTCTTTCGCCAGAATTCTTGAATACTGGTACCAGTTGGTTTCCAACAGTCCAGAAAGCAAGCTTCATTAAGGCCTTTGTTGTAGAGTTTGGAGAGAACTGGAGCTACTTCGGCTGAGCACCTTTTTAATAGCACAGCTGGGATGAGATCAGGTCCACATGCTTTTGAAGTGTCAAGGTTTTTTATGATAGCGTGTACCTGAGCAGCGGTGATTTTTAGATCGTCTAGCGTGGCGTCTGTCCGCAAAGGAAAGTCAGGTAGGGGGTAGTTGGAAGGGTCCAGTGTGGAGTTTGAGGCAAACCGGCTGGCAAGCATATTAGCCTTGTCGGTTGCTGAGCAAATGACCTCGTGATTGTTGGTTAGTGGGGAATTGTTGATTGCCCATTATTTACTACACTGTTGTAGATTTTCCAGAAGTCACGATTTCCTAATTTTTGTGCTTCGATGCGTTTTTTAGTGGTTTCAGTAAATTCTCTCTTAGCTGTCGCTATTTCTTTCTTAACGTTACTTCTAGCTTCTATATACTTCTGTTTATTTTAACTGGACTCATGTCGGTTAAATCTGCGGTATGGATGCTGCCTTTGAGCAATGGCAGTTGCGCAAGTCGAAGTAAACCATTGGGGAGAGTGGCGCTTGCTATAAAATTTCCGCATGGGAACATGTGCTTCAATTGCTGTTTTGAACCATTCAGTGGTCTCATTTGCGCACTGTTCAACAGGAAGAGAAAAAATATTTCCCCATGGGGCATCTCTGATTAGATCTCTGATGGCTTCCCAGTCAGCCTTTTTATAATATCTTGTTGTTATGAGCACTGGCTCTTCAGTTTTGGGTCTAGAATTTAGGGTGATTTCTACCATTATCACGGCATGGTCAGCGTTCCCGAGTGGGCTGTCAGCATTTGTTATACAATCCTCGGGAACTGTAGTCAGAACCAGATCTAGAAGTGATGCGTGTTGTTCTTACTGGTCAGGGAAACGGGTTGGAAACGTAACCATTTGTGATAGGGAGTTAGATATAGCGAAACTATGTGTTGTGCTGCCAGCTGCATTTGTGTGACTAGAGAATCCAAACCAGTTTTTGTGGTGAACATTAAATTCACTAAATACATGTACTTGTTCGCTAGTGTCGAGGGAGAGTGCTGTGTCTATGCTGTCAGAGACTTTGTTTATTATGGTGAAGTCCTGGGTCGAGGGAGAGCGGCAGAGAAAATAAAAGTAGCTTATGTTATGTTGTATGTTTAGTCTAAAGCACATAAAGGCTTGATCGTCCGTTTCTAGGTTTGTTTCTCAGGGCGAGGGTGTTACGAATGTAGACTCCAAGTCCGTGCATATGTCTGTCAGAGTCCTTACGTCAGAGTGGGAGATAGCCAGGCATGTTAAAGTAGTTAGAGGGGATGGAAGAGTGTAAGTTAGTCTCTCTTAGTGCTAAGATATCCGGGGTATTTGTTAGGAGAAATGCTTCAACATCAGCTAAATTAGTTCTAAGCCCACGGATGTTAGTGAATGCAAGCCTTAAGGGAGGAGACAAGTTGGATTTGTTTGTCCCTAGGCCTGGTTTAAGCCTATTTTTTTTATTGTACTGTCATCATGTTTTTAAAGAGTTTCAGTTAGGTTAGGGGGAGCTGAACAAGAGGCTATGCAGGGTATCAGACATGCAACACAAGTAGACCATTAGCTGATCTTTCTTCAACTAGGACTGTGGCCTCAGGAAAATCCATCGGGGATGAGTGCAGAGTCCCTTTCCATGCGCGACATGGCACTACAAACATCCCGATATTGTACAACTGTTGATGGAGCAGCCGCTCTAAGCGCTACCAAAGAGTTAAGGCACCCGTACTACCAGTCGGAAACAGCAGCCAGGAACTGTCAATCCGGTACCCTTAGCCCATCAGAAGAAGACCACCCCAATCTAATTGCACAGGCATGTGTGGTACTCAAGCACTCCCAAGTGCCAAGTTTTGAGGGGTGGGATGTGTCGGGAGTGGCGGAACGGCATTTGTTGCCCTAGACAAGAAACAAGATCTACCACTAAGTGTTTTGTCGATTCACTTGTAATAGTGTCTCTGCGCCTGACTAATAGGCAAAGAAGGAGTATGGAAGCCGGCGATAGACAGAGCCTATCTACTCCTTAAGCAACACTACTAAGGTGCCATGATATAGAATGCGGTTTTGTTTTTAAATCTTTGCTACAGTTTTCCTGGTAATCAGCTGATGATCCCAGCAATAATATTAAGACTAGCGTAAATTTTTAAAAGCAAAATAATGCAATGATCACAAGAGATAAATTGACTTACAAGCAAAGGAGCTTTTCCAACTAAGGACTTGGATCAACATTTTTTTTATAGTTTTAAATGTTGAAAAACTTCACACACACACATATATATATATATATATATATATATATATATATATATATATATATATATATATATATATGTATATATTTATTTATTCATCTCTACTTATGTATAAAATGCACTTTGTCTTTGTCAGTGTGTGTGTGTGAGAGAGAGGGAGTTCTCTAAGGACTCCAAAACAGCTTGTTATAAAATTTAACACAAATAGAATTTCCGTGTCCGTTAATTTCATTAAAGAAGGAGCAATCCGATTTTGACCAAAGTTAACACTTTATACAACCTAACATCACACGTTTATTTAAATGTTATCACTGCTCAACCAAAAGTGTCCAGCGTATAAAATGATCGCGTCGAAATGAATGTTTCTGTTTTGATTATAATCGAACCATGATATTTGATTTTTTAATTTTAAACTTTAATTTCAGTCATTATACAAAAACAATGACATAAAATCAACAGTAGATGTTCTGCAATGCAATGCAGATTACAATGTATTGTGGAATAAGTCACTCCAAGGAAGTATGTGAGCTTCCTTCCAGTGCACTGTGGTGGGTTCCCGATTAGAGCAAGAAACCCATCGATTTAATTGTTGAATAAACCACTTCACTGATTTCAATTACAATAAAAGTATTGGAAGTGTGAAACATTCGTTGATCCTCATTCAATCCCGGGAAACGCCGGGTGTGCCTGATAGTTTATATATGTGTGTAGTTATGTTTATGTCACAAACATTAGCGGACTTTTTTTTTTAAAATCCTATCTAACTTACACACAACATTTTGTCTTGGAAAAACTGAAACTGTTGTTTCATAAATTGAGCAGACCGATGCCATTTAGAGGCCCTAAGCACTTAAGTCTTTGGTCCGGCATTTGTCATTCAAAACATAAACAAAATAAATCACACAAGATAGATAATCCATCGAAATGAATTAAAACTAGCAGCAAGAAAGAAATTTACTTACATTCGAAAGTTTTCTGGTTTTTGTAACTGTAAAGTCATTGCCCAAATCCTCAGAACTAATTTTATAACACATTGACTTGAATGAATCTCAGCAAATTTTAACCATAAAAATAAGAAAAAAAGAAAATGAACCACTCGAATTATTTCATTAAACGCTGAGGCAGCATTGAAAATTCAGCTAGGAAATTTTCTGTGGTGCCCTTTTCCCTTGGTAGCCTAAGCACGTGCTTATTTTGCTTAATGGTTAATCCATCCCTTCTCACAAACAATGATAATACATGGTCAATTTCTACTGATGTTTGGTATAAACGAGATACATAGAGCAAAACTGAATATATTTGATCATTACAATTTGAACAGATGGATATATTGATATATTGATTCTTAATATATTTGATCATTACAAATTGCACAGATTTAAATAGAGAATTTACTTCCATTACACAAAAACATATCTTTCGTAAATAGTGTCAAAGAAAACTCCCATTTCATAAAAAAATATTGGTTCACAACGCAAGTCGATGCCCCTGTTCACTCTCAAGAAACAATGGACACTCCTGTAAGGGTAGCTGAGCGTGTAATTTGCGAGGCAAAGGTTGCGCAATCCCAAGCACACATCTCCTAAATCGGCACTGCTTGAGTCTAGTAGCAACGGAAAGCTCAAGACTGATTGAAAACGATGCTATGATCAGTGGAGAACACATACAACAGTTGGAAATCCCAGATGGTCGGGTAACATAATTTAATACTGATCTGGCTCACGTTGCTTAACTTTGGTGATCTAGCGGGGACCGATGTATCAACGTGATTGTGCCATACACAACGTGTACACAACGCATATACATGTTTTATTATCACATTTTCGAATAAAAATGAAATGTCAATTTGTTTAGATTGCAAACAATAATGACACTTCAGTCAGTTGCTTGCGTTCGTTTGAATATATACGGAATTACGTCCCTTACATGCAATCACGTCTATTTATACATACTAGCCAAAATATGCGATCGAAGCGGGTGGCCGGGTGTATCTTTCTAGACTGGGAGTATTGAATCACTGTGAAAGACTTATATTATAGAGTTAAAGAAAGATAAATTGTCTTGGACGATTAAAATAATTCCTAACTCTATTAATAACATTTGCCCGTTTACTGATTCATTTTTTATTATCGCTTATATTCGAATTCGTGTTTTGAAATTCATAAACATATAATGTAACGCCTAAGCTATAATCATTTTGTTAAAGTAACGTTTTAAGCTCAATTTAGAATAGGTTAGTTTATAGTAACTCAGACCGAAGATCTCAAGGTTTCGATTTCCGCTTTATTTTTAAAGAATTTATTATCTACTATATTTGCAATACTATTAGCCGAAAAGCAATAGTGTAGATCTCTGATATTTCGAAATGCGACAAATTCCGTAACGTATTTATTTTGTTTTAAAAATATTGAGTGACAGAGGAACAGACAAAATCTCTATTTATATAGGATAGATATAGAAACGCAGACATCACAATAAAAGAAGCGCCTACAAATAATCAAGTAATAATCTTAAGAATTCTTTTACGTATGATATTTTTTTGTTTTTTTTTTGCTATAGAATTCTAAATTCACTTTCAGTGTCGTTGTTTGATTACGAATCGAACAGGATTGGAAAACAATACAAATTGAATTTCAAGAATTTATGTTTAGTAAGAATAACAGAAATGGTTGCAAGGAATTAACCATTAATGATGAGGAGAGATGTAATTAAGAGAGTGGGAGATAAAATTAACAAGAGAGTGAGTGTATTTGTGTGCATGCATGCGTTTGTGTGAGACAACGATGTGTGCGTGCGTGCACGAGCGTGCGTGCGAGTGTGCGTGAGTGTGTGTACTAGAATGCCGCCCAGCGTTGCCTGGTAGTACACATACATCATTGCCTGATAGTACAATACACATGAATATTATATTTTAATTCATACAAAGTTCTTATTTTTTATATAAATCCAATTCTCTATTGATAATTGTCTAATATATAGTAATGATTTAAAAGTATGACTTCAGTTCAATCCGCTAGAATCGAACGATATATGCGATTAAGTCACAATATCAACGTATATTTTGTATAAAGATATCGTTGTGCCAGAAAGAGGGTTAAATCAAGAAAAAATTCGTTAACTTCCCCTCAAATACTGATTAAAGTATGATTATCTAACGTATTATTATAGAGTCAGTTCAATTTGATTTGCTTTATTTTATGAAGAGGTTGGTAAGTGAAGAATTGGAGTCCCTACTCTCGAAAATAACTCTTGCAAAGAACGTTAGTTAATGCTTTACAAATATGCATAACGTTAAAAATAGGCATGCCTCCTCAATAAAAAAGTAATAAATAATAGTAGTGATATTAACAGTACTAACAGACACAGTAAGGAGGAGACGAATAAAAAATGTTTCCGAATAATTAATTTAATCAATCCTGAAAGCATTGGTTTCTTGATTGTTTCCCTGAAAAAGAAATCCTTCTAGACTCTGGTAATTTTGTTTTGTTTCTAGGAAGTTGTCGTTAATTTAAGAAGTTTGGCCCTAGCCCCAGCTAATAAAAAAATCTTACCGCTCCCAACCAAAAGAGTAAGCGATGTATATATATATATATATACATATATATATATATATATATATATATATATATATATATATATATATATATATATATATATATAAAGAGAGAGAGAGACGGGAGAAACGAGATTGTGTGAAATAGATAAAGGTATAGAAATACTGAAAACTAAAGCTAAAGTAGTGTTAGAGTAAGAAACGATGTGATTAAACGGCGTGATTAAAAGAGACTTGGAAAATGTTGATTATGCTTTCATTTCAGAACAATTAAAATTTTATGATAAAAGTGCAATGTTATCGATTTATAATAATATATAATTCATGTGCTTTAGAGAATGATGACAAACATGCTGTGTAAAAGTACGCCATTGATTGAATAATGGACGATGTTCAACCAATGGATTCTGTTGTGAGGTGAAACATGTACACTTTATATTATATTCGGTTTCGTCAAAACGGCTTCAGTCAGAGGAAACCGAGTTTATTAAGCGTGGGTTGGTTAAATTTTTCTTTTCAGTTGTAACAGAAGCAACCAGGTCTAATATATAATCTTCCTCTTCTTCTTCTTCTTCTTCTTCTTCTTCTTCTTCTTCTTCTTCTATCTTGTATATAAATAAAATGAACCCATTTTTCCCCTCCAACTTTGACCTTAATAGGATTAAAAATCATGACATTACATGCAAATGTAATGCGTACAGACTGCAGCACGTTATCTGAGGTTTGCTATAGGCCTATTACCTCTACAGTTCCTCGACATTTGTTTCTAGTCGTCATGTACTTCACTTGCCACTGGTATTTAACATCGTCGTCTCAGGAGAGGTGTGGTTGGAGATTGCTCATCTCCTGCCACAAAATTTTCACACGTAGGCAACTCTTCGTGGGTATCCTTAGTCTGTCCAAACTGAAGGATCCTGTATTTTTTGTTTTTTTTTTTGGGGGGGCGTCAAGCGGACAAGAGAGACATTCTTAATATCGTGTAAGGGGGATCTGAGAGAAAGATAATCAGATAAAAAGAGCAAATAAAACTTTAACACATATATCTTTTCCGTTTGTAAACAGAAGAGCTTATTTTATGAATTAACTTGTATCACGTTCCTTTTTCTGTCCATGCATTCGATTAAAAACTTTTATATTTACAACTTGAGTTCTTTGTTTTTTTGATAAAATGATGTTTTTTCTTGAAGAAGTATTAATGTTTTGACACACTAACTTTATTCTAAATAGCCATGACTCCACTTTCACTGTGTAGTTAATGAGAGCATTTTATTTACGCTGTAAACATAAATGATTGAATTTAACATTGAATAATCATGGATTCTAGTGTTGGAACCAGCAGTTTCTTGGGTTTCTCTTTAATTTATCAGGCAACGTCGGGAAATGTGTCCCGCTAGTAAATTATATATATATATAGTTGGTAGAATCCATACTAACTTACTTATCTACCTACAGCAATCCCTGTTCTAAATGTTTTTACCCATAAATGCAGGAGTGAAGCACACTTGTAACCATGGGTTGTTTTGCTGTCAGAATAATAACTGGAGGATATATATTTTATTTATTTAGATACCCAAAAATACAATGCATGAATTAGATGATTAGTAACAGAGGCGAGTTAAACCCATGGACTAAGACCATTCTTTGAGATCAAAACAAAATTTATATACTTAATTGGTTAAGTAAGCAATCGTAGCAAGTTCTGGACCTGTCTGATTAAGTTAAATCAATTATTAAGTTAATGATTAAATCATAGACGCCTTCTAGTGATCAATGAACCAAAAACATCAAACGGCCTGAATTACCTCCTTTTGACCATTATAGGATACAAATCGACCCAAACAAATTTCAAACAAAATTAACTAACAATACTTAACAATATAATTGGATGATCTCCCTTCATTTTATCCTACTTAACGGTATGAAAACATTTTTCAAGTAGAATAACAATGAATCTTAAAACATTAAATAACAATAAATAGATTAGAATACTTCATCCGTAATAGTATACAAGGATTTATATATATATATATATATATATATATATATATATATCTTTAATACACCCATTTTATTTACTCTTGTATTCAATTAAACTTTGAAACTAAAAGGGTCTTAAATCCGAGCACAGATATAACGATAATCTATAAACATTACCTGCCACTAATACGAAACTAAAACTAACCGTAATATTTTTGCAAGGCTGTTACGGCCATAATATCGAAACAAAAAAATTTTAAAATTAAGTATTGGATAACAAAGAAATAACAAGATCTAATTTAGGAACCCAACGAATGGGATGTATATTAAAATTTTTTTTTTAAATGGCTTAGGGCTCTCTGTAGCAACTTATCATGACTCTGCTCTTAAATAAGGATACGAAAATTAGGCGATATATTAATATTTAAATGGGATTTTGCGTAACCACAACAAAGATAGATGTTTCTCGCATGCCTTTCTAGCTACGGATTTCCCCTTTCTTCCTTCTCTTCAAAAAATGCTCCATTGCCAAAAGTGTGCTTATTCATAAAGTCAATGCTGGGTTTGAAATTTTTCAAACGACATATTGCTTGAAATTGTCGAACTGGACATGGAAACAATTGTAATGTAAATTGAAATACACTTTTTGGTCCTACCAACACCTTGTTTTGAAGTCTTGTTTTTGCTTATACAGTATATTAATGCTCAATTATAAAATTTGATAATTTTGTAGCTTACTCGTTAAGTCAACCATTTTTGGCTTAAAACTCATTGGTATATGAAAATTTACTGAATTTCACGAACTCAGTATAATTACACACACACACACACACACACACACACACACACACACACACATATATATATATATATATATATATATATATATATATATATATATATATTAGCAGGGGTCCGACTTTGCCTAATTGTAAAATACGCTTAAATATGATATTTTAATTTGTCCAGATTTCATATATATTATTATAGTGTCGTGATTGTAAAAGTAAAAAAAAAAAGGTATTTGCCATCAGCTAGAATCAAAACCGAAAACAAAACTGTAGCATTCAAAGCTGGTGACGTTACCATTTTTAAATTTATTAAATCATTTTTACGCGTTTCAGACGTTCTGTGAAGCGTCCTCGTCAGAAATTATTTTCAAATAATTTCTGACGAGGACGATTCACAGAACGTCCGAAACGCGTAAAAACGATTTCAATGATTTAAAAACATTATTACAATGATCCAAACAGAATTCTCAATGAAAAACCAAGACACGGAATAATAAAATAATGTTAAAAAATACACATTGTTGGTGATTACCCCCTTATTTAAATATAGATCTTTCTTTCGTTGGAATTTCTTAACCCATTTTATATATATATATATATATATATATATATATATATATATATATATATATATATATTAATCGGTTTTCATTGGGAAAATAGGTCAACATTGAAAAATGGTACGCGGTGGTCATCGGATTTTTATCTGTTTGTCAACTGTTTCACGAATGCGCATGCATGAATCGTTCACATGACAACTTTCTTATGTTAAGAATAAGTAGGTTTGAAAACACCTTTTGAAGCCTTGCCTAATGGCCATCTCATTGTCCTTATATATATATATATATATATATATATATATATATATATATATATATATATATATATATTATACTTACTGTCCTTGTATTTTGGTTTCGATCTCAGATCGAGTATTTTATTTACTTACAAGAAGTGAACTGTTTAGAAAAAAGAAGAAGCATACTACTCATATGCATATTTTTTATTTTCTTTCCGTTTTTTTTTTATTTCAGGCTTAAAGAAATTGAACGTTACGTTTAATACCTACCATATTTCTGTTTATAATGAATATGAATTCTTTATTAAGGAAAATATAATATTGATGCGTATTTTCCGAGCGGGCTACGTCGGGCCGTCTGCTAGTCTTTAATATTTAAACTACTAGTAAAACTCTATCGGTAACCTCTACATTAGAGCACTTTTATATTTGCGAAAATATATGCATATATTACATAGGGTTTTACGGGTATATGAAAATTTTTAAAAAACCTCAACATTAAGAGATTAAAAGAAAATCAGAATCGGTAATTGTATCAGAATTGGTAGTTGTATCGAAATAAATAATGAAAAAAATATTGGAATCTTTTCATCACTAAAATATAACTTTATATGTATGTAAGTATGTGCGTGTGGATGTTGCGGATGAGTGTGAATGTGTGCGTACTGTATTTTTAGCAATAAATGAGACTTGACTTTCGATTTATTCTCGTTTCGGTTAATCATACTTGATCATCGAATATGAATCCAACCATTGTTTGTTTACTTTTTTTTTATCTGAAGGAATTCGGGATGCTGGCAATTTTCCGATCGGTTTCACAAAAGCTCAGTGGATGTAAAAATGAATCTTTCTTCCATTCGATGTAAGTTTTTAGTTTTCCCATTTGTTAACTAATTTGTTCGGGTTACTTCACATGAAATAAAGAGGCCAATTTATTTGGCTCAGATATTTTTCAGACAAATAATAATGAAAAAAACAATAACAAAAAAATAAAACACACACGCAAAAAACAACAACAAGTATAAACAAAACAACCCCCGAGAAACTGGAAGCAACACTAACATAAATCAAAGGAAATATAAATTTTTTTTTTGATAGACAAAACTTGTTTCTGTTAGTAGCAAGCAACAAATTTCATTGGAGAGGCAATGGACATCTCCTGTAAGTGTTGCGCCATCACCAATCTCACTTTTCCTGAACGGTCATTGTTTGAATCCAGTAGCAAAGAGAAGTTCAATGCCGACGAAAGATACGCAGTCTGGGGACTTACTACTGACCTATTTTGATTCTCTTATTGATACAGTTTAACGCATTAAAGGGGATAACATCTACTTAGTACCATTAACCAATTATAAGTTTTAAAAAACATAATTTACGTAAATAAAAGATGAATGGTAAACCATGAATGTTAAATCACGTGTTGTTCTCGTCAATAGCTATTCCCTATCCCCATTAACGAGATCTTATTTTGCAAGTTTCATATAGACACTTTTTTCATAAAAGTATATATTTATTATCTAGTAACTGATATGAAGTAAAATCTAAATTTTCACAAATAACCCACACTAAATCAAAACAGCATATAACGGGAGATTACTCAAATAGGAATATATGAGGATTATTCCCCCTGAATGTTTAAATTAATGGACAATTCTCTAAAAAAGATTTGAAAATAAAACATTATTACTGTCCTTAAATTCTACTTAATTACAATTATATGTATATTATCTGTAATTTATACTTAAGTGCCTCGGTGTAAAATTTTATAATATATGAAATTATTATTACCCTTATTATCTGTAAATTATACTAAATTACAGTTAGCGTATATCATTTATTATTTTTAATGTAATGTCTCTCATACTGTGTTGATTTCTATACTTAAAAGTTGATCATCACACAGCATATGCGCCGTTTCTTTTATCTTCAATTTTACTTCTAACTAGAACCTAAATATGAAGCCTCAGAAGTACAGAGTTAACCCCACTTCCAATATCACACATGGCGACATACACCTCCTAGGAGAGAGTTTGAATACCTACTAGATACTATCCTCGAGTGTCTACAGTTTCTCTGTACATGGGGTTGTCAGAACAACCTGACATGAGGATAATTTTCCTTTGAAGTAAACTTTGACCAAATATTCAAAATCACAAAGACTTCTAGACTCAAATAAGATCTCCTTTCTATAGCTAATTCACATAAGTTTTTACGAGGAATAGCGCACTTCTCCAAGTGATGTTACCTCAAGGAATAGCACGAAGTTGGATACGCCACCAGACTAGATAAATTCTTGTTCTGAAATCCAGTAAGACCAAGAGACCAAAACGAAAGATTACTACAACATATAAAAATGGTTAATTGGGGAAAGGAAAATTATGTTTCCAATACACAGACACACACACACATTTATACACATACACACATATACATACACATATAAATATATATACATATATATATATTGTGTACAGAAAGTTGTTAGTTGAGACAGATCATTGGTACCGTCGGTTTCAAGCCCGATAATAAGGTCCGTTTAAGGTATCCTTATCAAGCTCTCTTCAGTCAATATATATATATATATATATATATATATATATATATATATATATATATATATATATATATATATATATATAGTAGAACTCAGGGATACGGCAAAAAATTAGTAACAAAATACAGTACATTATATAATACACATCATGTATATAATCAAATAACATTTTAAATAACACCGTAAGGCGGGTAAATAATCAAGGGCCGGAAAAACATCGTATTCCACATCTCACCCTGACAAAACGTATTACACACACACACAGACACACACACACGCACACACACACACACACACACACACACACACACACATATATATATATATATATATATATATATATATATATTTCATCGATGTTGTCCGGTGTTGTATTTACTTGCAATTTGTTCAACTTTTATTTAATGCTGGACTTGTTTTTTCGAAAATATTTTTCATACAATCTAAGGGAGATATGGATTTAATAATAAATGAGATCCATTTTTAAGATGACGAACATTTTCACATAACTCAAATTTCGACAAAATTCTTTATAGAAATGACTCAATCAAGTTGCATTATGTTTTACTTAGAAACATGCTGCAACGATCCAAAAGAAAAGAAAAACTGATGAACGAAAAGGAAATATAAACTTTGTAGGAAGAAACCTATTGATAACAAAGAAGGCATAAAATACTTACTTTACTTTATATATTAGACGTTTTAGGACTACAAATAAAAATATATTTCAGCAACTATATAGGAATATTTTAAATGTTTGTTTTCACTTCGTATGGCATTCTATGATAATCTGTCGCGGAAGAATAAAACCTGTTTTTGTAACGGTCCAATTCAGTCTGTCTAATCTTGTTGTTTTACGTCATGTCGTGTCTACTTTCAAAACTCAGAATACATGTTTATCATGTAAAAGTCACATGATCACGATATTAGCTACAAGTATGATAGATGCTCGGCTGAGCTCTAATGTCTATCACTCCTTAACAAATTCACAAAAAAAAAATACTCGTCTATCTACTACTACCGTAGATATTTTTCTTTTTTTCTTTCGTGCACGGCCTTAAACTTAACAGAACTTCCATGAGCAAAGTTTCTTTCCAAGTTGAATACAACGTGGTCGTTTTCAAGTTCAATATTAAGACATGCTCGTTAGAACGTCCTCTTAACTAATTGTGACCAATTTCAATTAAGGTCACAAATCATGAGGGTGTCTTACTGCATGCATGGCAATATCGCAAATCCTTATTTTCTATTTCTTATCTTATAGACATTCATAAGCGGTAAATCATCGGTACAAAAAATAAATAATAGATTAAAAAACAAACACTATATTTTTGGAGTAAAAACAACTTGTAACGGACACTCGTGTTTTGCATATATAGTTACAAGGAGAGATTGATAAACTTAGGATTAACTACTTTACTATAGATATGAATAAAATGTGATTTAAGTGAAAGTTTTTAAATAATTACTTGAAATATAAAACTGGTAAACATTTTTTATAAATGTGTCTTTTTGAAATTTGGGCGGTTACTGTCATGGCTAGTTTTAAAACTAGATCTATTTACTAATTATGTATTTGCTAATAGAGTAATATACTCTTTAATAAAATTTGAAAAGTCATAAGGACTGAAACAGCGTAGAACATTTTAAAATTGAATTAGATTCATTTTTGTAACGGTCAAAATGGAATTAAAATTTTCATTTTTGGAAACTATCAGATGAAATAAGTAACATAATTTAATGTGTATGTTTATAGTGTCTGAATTATGCGAATGTTCAATGCAATCCTTACAAGAATTGAATGAAAATAAAGAATGGTTGAAGTAAAAGAATCCATAAATGTGCATGAGAAGAAAATAATGATGACATAATAGAAACAGAAAGAAAAACAAACACTACTTTCGACATAAAATACGCCCTTCTCTGGTTTGACCATGCTCTTCCTTGTTTCATAATTTCTCAATCTTCTTTTGTGTTCGTTCTTAATTAACCTTTGTATTCGTTTCTTATTGTGCATGTTGTACCGGATGTGCTTATAGGCAACATATACCGTTTAATTATGACCTTTAAAAAAGTTATAATAATAACTGTTTCAATGCACAGGTTAACGTGAACTCAAAAACTCTCAGTTAGCGTTTTTAAGTAAATATACGTTGACAATGAGTAATTCTGAAACATTATAAAAAAAAAACAACGCTAAAATATTTTTAAAGATGAAGCGTATATTAACCGACAATAATTTGAATAAAAATGAAATATGGAACAGCATAGCTAATACAGAAACAAAAAGAAGCAACATTAAAACAAACGTAAAAACACTGGATTACAGATTTAAAAAAAAACCTGGATTACGCCAGATATATCTCATAATGAAACTGCATAAATAGAACATCATTCAATAAGCAATTAATATGGACAAAGTTTTTATGATAAACTTTGACTTTATTCATCAATATTTTCCCTTTCTAGGGCGATGTAATGAGTCCAAAATTTCTCGAACAATTAGGTGCATTTCTGTATAACGATTTACCTTTGGCCTAAAAAATATGCTTCAATTTCTGACAGCACTCATTTATTGGAACCGAATATCTTTCATTGTAGCATTCTTTTGAAGTCTGAAAACAGCTAGTCATCGCTGTGGGCAAGTTTGAAGAATAGAGTGAAAGTGTAAGCAACCCTAATTACGATTCATGTAAAGTTATCGTCGTTGAAATCAGCTTGTAATGTTATATAGTCGTGTGTCAATTCGCGTGTCAATTGTTATTGAATATAAATATTCAATAGCAATTGACAATCGCAGTCCCTCGCTAGACAACTCGACGATGCCCGGGAGTGGTAATAATATAACAGTAATGCGTGCACGGAAATAAAAGCATTTTTTTCTTCTGCATTTGTAGCGATTACCTTCTTAAAACGCACCAATGATATTGATATTGACGATATTCGCTAGGTATGCTTTTCTTTCTCAAAGTTGTCGCTAAAGAAGATCACAAAATACGGACACCAATGCCATACCTGCTGATGTTTGCTTTTTTGTTACTTCGGACGGCTTTTATATGTTGCCCTTTCCTTCATGAACTACTCCTAGTGGATACACGTGTTTGCCATTGTCACGTATTGACGCAGAATTCCGTTTTGTTGAGTTGAAATACGTGCAATCAACGCTTTGAATCGTCATCACCTTGTGAGTTTTGATAGACCATTAGCAAACGAGGCACCCACTTTAATCACACTTTTTCTAATTGAGAAATATTCATGCAAGATACTGAATACAATCCATACTATTGTCTTTAGCTCCTCTTCCATTTCAAGCAACTCCAATTTGCGATCGACCAAAACGAATATGCTAGCATTATTTTATGTTTTTCGGGACAACTACCGAATGTGAGAGACCTTAGGATTTATCATAGGTTGTGTCCCGCGGATAAAGTCAGCATAAAGTTTTCATCGTTGTTTCCGATATAGCAGAGTCCAAATAGCGTTCATCAAACCGTTGCTTTTTTTTTACAAGGAGATCACCACTTATCAAGGCCCGGAAGCCACTCACGGATAAGGGTTATTTCAAGTACATTACGTTAGTGTGGAGATTTGATGAAGTGCTTACTTAAGGGGGCGGTTCATTAGGAATTTGTTAAAATTGGACTTGAAGACATCCAAGTTGTAGTCCGATGGGAAGCAGGAAAACGGAACAGAGTTCCACAGGCGTGCAGTTCTAAGAAAGAAGCTTTGTTCATGGAATACGCATTTTGATTTAGGCACAGATATAGAGTGGGGGAAATTTTTGATAGTGGATTCGGCTAGACGGGTGTTTTTCGTAAAAGATTGGCGAGGGTGGACCAGAGATTAGAGTTCAGACGAGAACCTGCCATGGAAATAACGATAAACCAAAGATAAGCTCGCAACGTCTCTTCTGTGGGAGAGAGGTTGCAGGGAAGAGAAAAGGGCATCTCCAACTAAGCCACGAAGTCTATTTTGTACTCTGTTAAGGCAGGATAGGCTGTTTTTAGCAGCTCCTGCTCAGATGTGGCGTCAGTATTCCATCCTTGGACGCACTTGGTTTTTATATAGATAGAGAATTGCATGAATAGCATGTTTTACATCAGAATGCAAGGCTTTATCAACACCTGGAATTCTTTCTTCTTTTTATGTGATTTTTATCAATTTTGAAAATTTGCAACTGTACCTTTACTTAGATAACTGTAATTCGTAAGCTAATAATATTATTACGCTTAAATTATGACAAAAGTCATTTGAAGGTTAGTATTTTATGAAACCGTATAAGCTTTTATTAGTGGCGACATCGATATATTAGGCCCGGGATTCATGGAGTGATGTGTTATTTATTTAGCAAATAAAATTTCAGGAGTTAATTTCTAGAAAATCACTGGTTAATTTTGCGCATTATACAAAAATAAATGTGGAACGTCCGGTGTGTTTATATTCGAAATACACTTATAAAAGGCATATACAAAGAAAAATGAATTCATAGTATAGATGCATTTTTATAATAAAATTATCTTTTTCTCTACCTCTCTCCCTTTATCTTTCTGTTCCTGTGTTTATCTCTTCCTCCATCATCATCTTTCTCGCTCTTCTCTATTTCTCTCGAAAACAAATAAACGGCATAAATGCATTTTAATAATAAACAAAAACTGTCTGTGTCTCCTTCGTATATAAATTTGTGTATAAAATTGCCTTTAATATATACTAATTGAATTATTGTGAACAATCAAAACTACTAAATAATTACTGGTTTCTTAGATAATTAGATTAAATAAATCACCTGTCGAATTACCTAGGTCACTTTTTCTTACGAGAAATACGTAAGGAAATGAAAAAAAAAGAAAATGTAACAGAATTTCAATTACAGTTTTTTTTTGACTTCATCGATAGCAAAAACAATAGAAATTATTTTCTATATAGATATTGCTTACGGAGGCAGCGCATTATTTTGGTTATTACATAGTTCGTAGCAGAGAAGATTATATATGAAAACAAGATTCATAACAAAAGAATAAAAAAATATTAAAATTGATAATTAGAAGTAATCCAGATTCAAAACATGAGGCCAGAAAAAAATGACCACGTGCAAATTATTATTTTAAATAAACAACCATTCATCCATTTAAAGTTTGAAATTTTCGGCTTATGAAAATGCCTTCATCAGGAACTATGTTTCAACAAACAATACATTTTTTTCTTGTTTTTTCTTACTTGCCATGGTATCGTTTGGCACAGTTTATTTGCCGAAGATGGTGATTGTGTATTGTCTAGTCGAACGGGTAGGCACTTATTCATGCGCAAATGTGTAGTAATCAGAAGTAATCCACTATTTAGAAGCATGAAGAAAATATAATATAAAACATGAGGTTAGAAAGAACTACTTTTAATTATCTTTATTAGTGGTATACTAATAATGGAAAAAAATATACCGTTCGCAGACAGAGACATATATACCATCACTGATTTAAATACAGTAAAGTATTGAGACTTTCAACAAATCTTTTAAAATACTTATAAAAAACAATAAAACTTGGACTTCATACATTGTATACAACCCCAATATTCCGTCATTAGATGGCCTCCCCAAAACTCACAAACCGGATATCCTTATTCGCTCTATAATATCTGGTATCGGTAGTGCAACACACAAAATTGCACGGGCCATATCCAACATATTGACTCCACTACTGGGCACTATCAGCATGTCCCACATAAAGAACTCCGAAGATTTACTCAACAAGATTAAAAACATTAATATGCATAACAAAACTGTACACAGATATAACATCATTATATACTAATGTAACTATTGAAAAATGTTTACATTTACTTTATAAATACATAAAGAAAATAAAACATTAACTTACAATTTCCTCCCGACACTTAAAAAAAATAGACTAATTACTAACATAACTTATTTTCAATTCAATAACAATTTCTACATATAAAATTTCGGTCTTCCTATGGGTAACCCTCTCTGTGGAGTATTAGTCTGCCTTTTCTTAGAATTCCTAGAATCTGGTCCTTTAAAATTTAGATTGCCCCCAAACACAGAATATTTTTGATACATTGATAACATTTTATTTTTTCTTACTGAAAACATACACATAGATAATATTAAAGACAAATTAGACTCAGTCAAACCCTTCACAAAGTTCACCTATGAAACAAAAAACAACCATTCATTATCTTTTCTAGGCATACTTATTATAAAATCCAATAAGAAATAATCCTTCGAATTTCACCGGAAAACTACACACAAAAAATGATTACATACATTTCTATTCACACCATAATAACAAAATAAAAACAAGTATAATAATTGGTTTCTTCCTACGTGCATTCAGAATTTGCAGTCCAGAATATCTGGACGAATAATACAAATACCTCACCAACACTTTGAAAACATTGCAATATCCCACATATTTCATATTAAAGGCTAAGCGAAAACCCACACTAATATTTTCCATGATGAATAAACAGAAATCATATACACCAAGCATTTCTCTCATCAACAGACATCTTTTTTTAACTTACCGCACTAATAATACAATAATTTGCAACACACTAAACAAAATAGGAATTCCAATCATACAAACCACATCACAAACTATAAAACAAATATTAAACACAACAAAACCTCTCCAAAACAAACCAATTTCTAATGCAGACATAATCACTGTTCCTTGCCAAAATTGCCATCATGAATACGTTGGTGAAACCCAATGTAAATTAGAAAAAAGGTTCAACGAACATAAAAGAGATATAAGAAATAGAAATTCTCTAAGTACATTATTCTCTCATTCATTGTAGCATAATCATATTTTTGACTTCAAACAAACAAAAATAGTTAAATTTATTTCAAATAAACCACGCCTAAGACTTATTGAATCAGCGCTTATCGCCAATTCAGCACTATTAAACAACGTGGAGGTTGCTATAATGTAGCGCCATTAATAAGTAAACTTCTATTAAAAGAATATAATTTTATTGTAGACGCAGGTTAATCCTCTCACACCATAGAAACACCTCCTATAATAATTAATACATATAATCTCAGTCACTAAATTACTTAACAAAAACACACTCATTAACTTCAGTTACATACCCACATTTGAATTTTAACGGGCATATTTTTCCAGAAAGAATATGACTGCGTCATATCTTTTAAAAATAAATTAACGGCTATATGACGTTATTAATAATCTCCCTCTCTTTAACAACGTATGTGCCCGCCTTTTTAATTTCTAACGTCTTTTTCCGTTTTTGAAATGAAACAATGTCACACTTTTCAGGAGAAAATTTTCAAATATTTGAACTGGTGATTTTTTTAATTTCATTCATCCAGAGGAAGTTTCGAAATAAAGACAAAACTTTGATGAACACATAATTCGGCCTCTCTCTCTCTCTCTCTCTCTCTCTCTCTCTCTCTCTCTCTATATATATATATATATATATATATATATATATATATATATATATATAGTGTAGTATGAAAGTATATGTAGTATATATAGTGTATATCTAGTATATATAGTATATATAGCATGAAAATACACTCATGGCAATTAAAGTACATAGAGGCGTTCGCGTTTCGTCCCTGCACATAGTCATCATGCTAAGTATTTCATCTGACGATTTCCTGCGAAAACTAAACGCAAATGCCTTTGTGTAGCTTAATTGCCTTAAATACTGACAATCTCGACACAGCATACTATATCACCTTAGCATTGTCTGTGTATACACAAAATAAAGTTATAACACACACATGCACACACATACACACGCCACGCACACACACACGCACACACACACACACACACACACACACACACACACACACACACACACACACACATATATATATATTTTTTTTCTTTTTCGCATCACTTTTTCTATAACTACCTTACTCATATTGTCGAATCTCTCCAACTTTTTCCTCTAAATGTAATACTTTCCGTTCGGCAACGTAATTGATGTACAGTAATCTGCGGAAAAGATGCGGATCATTTAGAATACGTAGATAGATAAATTATATCTGCCTCAGAAAAATTTAAAATTAATATCAAATAAACATGTCACCTCGGAAATTGAAACTTATCTTCTAAACAAAGTGGAATATTTACTCTGAATTTGACGCAAAATGATTGGTTATTCAGTGATCTTTATTCAATTGCTGTCAGGTTTTAGGAAACTGCAAGAAATGACGATGAGTTTATTCACAAGTTGATCATGAGAGATGAGGCTCCTTTCCACTTGAATGAGTAGGTTAATAAGCAGAATAACAGAATCTGGGGCACGCCAAGTTCATGCGAGTCTGATGAACCCAGTTAAAGTCGCAGTATTGTGTGGAGTAATTTCAACAAGGGTAATCAGGCCCTTCTTTGAAGATGCGAATGAAAATGCTGTGATTGTTACTGCTTAGAGATATAGAGATATGGTTGTGAATTTTGTTAATTCTCAGTTAGCAAACATATCAGCGTACCAGTGGCAACAAGATAAAGCAACTGCACTACAGCTTGAGCCACAATGCTGTTGTTTACTATGATGTTTCAGGATAAAAAATCTCTGAAAATTGCGATTTTGAGTGGCTTGAGTTCACCTCATTTTACAGCACCAGACGTTTGGCTTTGGAGATATCTTAAAGATTGTTGCAATATTTTGGACTGGTAATGGGGTATATATTTAATTGCCGCCCACCTCGGCAATATTTGGCACAAGGCCTGGAAAGTGGGATACCCGCAGGCTCCCCTAAAGGAGGGGCACTCCTGCAATTTTAAAAATTGCCTGAGTAACCCCGTCGGCATTCCCCGGTCGGGGCGCAAGCAATAAACTTGCCCCACCAGAAAGCCCGGTGGCAAGGCCTGGGAGGGTGGACCTCCTAGGTATTACCCAGGCGGTGTACCTCAGTCCAACAGGTGCTGGGCCGGTTCCCGGCCCTTCACCTGTTGGGCTGAGTGTCAA
>NC_136494.1:101326364-101408864 GCF_053919585.1 Euprymna scolopes | reverse complement strand
ACCAGTACAACGGAGTCTGGTCCTTCGACATCCTTTTAAACCAAGAAGCTTTCTACGAAATACCCTACTTCCTGGAAGCGGGAGCTGAAAAACTCCCCATTGTGGTAACAGGGAGGAGGCCGACCTGCTGGATTTGTAGTGAAGTAGGTCACTTAACCTACACATGTCCGAAAAAGACCAAAACAAATGTGACAAACACAACAAACCCTAAAGAGGTGATTGTTGGGCACCTCGAACCTGAGGCTAGAACGCCAAACACAAGCAAAAAAATTGAAGTGATTAAAGAAATCACAACAGAAGAATTCGAGAAAAAATTCAACTCCGAGATGGAATCACCTAAAAAGAGAGAATGGACGCTGGTACCGTTTTCTAAATCGCCTCGTAAAACGTACGCGGATAAACTGACCAAAGAGCAGATACTAGACATTAGGACCAGTAAAGACCCGGGGGGCAACAAGTTTAAGGCCCTGCTAAAAATAAAGGACTCGCTTGATGAAAAGCGCAAGCAAAGCGAGAAGGAAAAAGAAAAAGAAAAAATATTAGATTTCCCCGAATCTCTCTTCCCCGAAAAGCCTGCCCCTCCTCCAAAAGAGAAAAGATCACCCCGTAAAGCGCCACCCCTCTCTCTCGCAAACGTACCAAAAAGAGACCCAAAGTTGACAACCCTAGGCTCCCCATCCAAAAAGACCCCTAAACCGTCCCCTAAACCGTCTCCATTCTGCTCCCCAAACCATACACCCCAAAACTCCCCTCCCGCTTCCCCTATGAAAATTGACATGCCTCCTCCTCCATCACCTCGCCCTTCTACTTCTGAAAAGAAAAGACACAGAAGTCCCTCCGTGGAAAAAGACCAGAAAAAGAAAAGACCCCCTTTTTTTCAGGGCAAAGACGTGTGTAAGATCACGGCTAATATAGAGACCATATCCAAAAATCACGTTAGAAAAGACTACCGAAACCTCTACGCGGTGAAGCAGATAAGCAAACTGGACATTACAAACCCAGAAAATTTTCCTAATGCCAAAAGACTTTTAACTGTGGTCAGAAGTCGTGAAGAGGCCAAAGGAGTTTGGACTATGCTGGAGGAAGCAAACTCCGCTTTTAATATCACTCCTCCAGCCTTTTTTAGCGACTCTGACATACTTAAAATGGAGAAACTTTGTGTTGGACGGGTTCCCATAAAAATCCACCCTTCACTTTATAGAGCGATTAAGTTAACATTTCCTCTAGACATCGGTGGTCTGTCCCCTGATGGGGCCGTCACTAATGAGATGACCTCTGGATCATTGGGGACAGCTGTCGGTGTCTTGGCACCGTCCATGTTTGTTAAGGATACCCAACACTAGATAGATCACAATGGCTTTAAGGTTAGCTACTTTGAATGTTCGTGGGTTGAGGGACGCCTCTCGTAAACTTCGAGTTGCACGCGACCTTCAGGTACGTTATGTTTTTCTGTGTTTGCTAGCTGTTATGAGAGGCGTGATTTGGTCGACACGACAGAAGTAGGTTTACGGAGATGAGACCTTCACTGCTCCCCAGCTTGTTCTCATGTTCAAGCATCGGTTGAAAATGCGAATTAGGCTGGAGAAGGTGAAACTCACTCCTGTGAATTTCAACGAAAGGTGGGTGAAAGCTGCGCGACTGTGTAGAGTGACTGGAGCTGGCCTTGAAGTCGTTTCTGGTTTGATTTAGGTCATAAAGGATTTTGGGTATCCTGAACTAACAAGACATCAGTATCGGACCGATTAGTTTAGTATGGGTTAGTTAGGCTTTATTGTTTATTTTTTTTAACTTAGCTAGAGTATGTATGTGTTCATCGTCCCAGTCCCTCTTTTAGTTTGCCCTTGTCCCCCCCCCTTTTTTTTTTCTCCCCACCTTAGGTTCGATAACCCCCATTCCCGACCCCAATTAGGTGACGGATGGACTGCTTTGTCAGTGATGCAGGTCGTCTTTGTGGTGTTTTTTCAATAAAGTCAGTTTTCGTGTGGACCTGCGTCTTTTCGACTGACAAAGCTTTCTATCTGCCACAATTAGTAGTGGGGGGCTCTTTTACTAACCACTGTTTTTTCATTGTAAATATTTCATTCTTTTTGTATATAAAATTTTTAGCCCCCCCCCCACACCATGTATATATTATTTTTCGGGTTATAATTAGGATTCCCATAGAGTGATTCTGGTATTCTGGTGAAAGAGTCTAGTTAAGTTAACTTTATGTTAGATAGGTCAACATTAACCCCCCCCCTATTTTCGGCCTTGTGCCACATTTTGTGTATATTTATGCAAATAAATATTAACGCCAGAGCTCTCGGAGTCTTTATGGTCACGTTGGTTTTTTTTTCCTGCGCGTGTTAAATTTGTTTTATTTGTCAAAGTTGTTATTTTCCTGCTGTTATTTTTGAACGGGACTTTTACCTTATTTTTTTTAATTTTTTTTTTTCCCCCTCGCTAGCCCGTCGGCCATGGCGTCCGCCAGCAATGTGCCGTCGGAAGAGGACAAAAGTGGCGAACAAAAGAATGGGTGGGCAAAACCACCTAAAGTTAAAATAGACGTTAATAACTTTTTAACGGAAGCAAGGAAATGTTTGCAATATGTTACAGAAACAGGAGTTACGTTAGAAGCACCACGGCTACAGGAATTTGCCAAGAAAACGATCTCACTTTTTGTGGTAGATCGCAAGACCAAAAAATTGATCAGGTCAACAAAGGAAACTGTAACAAAATTACTGGCAACAGCAGGAATGCGTGCGGAACGTGTAACGAAAAGCAGAGGCTACAATACCTGGGCCGCCCTGTTTAAAACAGAAGAAGAATGCGTCGCACTAACCAAAAAGGAAATTATCACACAAGATTACGTATTAAGAATGGAGTACCTAGGACGGAGGAGAACGACTGTTTCGATTTTCGAAGTGCCAGGGGCGGTCCCAGGTGAATATCTAGCTGCCTACCTCCTGAAATTCGGTGATATTACTGGTATAGAGGTGGACCAGTACAACGGAGTCTGGTCCCACGACATCCTTTTAAACCAAGAAGCTTTTTACGAAATACCCTACTTCCTGGAAGCGGGAGCTGAAAAACTCCCCATTGTGGTCACAGGGAGGAGGCCGACCTGCTGGATTTGTAGTGAAGTAGGTCACTTAACCTACACATGTCCGAAAAAGACCAAAACAAATGTGACAAACACAACAAACCCTAAAGAGGTGATTGTTGGGCACCTCGAACCTGAGGCTAGAACGCCAAACACAAGCAAAAAAATTGAAGTGATTAAAGAAATCACAACAGAAGAATTCGAGAAAAAATTCAACTCTGAGATGGAATCACCTAAAAAGAGAGAATGGACGCTGGTACCGTTTTCTAAATCGCCTCGTAAAACGTACGCGGATAAACTGACCAAAGAGCAGATACTAGACATTAGGACCAGTAAAGACCCGGGGGGCAACAAGTTTAAGGCCCTGCTAAAAATAAAGGACTCGCTTGATGAAAAGCGCAAGCAAAGCGAGAAGGAAAAAGAAAAAGAAAAAATATTAGATTTCCCCGAATCTCTCTTCCCCGAAAAGCCTGCCCCTCCTCCAAAAGAGAAAAGATCACCCCGTAAAGCGCCACCCCTCTCTCTCGCAAACGTACCAAAAAGAGACCCAAAGTTGACAACCCTAGGCTCCCCATCCAAAAAGACCCCTAAACCGTCCCCTAAACCGTCTCCATTCTGCTCCCCAAACCATACACCCCAAAACTCCCCTCCCGCTTCCCCTATGAAAATTGACATGCCTCCTCCTCCATCACCTCGCCCTTCTACTTCTGAAAAGAAAAGACACAGAAGTCCCTCCGTGGAAAAAGACCAGAAAAAGAAAAGACCCCCTTTTTTTCAGGGCAAAGACGTGTGTAAGATCACGGCTAATATAGAGACCATATCCAAAAATCACGTTAGAAAAGACTACCGAAACCTCTACGCGGTGAAGCAGATAAGCAAACTGGACATTACAAACCCAGAAAATTTTCCTAATGCCAAAAGACTTTTAACTGTGGTCAGAAGTCATGAAGAGGCCAAAGGAGTTTGGACTATGCTGGAGGAAGCAAACTCCGCTTTTAATATCACTCCTCCAGCCTTTTTTAGCGACTCTGACATACTTAAAATGGAGAAACTTTGTGTTGGACGGGTTCCCATAAAAATCCACCCTTCACTTTATAGAGCGATTAAGTTAACATTTCCTCTAGACATCGGTGGTCTGTCCCCTGATGGGGCCGTCACTAATGAGATGACCTCTGGATCATTGGGGACAGCTGTCGGTGTCTTGGCACCGTCCATGTTTGTTAAGGATACCCAACACTAGATAGATCACAATGGCTTTAAGGTTAGCTACTTTGAATGTTCGTGGGTTGAGGGACGCCTCTCGTAAACTTCGAGTTGCACGCGACCTTCAGGTACGTTATGTTTTTCTGTGTTTGCTAGCTGTTATGAGAGGCGTGATTTGGTCGACACGACAGAAGTAGGTTTACGGAGATGAGACCTTCACTGCTCCCCAGCTTGTTCTCATGTTCAAGCATCGGTTGAAAATGCGAATTAGGCTGGAGAAGGTGAAACTCACTCCTGTGAATTTCAACGAAAGGTGGGTGAAAGCTGCGCGACTGTGTAGAGTGACTGGAGCTGGCCTTGAAGTCGTTTCTGGTTTGATTTAGGTCATAAAGGATTTTGGGTATCCTGAACTAACAAGACATCAGTATCGGACCGATTAGTTTAGTATGGGTTAGTTAGGCTTTATTGTTTATTTTTTTTAACTTAGCTAGAGTATGTATGTGTTCATCGTCCCAGTCCCTCTTTTAGTTTGCCCTTGTCCCCCCCCTTTTTTTTTTTTTTTCTCCCCACCTTAGGTTCGATAACCCCCATTCCCGACCCCAATTAGGTGACGGATGGACTGCTTTGTCAGTGATGCAGGTCGTCTTTGTGGTGTTTTTTCAATAAAGTCAGTTTTCGTGTGGACCTGCGTCTTTTCGACTGACAAAGCTTTCTATCTGCCACAATTAGTAGTGGGGGGCTCTTTTACTAACCACTGTTTTTTCATTGTAAATATTTCATTCTTTTTGTATATAAAATTTTTAGCCCCCCCCCCACACCATGTATATATTATTTTTCGGGTTATAATTAGGATTCCCATAGAGTGATTCTGGTATTCTGGTGAAAGAGTCTAGTTAAGTTAACTTTATGTTAGATAGGTCAACATTAACCCCCCCCTATTTTCGGCCTTGTGCCACATTTTGTGTATATTTATGCAAATAAATATTAACGCCAGAGCTCTCGGAGTCTTTATGGTCACGTTGGTTTTTTTTTCCTGCGCGTGTTAAATTTGTTTTATTTGTCAAAGTTGTTATTTTCCTGCTGTTATTTTTGAACGGGACTTTTACCTTATTTTTTTTAATTTTTTTTTTTCCCCCTCGCTAGCCCGTCGGCCATGGCGTCCGCCAGCAATGTGCCGTCGGAAGAGGACAAAAGTGGCGAACAAAAGAATGGGTGGGCAAAACCACCTAAAGTTAAAATAGACGTTAATAACTTTTTAACGGAAGCAAGGAAATGTTTGCAATATGTTACAGAAACAGGAGTTACGTTAGAAGCACCACGGCTACAGGAATTTGCCAAGAAAACGATCTCACTTTTTGTGGTAGATCGCAAGACCAAAAAATTGATCAGGTCAACAAAGGAAACTGTAACAAAATTACTGGCAACAGCAGGAATGCGTGCGGAACGTGTAACGAAAAGCAGAGGCTACAATACCTGGGCCGCCCTGTTTAAAACAGAAGAAGAATGCGTCGCACTAACCAAAAAGGAAATTATCACACAAGATTACGTATTAAGAATGGAGTACCTAGGACGGAGGAGAACGACTGTTTCGATTTTCGAAGTGCCAGGGGCGGTCCCAGGTGAATATCTAGCTGCCTACCTCCTGAAATTCGGTGATATTACTGGTATAGAGGTGGACCAGTACAACGGAGTCTGGTCCCACGACATCCTTTTAAACCAAGAAGCTTTTTACGAAATACCCTACTTCCTGGAAGCGGGAGCTGAAAAACTCCCCATTGTGGTAACAGGGAGGAGGCCGACCTGCTGGATTTGTAGTGAAGTAGGTCACTTAACCTACACCTGTCCGAAAAAGACCAAAACCAATGTGACAAACACAACAAACCCTAAAGAGGTGATTGTTGGGCACCTCGAACCTGAGGCTAGAACGCCAAACACAAGCAAAAAAATTGAAGTGATTAAAGAAATCACAACAGAAGAATTCGAGAAAAAATTCAACTCTGAGATGGAATCACCTAAAAAGAGAGAATGGACGCTGGTACCGTTTTCTAAATCGCCTCGTAAAACGTACGCGGATAAACTGACCAAAGAGCAGATACTAGACATTAGGACCAGTAAAGACCCGGGGGGCAACAAGTTTAAGGCCCTGCTAAAAATAAAGGACTCGCTTGATGAAAAGCGCAAGCAAAGCGAGAAGGAAAAAGAAAAAGAAAAAATATTAGATTTCCCCGAATCTCTCTTCCCCGAAAAGCCTGCCCCTCCTCCAAAAGAGAAAAGATCACCCCGTAAAGCGCCACCCCTCTCTCTCGCAAACGTACCAAAAAGAGACCAAAAGTTGACAACCCTAGGCTCCCCATCCAAAAAGACCCCTAAACCGTCCCCTAAACCGTCTCCATTCTGCTCCCCAAACCATACACCCCAAAACTCCCCTCCCGCTTCCCCTATGAAAATTGACATGCCTCCTCCTCCATCACCTCGCCCTTCTACTTCTGAAAAGAAAAGACACAGAAGTCCCTCCGTGGAAAAAGACCAGAAAAAGAAAAGACCCCCTTTTTTTCAGGGCAAAGACGTGTGTAAGATCACGGCTAATATAGAGACCATATCCAAAAATCACGTTAGAAAAGACTACCGAAACCTCTACGCGGTGAAGCAGATAAGCAAACTGGACATTACAAACCCAGAAAATTTTCCTAATGCCAAAAGACTTTTAACTGTGGTCAGAAGTCGTGAAGAGGCCAAAGGAGTTTGGACTATGCTGGAGGAAGCAAACTCCGCTTTTAATATCACTCCTCCAGCCTTTTTTAGCGACTCTGACATACTTAAAATGGAGAAACTTTGTGTTGGACGGGTTCCCATAAAAATCCACCCTTCACTTTATAGAGCGATTAAGTTAACATTTCCTCTAGACATCGGTGGTCTGTCCCCTGATGGGGCCGTCACTAATGAGATGACCTCTGGATCATTGGGGACAGCTGTCGGTGTCTTGGCACCGTCCATGTTTGTTAAGGATACCCAACACTAGATAGATCACAATGGCTTTAAGGTTAGCTACTTTGAATGTTCGTGGGTTGAGGGACGCCTCTCGTAAACTTCGAGTTGCACGCGACCTTCAGGTACGTTATGTTTTTCTGTGTTTGCTAGCTGTTATGAGAGGCGTGATTTGGTCGACACGACAGAAGGAGGTTTACGGAGATGAGACCTTCACTGCTCCCCAGCTTGTTCTCATGTTCAAGCATCGGTTGAAAATGCGAATTAAGCTGGAGAAGGTGAAACTCACTCCTGTGAATTTCAACGAAAGGTGGGTGAAAGCTGCGCGACTGTGTAGAGTGACTGGAGCTGGCCTTGAAGTCGTTTCTGGTTTGATTTAGGTCATAAAGGATTTTGGGTATCCTGAACTAACAAGACATCAGTATCGGACTGATTAGTTTAGTATGGGTTTGTTAGGCTTTATTGTTTGTTTTTTTTTAACTTAGCTAGAGTATGTATGTGTTCATCGTCCCAGTCCCTCTTTTAGTTTGCCCTTGTCCCCCCCCTTTTTTTTTTTTTTTTTTTTTCCCACCTTCGGTTCGATAACCCCCATTCCCGACCCCAATTAGGTGACGGATGGACTGCTTTGTCAGTGATGCAGGTCGTCTTTGTGGTGTTTTTTTCAATAAAGTCAGTTTTCGTGTGGACCTGCGTCTTTTCGACTGACAAAGCTTTCTATCTGCCACAATTAGTAGTGGGGGGCTCTTTTACTAACCACTGTTTTTTCATTGTAAATATTTCATTCCTTTTGTATATAAAATTTTTAGCCCCCCCCCCACATCATGTATATATTATTTTTCGGGTTATAATTAGGATTCCCATAGAGTGATTCTGGTATTCTGGTGAAAGAGTCTAGTTAAGTTAACTTTATGTTAGATAGGTCAACATTAAACCCCCCTATTTTCGGCCTTGTGCCACATTTTGTGTATGTTTATGCAAATAAATATTAACGCCAGAGCTCCCGGAGTCTTTATCGTCACGTTTTTTTTTTTTTCCTGCGCGTGTTAAATTTGTTTTATTTGTCAAAGTTGTTATCTTCCTGCTGTTATTTTTGAACGGGACTTTTACCTTATTTTTTTTTTTTTTAAATTTTTTTTTCCCCCCTCGCTAACCCGTCGGCCATGGCGTTCGCCAGCAATGTGCCGTCGGAAGAGGACAAAAGTGGCGAACAAAAGAATGGGTGGGCAAAACCACCTAAAGTTAAAATAGACGTTAATAACTTTTTAACGGAAGCAAGGAAATGTTTGCAATATGTTACAGAAACAGGAGTTACGTTAGAAGCACCACGGCTACAGGAATTTGCCAAGAAAACGATCTCACTTTTTGTGGTAGATCGCAAGACCAAAAAATTGATCAGGTCAACAAAGGAAACTGTAACAAAATTACTGGCAACAGCAGGAATGCGTGCGGAACGTGTAACGAAAAGCAGAGGCTACAATACCTGGGCCGCCCTGTTTAAAACAGAAGAAGAATGCGTCGCACTAACCAAAAAGGAAATTATCACACAAGATTACGTATTAAGAATGGAGTACCTAGGACGGAGGAGAACGACTGTTTCGATTTTCGAAGTGCCAGGGGCGGTCCCAGGTGAATATCTAGCTGCCTACATCCTGAAATTCGGTGATATTACTGGTATAGAGGTGGACCAGTACAACGGAGTCTGGTCCTTCGACATCCTTTTAAACCAAGAAGCTTTCTACGAAATACCCTACTTCCTGGAAGCGGGAGCTGAAAAACTCCCCATTGTGGTCACAGGGAGGAGGCCGACCTGCTGGATTTGTAGTGAAGTAGGTCACTTAACCTACACATGTCCGAAAAAGACCAAAACAAATGTGACAAACACAACAAACCCTAAAGAGGTGATTGTTGGGCACCTCGAACCTGAGGCTAGAACGCCAAACACAAGCAAAAAAATTGAAGTGATTAAAGAAATCACAACAGAAGAATTCGAGAAAAAATTCAACTCCGAGATGGAATCACCTAAAAAGAGAGAATGGACGCTGGTACCGTTTTCTAAATCGCCTCGTAAAACGTACGCGGATAAACTGACCAAAGAGCAGATACTAGACATTAGGACCAGTAAAGACCCGGGGGGCAACAAGTTTAAGGCCCTGCTAAAAATAAAGGACTCGCTTGATGAAAAGCGCAAGCAAAGCGAGAAGAAAAAAGAAAAAGAAAAAATATTAGATTTCCCCGAATCTCTCTTCCCCGAAAAGCCTGCCCCTCCTCCAAAAGAGAAAAGATCACCCCGTAAAGCGCCACCCCTCTCTCTCGCAAACGTACCAAAAAGAGACCAAAAGTTGACAACCCTAGGCTCCCCATCCAAAAAGACCCCTAAACCGTCCCCTAAACCGTCTCCATTCTGCTCCCCAAACCATACACCCCAAAACTCCCCTCCCGCTTCCCCTATGAAAATTGACATGCCTCCTCCTCCATCACCTCGCCCTTCTACTTCTGAAAAGAAAAGACACAGAAGTCCCTCCGTGGAAAAAGACCAGAAAAAGAAAAGACCCCCTTTTTTTCAGGGCAAAGACGTGTGTAAGATCACGGCTAATATAGAGACCATATCCAAAAATCACGTTAGAAAAGACTACCGAAACCTCTACGCGGTGAAGCAGATAAGCAAACTGGACATTACAAACCCAGAAAATTTTCCTAATGCCAAAAGACTTTTAACTGTGGTCAGAAGTCATGAAGAGGCCAAAGGAGTTTGGACTATGCTGGAGGAAGCAAACTCCGCTTTTAATATCACTCCTCCAGCCTTTTTTAGCGACTCTGACATACTTAAAATGGAGAAACTTTGTGTTGGACGGGTTCCCATAAAAATCCACCCTTCACTTTATAGAGCGATTAAGTTAACATTTCCTCTAGACATCGGTGGTCTGTCCCCTGATGGGGCCGTCACTAATGAGATGACCTCTGGATCATTGGGGACAGCTGTCGGTGTCTTGGCACCGTCCATGTTTGTTAAGGATACCCAACCCTAGATAGATCACAATGGCTGTAAGGTTAGCTACTTTGAATGTCCGTGGGTTGAGGGACGCCTCTCGTAAATTTCGAGTTGCACGCGACCTTCAGGAACGTTATGTTTTTCTGTGTTTGCTAGCTGTTATGAGAGGCGTGATTTGGTCGACACGACAGAAGGAGGTTTACGGAGATGAGACCTTCACTTTCCCCAGCTTGTTCTCATGTTCAAGCATCGGTTGAAAATGCGAATTAAGCTGGAGAAGGTGAAACTCACTCCTGTGAATTTCAACGAAAGGTGGGTGAAAGCTTCGCGACTGTGTAGAGTGACTGGAGCTGGCCTTGAAGTCGTTTCTGATTTGATTTAGGTCATAAAGGATTTTGGGTATCCTGAACTAACAAGACATCAGTATCGGACCGATTAGTTTAGTATGGGTTAGTTAGGCTTTATTGTTTGATTTTTTAACTTAGCTAGAGTATGTATGTGTTCATCGTCCCAGTCCCTCTTTTAGTTTGCCCTTGTCCCCCCCCCTTTTTTTTCTCCCCCCCCACCTTAGGTTCGATAACCCCCATTCCCGACCCAATTAGGTGACGGATGGACTGCTTTGTCAGTAATGCAGGTCGTCTTTGTGGTGTTTTTTCAATAAAGTCAGTTTTCGTGTGGACCTGCGTCTTTTCGACTGACAAAACTTTCTATCTGCCACAATTAGTAGTGGGGGGCTCTTTTACTAACTACTGTTTTTTCATTGTAAATATTTCATTCTTTTTGTATATAAAATTTTTAGCCCCCCCCACATCATGTATATATTATTTTTCGGGTTATAATTAGGATTCCCATAGAGTGATTCTGGTATTATGGTGAAAGAGTCTAGTTAAGTTAACTTTATGTTAGATAGGTCAACATTAACCCCCCCCTATTTTCGGCCTTGTGCCACATTTTGTGTATGTTTATGCAAATAAATATTAACACCAGAGCTCCCGGAGTCTTTATCGTCACGTTGGTTTTTTTTCCTGCGCGTGTTAAATTTGTTTTATTTGTCAAAGTTGTTATCTTCCTGCTGTTATTTTTGAACGGGACTTTTACCTTATTTTTTTTTAATTTTTTTTTTCCCCCCTCGCTAACCCGTCGGCCATGGCGTTCGCCAGCAATGTGCCGTCGGAAGAGGACAAAAGTGGCGAACAAAAGAATGGGTGGGCAAAACCACCTAAAGTCAAAATAGACGTTAATAACTTTTTAACGGAAGCAAGGAAATGTTTGCAATATGTTACAGAAACAGGAGTTACGTTAGAAGCACCACGGCTACAGGAATTTGCCAAGAAAACGATCTCACTTTTTGTGGTAGATAGCAAGACCAAAAAATTGATCAGGTCAACAAAGGAAACTGTAACTAAATTACTGGCAACGGCAGGAATGCGTGCGGAACGTGTAACGATATGCAGAGGCTACAATACCTGGGCCGCCCTGTTTAAAACAGAAGAAGAATGCGTTGCACTAACTAAAAAAGAAATCATTACACAAGAATACATTTTAAGAATGGAGTACCTAGGACGGAGGAGAACGACTGTTTCGATTTTCGAAGTGCCAGGGGCGGTTCCAGGTGAATATATAGCTGCCTACATCCTGAAATTCGGTGATATTACTGGTATAGAGGTGGACCAGTACAACGGAGTCTGGTCCTTCGACATCCTTTTAAACCAAGAAGCTTTCTACGAAATACCCTACTTCCTGGAAGCGGGAGCTGAAAAACTCCCCATTGTGGTCACAGGGAGGAGGCCGACCTGCTGGATTTGTAGTGAAGTAGGTCACTTAACCTACACATGTCCGAAAAAGACCAAAACAAATGTGACAAACACAACAAACCCTAAAGAGGTGATTGTTGGGCACCTCGAACCTGAGGCTAGAACGCCAAACACAAGCAAAAAAATTGAAGTGATTAAAGAAATCACAACAGAAGAATTCGAGAAAAAATTCAACTCTGAGATGGAATCACCTAAAAAGAGAGAATGGACGCTGGTACCGTTTTCTAAATCGCCTCGTAAAACGTACGCGGATAAACTGACCAAAGAGCAGATACTAGACATTAGGACCAGTAAAGACCCGGGGGGCAACAAGTTTAAGGCCCTGCTAAAAATAAAGGACTCGCTTGATGAAAAGCGCAAGCAAAGCGAGAAGGAAAAAGAAAAAGAAAAAATATTAGATTTCCCCGAATCTCTCTTCCCCGAAAAGCCTGCCCCTCCTCCAAAAGAGAAAAGATCACCCCGTAAAGCGCCACCCCTCTCTCTCGCAAACGTACCAAAAAGAGACCCAAAGTTGACAACCCTAGGCTCCCCATCCAAAAAGACCCCTAAACCGTCCCCTAAACCGTCTCCATTCTGCTCCCCAAACCATACACCCCAAAACTCCCCTCCCGCTTCCCCTATGAAAATTGACATGCCCCCTCCTCCATCACCTCGCCCTTCTACTTCTGAAAAGAAAAGACACAGAAGTCCCTCCGTGGAAAAAGACCAGAAAAAGAAAAGACCCCCTTTTTTTCAGGGCAAAGACGTGTGTAAGATCACGGCTAATATAGAGACCATATCCAAAAATCACGTTAGAAAAGACTACCGAAACCTCTACGCGGTGAAGCAGATAAGCAAACTGGACATTACAAACCCAGAAAATTTTCCTAATGCCAAAAGACTTTTAACTGTGGTCAGAAGTCGTGAAGAGGCCAAAGGAGTTTGGACTATGCTGGAGGAAGCAAACTCCGCTTTTAATATCACTCCTCCAGCCTTTTTTAGCGACTCTGACATACTTAAAATGGAGAAACTTTGTGTTGGACGGGTTCCCATAAAAATCCACCCTTCACTTTATAGAGCGATTAAGTTAACATTTCCTCTAGACATCGGTGGTCTGTCCCCTGATGGGGCCGTCACTAATGAGATGACCTCTGGATCATTGGGGACAGCTGTCGGTGTCTTGGCACCGTCCATGTTTGTTAAGGATACCCAACCCTAGATAGATCACAATGGCTTTAAGGTTAGCTACTTTGAATGTTCGTGGGTTGAGGGACGCCTCTCGTAAACTTCGAGTTGCACGCGACCTTCAGGTACGTTATGTTTTTCTGTGTTTGCTAGCTGTTATGAGAGGCGTGATTTGGTCGACACGACAGAAGGAGGTTTACGGAGATGAGACCTTCACTTTCCCCAGCTTGTTCTCATGTTCAAGCATCGGTTGAAAATGCGAATTAAGCTGGAGAAGGTGAAACTCACTCCTGTGAATTTCAACGAAAGGTGGGTGAAAGCTGCGCGACTGTGTAGAGTGACTGGAGCTGGCCTTGAAGTCGTTTCTGATTTGATTTAGGTCATAAAGGATTTTGGGTATCCTGAACTAACAAGACATCAGTATCGGACCGATTAGTTTAGTATGGGTTAGTTAGGCTTTATTGTTTGTTTTTTTAACTTAGCTAGAGTATGTATGTGTTCATCGTCCCAGTCCCTTTTTTAGTTTGCCCTTGTCCCCCCCCCTTCTTTTTTTTTTTTCTCTCCCCCCCACCTTAGGTTCGATAACCCCCATTCCCGACCCCAATTAGGTGACGGATGGACTGCTTTGTCAGTGATGCAGGTCGTCTTTGTGGTGTTTTTTCAATAAAGTCAGTTTTCGTGTGGACCTGCGTCTTTTCGACTGACAAAACTTTCTATCTGCCACAATTAGTAGTGGGGGGCTCTTTTACTAACTACTGTTTTTTCATTGTTAATATTTCATTCTTTTTGTATATAAGATTTTTAGCCCCCCCCACATCATGTATATATTATTTTTCGGGTTATAATTAGGATTCCCATAGAGTGATTCTGGTATTATGGTGAAAGAGTCTAGTTAAGTTAACTTTATGTTAGATAGGTCAACATTAACCCCCCCCCCTATTTTCGGCCTTGTGCCACATTTTGTGTATGTTTATGCAAATAAATATTAACACCAGAGCGACCCTCGTCTGCTCGGTGACGTTTACCCCTCTTTTCAGTTGTAACCTTTTACGTTGTTATTCCAGTAATATATTGTTTAAACTCTATTTTGTTGCTCTGTTTTCTTTGTGGCTTATTGCAAGCCGTAACACAGGCGACATTGGATTCGGAGAACATACTCACGTTTAAAAACAGTGTTCTAAAAAACTAAACCCTGACGACATGGGATTCAATCTTACATCTTGCCTCGGAAAACAGCAGATTTATCATTCAATGAGACGGTAAATTTGTTAACAGAACTTTTCTCGCCGAAAACGTCTCTTTTCCACAAGCGTTGGAGATGTTTGAATGTGATAAAAGACGATAATGACGATTTTGCCACCTACGCAGCTGTAGTGAACAAACACTGTGATGACTTTAAGTTGTCTGAACTAATAGCAGACGATTTTAAATGTATTGTGTTTGCGCAAGGGTTAACCTCGGGAAAAATGCGGAAATCAGGCGCAGAGTCCTTACAAAATTAGAAAATGAACCGAACTTAACACTTCAAAAATTGACTCAGGATTGTCAAAAAGTAGAAATTATAAAAAAAGATGCAAGAAATATCGAAACAGGCATCGCGAATATAAAAAAAGTAACTAAGAAAAAAAACCGTCGAAATGACACACAGACACTAACCAGCGAAACTCAGAAAAACTAAAAACACCGAGCGCTTGTTTCAGATGTGGTGGAATACATTGGGTAAGGGATTGCCCATTTTTAACAAAAAGATACAATTAATGCGATAAGATCGGCCATAAAAGTTCGCACTGTAGGAAAACCCAGAATAGAAGCGGTGTACGTCAAACCAGAACTAAGGACGTCGTAGATGAAAATCTACACAAATATGTAACGGTTAACATTTTCGGCAAGGCTATTAAATTCCAATTAGACAGTAGATCGGCTCTTTCAATAATAAATCTCAAAACGTGGAAAATATTACGAAAGCCGACTATGTTAAAAACTTACAGAACGGCGACGGCCGTTAATGGTACAAAAATTCATTTTGAAGGTGAATTAATTACAAACGTCACTTTACGGGGAAAAACAAAAAACTAAGATTGTATGTGCTAAAAGATAGTGAGAACTTGTTCAGTTCTGACAGCATGGAGGAGTTTCGTCTCTGGGATCTTCCTATATCCACATTCTGCAAGAAAATAGATACCCGCCCAGCAGAAACGGAGAAACTTATAACCTGTTTTAAAAAAGAATTCACAAACGTATTTACTCCTCGCCTGGGGAGATGTACAAAAATGGCCACAGATTTTAAATTGAAACCTGACACACAACCGTTGTTTAAAAAGGAACGTAATGTCCTGTTCGCTTCCCCGAACCAAATAAATAAGGAACTAGACTGATTAGAAAGCATCGGTATACTGGCTAAAATTGAATATAGTGAGTGGGCTGCTCCGGCAGTTTACGTAAAAAAAAGGTCCGGGGAAATTCGCGTTTGCGCCGACTGCGCGACCGGACTCAACGGGTCCTTAGAAGATTTTCACTATCCATTACCTAGTCCAGAAGAAGTGTTCACGATATTAAATGGCGGCAAGCTTTTTTCTAAGATCGACCTAAGCGACGCTTACCTACAGATGTCGGTAAACGACAAATGCGCTAACCTCCTCTGTATTAACACTCATCGGGGTTTGTACAGATACGAAAGACTCGCGTTTGGTATCAAGGTGGCACCCGCAATATTCCAGTAAGTAGTGGATACTATGCTGTCCGGCTTGGACACCGCAATCGCATATCTTGATGATATTATCATAGCGAGCAAAAGCAGGAAGGAACATGAAAAACATATCTGACAAGTATTCAGTCGAATACAAGATTATGGATTTAAGAAAAAAGCAGATTAATGAGAGTTCTTTTTACAAACAATTAAATACCTGGGTCAAATAATCGATAAAGAAGGCAGACGCCCAGACCCAGATAGGGCGACCGCTATTAAATAAATGCCGGCACCAGTAAACATTACTCAATTGCAGAGATTTTTTTAGGTTTGGCAAATTATTACCAGGGGTTCATCCCAAATATGCACAAATTGTACGCACCACTTAATGAATTGCTGAAAAAGGATAAGGCTTGGGAGTGGACAGAAGATTGCCAGATATCATTCCAAGAAATAAAATGAATCCTGACTTCAAAACTATTCCTAGCGCATTTCAACCCGCAGTTTGACATAATAGTAGCTAGCGACGCTATTCAATATGGCGTCGGGGCGTGCATGCTATATAGAATGCCGGATGGCTCGAAACAGCCTATTGCTTTCGCATCACGGGATCTCTTGCCAGCGGAAAAGAATTATCATCAGATCGAGAAAGAGGCCCTACGAATTATATTTGCAGTTTCAAAATTCCACCGGTTCTTGTACGGAAGACATTTTTTTCTACAAACCGACCATAAACCGTTGATATCCATTTTTAGATAAAAAAGGACTTCCAACATTCACTGCGAACCGACTATTAAGATGGGGAACTATTCTGCTGAACTATAATTTTACAACTCAATTTCTCCCCTCAAAACAACTAGCCCATGCAGACGGTCTATCGAGACTGATTCCGGCCAAAAAGGAACCTCTTGAAGATTCAGTAATCGCGGCACTACGTATTAATAGTGATGTAAAAACCATGATAAACAATATTATCTGCGAACTGCCGGACACACTTCAGGAAATTAAGTCAGAATCCCTAAATGACAATTTCATTCAAACCACGAAGCAAAAATTAGCACTGGGTGACACCAGTTCAGCCATTTTTTCTGGTTGCGACGAAATACTGTTATACGGAGAAAGGGTTGTCATCCCCCAAACCCTTCAAAAAAGAATTCACAGGGATTTTGACATGGGGCCTCCAGGAATAAACAGAATGAAAAGCCTAATAAGAAGTTTTGTTTATTTGCAAGCTATGCGCCAAGATATTACCGACATGGTTAACAGATGCAAAGGATGTGCTTTGGCTGCAAAAGCACCACCGATAACATACAAACCTTGGCCTAAGGCTGAACAACCATGGTCGAGGATCCACATCGATTATGCGGGACCTGTGGAGGATTTTTACTACCTGATAGTAGTTGACTCTTACTCTAAATGGCTTTACCAAGATGCAAAAAAGCGACCACGGCAACAACGACAAATTTTTTTATTGGCATTGTTTGCTCGGTTTGGGGTTGTAGACTGTTTGATTAGCGACAACACTACACAGTTCACCTCGACAGAGTTCAGAGAATTTTGCGAGACGTATCAAGTCAAGCATATTACGACACTCCAGTACCACGCCAGAAGCAACGGCCAGGCCGAACGCTTCGTCGATACGCTTAAAAGGGCATTAAAAAAGGTTTCCGGTACACCGACAGAAAAGGCCCTTCAGCAATTTCTTCAGGTTTACAGAATCACGAGAAATCCGAACAAACTAGATGCGGGATACCCAGCAGAAATTATGTTTGGACGGAAAATAAAATCCGTATTTGATAAACTGCTACCTAAACACATAGTATACAACAGAACCTCTACAGTGCCAATGAAATGGTTTAACAGCGGAGATAACGTGTATTTTAGACATTTTAGAAATAACGTTTCTTTTTGGAAACAGGCTACGATCTTACGAAGAATCGGCCATGTTACATACATCATTCAGGGTCCAAAGTTCCAACATAAGAGGCACCTGAACCAAATCAGGAAACGCTTCTACGAGGATCAAGAAGAACCACCACAGGACGGCAGTGAGGCGATTGAAACTGTGTTTGACTGTTTTGACATAGATCCTCCAAAAGGGATGTCAGAACCGAGACGCTCCGGGTAAGAGGAAGCGCACAGAACACTTGATGGTCTGCCCCAAAAAGAAGAAATACTGATTTTCACAACCTCGGAAATCAGCTTGGGAGGGGGTGTTGTGGAGGAATCACCCTCCAAATGGACTGTTCTATCCATTATATAAACCATAGACCTTTTGATCCCAGGTGTGGATTAAACACCAGAGCCACCCTCGTCTGCTCGGTGACGTTTACTACTCTTTTCAGTTGTAACATTTTACGTTGTTGTTCCAGTAATACATTGTTTAAACTCTATTCCGTTATTATATTTTCTTTGTGGCTTATTGATCCGATCCCTTGTTTGGTATAGCAACACTGAAAAGCTATGATCCTCTCTATTAGTGTTTATATATCTGTGATCTATTACTGTTTATTGTTTGTTTAAGTGTATTTGCTAAGAAAACAGATTTTTAAAAACTCTTTTTAATTAGATTTTTAAATAAAATTTTTTACACAGACATATATATACATACATGTATATATACATATATATACACATATATATGCATGTGTGTGTGTGTGTGTGTGTGTATGTGTGTGTGTGTGTGTGTGTGTGTGTGTGTACTTATGCGTATGTGAACGTATGTAATTGCGCCCGTGGGCGTATAAGCTTTTAATTACTTTCACAATTCATCAAAGATTAATTTTCTCGACTTCAGTAATTATTTCTTTCAATTTTTCTTTTTGCTTCAGGTTCATTTTTTGTACGAGGCAAACGATGAACAAAAGGGAAAAGGAATATGATAAAAAGAACAACAATAAAACAACGAACTAGAGAGAGAAAGACAGAAAGAGAGAGAGAGGGAGGGAGAGAGGGAGAGAGGGAGAGAGAGAGATACAAACTAAGGTGTATATGCATGTGTGTACGTAAAGCCCAACCACCATTCCTTCCTATATTTGTTTTCTGCAGATTTCTTTAAAAAGTGCTTTAAAATAAAGAAGTAAAAAAAAAAAGATATATATATAACAACAAAGAAACTAAAACGTAGAAATAAAAGAAACCGATTAAGAACTGACTGTCTTTGAATCAGCTGGTTTCGTCTTGAAAAGGGTTGGAACAAACGAATGACAAAAAAGGTGTCTAATGACATCGATATTTATCGGTTTACCGCATGACACATTACAGATTCAAAGACGCGCGATTGGAGACACATGGACGTGACAGGACATTAGAGACAAACAAAATAAGAATCCCTTCTACTCAGAAGATACAGCGACGAACTTGTTTTCAAGAATCGCGATATACATATCTAATATATAAAATTTAGTCAGCCGGGCTTTTTCTTTTTTTTTTTTTTACTTTAAACCTTTCATTATGTCTAGAAAGTAAATTACGAAAATTTCCCGTCTACATTTTTTACATATACTAGTTGAAATTCGATAAAAGCTTTGTTATAACAAGATCTGATTTACGATTTTGACTTCTACTTATCCATAAAGGTGTAGGCCAAATACATATATATATATTGATATATATATATATATATATATATATATATATTGATATATATATAATGATATATATATATATATATATATATAATTATTTTTTTACTATAATAATTAAATACCTACAGACACTAGTGTTTCATCCTTTCGGGATTCTTCAGTGCAGGGTGTCACGATTACTACCAGTCGAACGATTCGAACCCCGCGACACGAGACATCTCTGGCTCGATTAGCGGAGGCCGTATCCATTCGGCTACCATTAATCATGTGAAATAGCGTTGAATTTTAAACATTTTAATTTAAATGTTCATTACGTCAGACAGACAGTGATCAAATCGTTATACGATGATCTACGCATAAGAGCTAAATTGACCGACTTTTAATTCAACAGAAAGTGCTCAACGATAAGAAACGTATTTCTTAAAGGGGCTGTCATAATTATTTTTTTACTATAATAATTAAATACCTACAGACACTAGTGTTTCATCCTTTCGGGATTCTTCAGTGCAGGGTGTCACGATTACTACCAGTCGAACGATTCGAACCCCGCGACACGAGACATCTCTGGCTCGATTAGCGGAGGCCGTATCCATTCGGCTACCATTAATCATGTGAAATAGCGTTGAATTTTAAACATTTTAATTTAAATGTTCATTACGTCAGACAGACAGTGATCAAATCGTTATACGATGATCTACGCATAAGAGCTAAATTGACCGACTTTTAATTCAACAGAAAGTGCTCAACGATAAGAAACGTATTTCTTAAAGGGGCTGTCATAATTATTTTTTTACTATAATAATTAAATACCTACAGACACTAGTGTTTCATCCTTTCGGGATTCTTCAGTGCAGGGTGTCACGATTACTACCAGTCGAACGATTCGAACCCCGCGACACGAGACATCTCTGGCTCGATTATATATATCTCTGGCTCGATATATATATCTCCAGTGTAGTTCAGAAAGGTCAGTGTCTTTCATTTTCTCGCCCAAGATTTCATTTAATGTCTTGTTCCACTATTCAAACTAGAAAAACGGTAGTACCGTCTTTTTTTACGCGACAGATTATGGCAGTTAAATCTCTAATTTTGTTGTTGCTACAGATTATAATGCTATAGAGTTAAGATCTTTGTTATCAAAGCCTGATTACTTACCCTGATTAGCCTCTGTTATGGCTGGAGTTCTATTTCCATGTATAGGAAAGTTTATACCAATGTTTATCGCTTCCTACTTGGTGTATAAATAGATAGAAAGGTCTTTTTATCTTATGTACCAACTTGCTAGTATGTACTCTGTTTATAATCATATTTTTGTATAAGTTCCCTATTGTGTAAGGCTTTTAATTTGTTAATTTAAAGATGTCCTCTAGTAATAGAGCTGGTGCTCTCGTTCGCAAGCCGAGTGGCGTAATAAATAGCTAGAGTAAACGTTAGAACATTGTTTAAAAACATTTGATAAGGGTTTACTTCGAATTCTAAATATACTCATGTCAGCGTCTCTGACAAACCTTTATACAGAGAGACCGAAAACACCCGAGGATGTTGTTTAGTTCACATTCAAATTTTCTCCGATTGGCATTCCAGTTGTCTCTAGCGTATATTCTCATTTTCTCATATGTACATTTGTGTGGAAATTCAAGAAGTCGCATGGTTTGGTGTGAAATGAAATTTGACGGAGTCTACTACATGAATTACTCTAATACCCTTCAGCTGGTTATGCAGCACGTCTGAGAGATGAATATTCTGAAATAACACCAACATTTCTCTGCTCATCTCGGCAATGTTTCCAATGCCGACTCAAAAAAGATGCTGATGTGATTTTGAACCCATTAGTTTACTGTATACTCTTTTTAACATAAAAAAATCAACTACTTATTGACGGAAGAGATCTGGTTCAGACTGAAAATCTTATACACACAAAAAACTCGCTAGCCACCTTATCAACACCAAGAAGACGGAAATCCTATTAAAATGTCTCCAACTGATGTTCCTATCTTCACCGTCAACGGTATCCCCCTCTAAAGAATATAAATAGTTTCGCATGCCTTGCCCCCAATCTCTCATTCTCTTGCAACCTTAGCAATAAAGTCCAGCACCGCCTTAATCTCGTCTCATCTGTTTTGACCACCTGAATGACTGAGTGTTTGTCAACCGCAATCTCAGGACCCATACAAGGGTCGCCGTGTACAACGCAGTCGTCATACCAACCCTACTGTACGGTTCCGAGGCATGGGTTCCGTTTCACCATCACATCAGGCTGCTGGAGTTATTTCACATCAGACGACTACAGCAGATCCTCGTCCGCCATTGCTAGCACAAGGTGTCCCTTTAATAGATTCGTAGGAGAGTTGGAGTTGCCCCTTTACAGTCACTCCTTGCTCGCCGTCAGCTGCGATGGTTGGGCCACATCATCAGGATGGCCTCAAACAGAAGCCTCGAAGAGTTCTATTCGGTCAGCTCACTCACGGACGAGGAAATATCGCCTGCCCGAAGAAACGCTACATAGACTGCATCAAGCTCACCCTCAAGCGCTGCAATATCCCCTTCAATCTTTTGGAGACTTTGGCAGCGAGCAGGGACACTTGGCGCTCCACATATGATAGCGGGATGGCCTTCTTCAACAACGAGCATGAGCAAGCAGAAACAGAACGTCTCACACTGAGACACCGACGAGCGGCGACCACTCTTCTTGTGCTCTAGCTGTGCAAAGCAATGTAGATATCACGAATTTGGCTTCACAATCATTAATGGAGTCACAGAGTCAATAAAAAATGATGAAGAAGACTTCGTCATCCATATTAATGGACTGCCATAACTAACATAATATATATATATATATATATATATATACATATATATATTATTGTTATTATTTACTATAATAATTAGTAAATACCTACAGACACTAGTGTATCATCCTTTTGAGAATCATCAGTGCAGCGTGTCACGAATAACACCAATCGAGAGACTCGAACCCCGGCAACAGAAGTCATGTCTGGCTACATTGGCAAGGACCCGAACCGCTCGGCTACCGTCAACCGCGAGAGATAGAGTTGAAATTAAACATTTATTCTAATTAAATGCTTTTAACGTCAGTCAGAGTGATCTAATCATTACATGACATGTGTGTGTGTGTAATAGTAATAAATAAATGGCTTGTCTTTATACGATTGCAGTTTCACGGTAAATCCGATCGGCAGAGATGTAAAATGTATTCCTACCTTACACGTGTGCACACAGTAAACTGTAAGTTTGGGCTTGTATTAAAATATCTGTCATGCTTAAGTTTTAAAGCATTTTTGTTGATTTGCCATGCTTAGATTTTAATTAGCACTTTGCTTATCTGCCCCGTTAAATTTTGAAATAGCATTTTTAGTGGGGTGGCTTATGGCCAAAATATAACCAAATCGTTACATGCTGGCCCAAAGCACCAAAGTTGGTACATCTATACTTTGGGTTAATACAAACATTTTTGAAGGGGGTACCCGATTTTAAAGGTCAAGGTCAAGGTCAGGCGAAGGTTAAAGGTCAAAATGTGGTAGTACTGTAATTTCAGGTGTCATTTTAGTTTTATCTTGCTTCAAGTAGTATAGTTGGTAACAGGATTTGTAATAATATGTATTTTTATGTTTCAGAGTGCTTCCTGGTTGAGAACTGAAGTCAGCAAGGCAAGTCAGTAGTGGAGAGCTTGCATTTCAATCTTCAATGCAACATGGATTGGTCAAAGTGCATCATATGCGGTACAGGAGATGGGGCATTAAAGTGTCCTGCAACACAGCAGGATGGCAAAGGTTCACAAGCATATGAAGAATTTATGAAAAATGTACATGGTTTTAAAGAACTGAAATCATTGCCTGCAAGAATTTGCTTTGGTGATGATGTGACAACCAATGACCTCAATGTGAATTGTGCTAAGTGGCATAAAAACTGTCATTTATTATTTGCCAAATCAAAATTGTTAAGGGCACAAGAGAGAAATGCTAGAAAGAGAATTGTTGACCACTCTGGCGATGATGTTAGTACTGGACAAAGAAAATCCAAACGTGTATCTCGAAGTGATGAAGTAATGGGTTGCAACATGTGTATATTTTGCAAGAAGTCAGATGGTATACTTCACAAATGTGAAACTTTAGAACTAGACAAAACACTGCGTGAGCAAGCAACAGAACTACAAGATACTGACTTGTTAGCTACTATTGCAGATGGGGATCTTGTTTCTATTGAAGCAAAGTATCACAAACAATGTATAGATGCATTCCGTGTTCGATACAGAAGTTACAAGCGATCCATGGCTACATTATCGGATACAACTGATCAATCAATGACAGACTCAAGGGTATTTGTAGAAATGATATCTTATATTGAAGCGAATGTTGAAGACGGGGAGTACATATTTCCATTAGTAGATCTGCACAAAATGTGTGTAGCTTGCTTTGCAGCCTTGGGATATGAAAAACAGGTGAACAAGACACGGCTGAAAAACAAACTTTTGAATCATTACAAGGATCAGTGTCAGGAACAATCAGTTGGCAAACAGACAGTTCTTGTCTTTAATGAAGGCCTTCAGAAGCTCATAAAGGAGAAGTTGAAGTCTCGTGATTTTGAGAAGGACGCTCTCTCAATGGTACACATAGCAAAGTTAATACGGCAAGAAATTTCAAAGACAAAATTCTGTACATTCAGTGGAAGTTTCACCACAGACTGTCAAGATGACTCAGTGCCAAATTCACTCAAAGTCTTGATCTCCATGTTGTTATATGGTTCAAACATCAAGTACCAGACCGCAACAAATTCACAAGAATGTCTGACCATATGCCAGCTGATTAGATTCAATTGTAAAGATCAGCCCAAAGTAGCAGAGAACCCACGCCACCATAGATCCAAAGAACCACCGCTTCCCTTATATGTAGGCTTGAGTGTTCACACGCAAACCCGGAGCAAGAAAATGTTGACACATCTCCATAAACTCGGAATCAGTGTCAGCTATGAAAGAGTGTTTGAAGTCGAAGACTAGCTGACAAATGCAGTATGTGAACGATATCAAGAGGAAGGTGTAGTGTGTCCTGTGCAACTTATTGATGGTGTGTTCACAGCAGGGACACTAGACAATCTGGATCACAATCCAACATCACAACAGCTGAAGGATCATTCCATGGCACAAGTATCAGTGTGTTCCAGTTTCCTGCAGAGAATAAGCAAGAGACAAGTAGAGAGCCCATCAAAATACCACCACAGGCACACATTAGAAATCCATCCCTTCCAGATAGTTATCGAATAGTTCCAGCTATTGCTTGCAACACCGACACTGTTAATGTCACAGAAGCTGCAGCTATGGAAGACCCTGATCCTGAACCTGTTCTATGTGAAGCAATATACAAAGAAAATCAGTGGTTAGAGGAAAGGATACCTGTAGCCCAAAAGAACAAATTAGAAAAAGGTGATATCATGGCCTGGGCCTCGCATCATTCTGCACGCGAAGGCGAAGTTACTGATATTCCCGGGACAAGTGTTCTACTGCCACTCTTTTACGAAAGGGCTGCATCGATGGCTATGGTCAAGCATGGTATGGAAGTACTGAAAAAAATAACAACATTGCGAAACCCTGGGCAAATACCTGTTATTGCAGTGGATCAACCTCTCTTTGCTTTGGCCAAATATGCACAGTGGAATTGGTCTGAAACCCTTGGCGAGTCTGAATATGTTGTTGTCCTGGGAGGCTTACATACTGAGATGGCATTGTGGAGAATGGTTGGGGATCTCTTGGAAGAATCTGGTTGGTGTATTGCACTGACTGAGAGTGGTGTTGCTACAGCTGGAACTGCTGACTCCTTCCTGAAGGCTGCCCACTTAACCAGAACACGACATGCACATCAGGTGACAGCAATGACTCTTGCAAAGTTGCAGCGTGATTCCTTTCATGAAATGCGTCCAGAACGCAGCATACACTTCGAAGACTGGAGAACTGACATGACACAAAACAGTCCAACCTTCGCATTCTGGGACAGGATTCTTCAGCTGGAGCTGCTAGTCCTTATCTTTGTGAGGTCACACAGGGAGAAGAATTTTGCTCTTTATGTAGAAGTGTTGGAAGCATTGGCACCATGGTTCTTTGTGCTTGATCGCATGAACTACTCTCGTTGGCTGCCAGTACACATAAAAGACATGAAGACTCTTCCGCCATCAATCAGAGCTGAATTCAAGAAAAACTGGGTGTTCCTGAAGGGTAGGCGACCATTCTCAGCCATGCCTCTAGACCAAGCACACGAGCAGAACAATGAAAAAGTGAAACATTCTGGTGGTGCAATTGGCCTGACCACGAATCCTGCTGCCTTGAAACGATGGATGATTGCCGGTCCAGAGCAGGCAAGGATTCTCGATGAATTTGAAGAGATGAATAACCTGTCTGAGGAACCTTCTTTCCAGAGTCATGAGCAAGGACATGCCATTCAGGAAACATTCCACAAACAAGTCAACAATATGTGTGATGTTATCAAATCAATGGGGAATCCATTCTTGAACACATCAAAGGAACTCATTGTTCTTGACACCCATGACTGTATGGATGAACAGGTTGTGGAAGCACTATACGGAATGGAGCAACTGGGCAAAGAGCAGTACTCAAGGTATGTTAGTGATGTGCTGGTGAAACGAGAGAAATCCATCCACAGCACAATCAAGAAAAATAAACTTCCACTTTTCAAGCGACCACACACCAGTACTCCCAGCAGAAACGTGACTCAGTTGCAGGAAATAAAGAGTGATTATAACCTATTCAGCCAACTCTTCATTGCTACTCAGGTCCGTGACACAAACCTCGAGGAGTTTTTCTCACATGAAAATCACCCATGGCCACCAGCATTGTCACTGAATGGGAAACTTCGTCTACCAGGAAATAAATCAGAACTGTTGGCTTGCATCGACCCAAGTATTCAGCCAGAACCACCATCACACTTCGATGCAAAGATTTTCGATGGGGCTGCCATGGTACACATCCTGCCGCATGAACACAAATGTACATTTGGGGAGTACAGTGACAAAATCTTCATTCCTTGGACAGAGAGGCAACTGCAAAGCAGCACTCGAATTGACATTGTTTGGGACAGATATCATCCAGACAGCTTGAAGGCAACTACACGTGAGAAACGAGGGAAGGGGGTACGCAGGAAGGTGTCTCGCAATGCCAAACTTCCCGCGTCCTTTGCTGGGTTTCTGCAGAATGACAGAAACAAAGAAGAGCTTTTTGCTTTGCTCTCAGGAGAAGTAGCCAACCATGTCTACCCACCTGAAAAATGGGTATACATTACCTCCGGAGAAAGAGTTCTGTCCAATCAGCCTGGATGTACAATGGACAAGTGTGACCACGAGGAGGCAGACAGCAGGATTTCTTTGCATGTGTACGATGCCCTGAGGAAAGGTGCAACATCAGTTCTTGTCAGAACTGTTGATACAGACGTGGTTGTGGTCCTTGTAGGAGTTTATCACCGTTTTGTCAGTTGGTATCCTGACTTAGATCTGTGGGTTGGATTTGGTGCAGGAAGGCACTTTCGATACTACCATATCAACTCTGTTTGCCTGGAACTTGGTGAAGATAAATGTCAAGCACTACCCTTCTTCCATGCTTTCACTGGATGTGATGTAACATCCCAATTTAATGGTAAAGGAAAGAAATCAGCATGGAAGACCTGGAAATCACTCCCAATTTCGACAGAAGGGTTTACTACAGCATCGTCCTCACCATTTGTTCCTCTAGAAACATCATCTCCAGTATTCAGGCTAATTGAGCAGTTCACCTGTGCCATGTACAACAACACAACTCACCATAGCAAAGTTAATTACCTTCGGCAAGACCTCTTTCCGAACAGAGTGAAACTAATGGAAAGGCTACCACCAACACAAAATGCTCTGCTCCAACATGTCAACCGATGTGTGTACCAGGCCAGTATCTGGACAGAGAGTCTGAAACCAGTCGTTGCTGCCCCGAGCCCAGCTGGTTTTGGATGGTCCAAATCAGACACAGGGTGGCATCCCATCTGTACCACAATTCCAGCTGCTGCTGCGTGCAAAGAACTCATAAAGTGTGGTTGCAAAGCAGTTCCTATGTGTGTTAAGAACTGTAAATGCGAGAAAGCTGGCCTGACATGTACAACACTATGTCAGTGCCGAGGTGATTGTGAAACATGACGACCCTTCCATATTCTTGTACTCCTTCCAAGAAGATATGCATGCAGAGTTTTATAGAGGTAGTCCATGTAAGCAATTCTTGCAACAATAGTGCAAGAATGTTGCATTAAATAGGAAGTAGTCTGATTACCACTACAATATTCGCATCCGGTTAAGTTCTACAGTACATATTATTATAGAAGTGAATGGTGTTATGCTTGACTTATTGTATTGTATCTGAAACATGCATGCAACTTGTTTGTTTATTGCACTAATATCTTTATAAATAATGCCCTACTTGTCCAATAGAATTCATATATAAATACTGATGCCAATAATTCATTGTTATATACATTGAAATTACAAGTGGTGACCTATGATCTTGTTCTACAATTCAATATACACTTAAAAGAAATGTAGCTTGAATTACATATATAATTCCCTTAAGAGCATTAACAGTAATTTATGTAATGGCAGCACATTTTGTATTGGAAATTAATAAGAAAGTTGAAAAAAGACAAATAGCGATGTTTGACATTTGACCTTTGACCTTGCCCTGACCTTGACCTTTAAAATCGGGTACCCCTCTCCAAAAAGTTTGACTTTGTACCAAAGTATATGTGTGCCGAATTTGGTGCTTTGGGCCAGCAGGTAACAATCATTATCATAAGCCACCTCACTATTTGTTAGTCAATAGCGATTAAATTTGAAACTGGATTTGTGTTAATTTGTCAAGCGTAACAATCTTAGATGCGTCCATGAATATAAAAGAAATCGGCTTGACAGTCAGTAAGTCAGTCGGTTCATCCTTTGTTATTATTACCTTTGAAATACTATTTTTACTCTATAACCGCGCAAATGAAATAGAAACATCTGAAGAATATTGTTTCTTGTTTTCTTCGTATGAAAATCGATGCTTACTATTAAGGCATTAATGCATTCAACGAAACCGATTTCTTTTTATCCTGTCCCTCACTTCCACCAATAGCTAAAATACTTGTTCAAAAAAAGTGTTCCCGGTTGACTTCAGTAAAACTTGTCTCAGTATAAAAATAGAGAAACTCGTTAGCAAAATGGCGGGAAAACTTGTAGACAGTAATCATTTTTTTTTAAATTCTTTCTATGTTAATCTCCTAAATGAAGTAAGAAAATGTGACTGATCAATCTGTTTTATTATCAAGGCTTTAATGGAAGCCGTTTTGTAATCTCGTAATAAAATTACGCTTTCGTTTAGAAAAATATTATTATATTATTTTTCTTGATAAAGGTAGGCTTACGAATCTATAATAAGATATAAAAACTATAGCAGTGAACCAACGTGTGTTTCCTATAAATTTAAATGAATAATTAAATATAATTTCTACAAGTATATAAAAGGAACTTTGTATGTCCGTGTGTCTGTTCGTTCCCTATGAACTCGAAAACAGTTGGGCCAATTTTATGGAACTTCCCACGAAAGCACTTCATGTCTATAACAGTGTTCTTAGATAGGTTTTGTGTTGGAATATGCTTTCTATAAATATCGATAATCTATAATCGAAATAATCTGACGAAAGAAGGAACAGGCGGTTTGGGTCAAAATTAACACCTTACACTTACATCACAAGTGCATTTAAGAAGTGTTATTACAACACAAACCGAAATGTCCAACATATAAGAGTAGGTTCTTTGATATGACAGGGGCGCGTTCGAAATGAATGTGTCTGTTTAAAGCCAAATTGCACCATGACGCTTGACTTTTCTATTTTAAATTTAAATTCAAGCCATTATCACCGCACAAACAGTAAGGCCATGAAAGAAAATCAACAGTAGGTTCTTTAATATGACAGGGGCATGTTCGAAATAAACGTTTCTGTTTAGAGAACAATTGAAGCATGATACCTGACTTTTTCATATTAAATTTTAGTTTAAGCCATTATATCTAAAAATAATTTTATAAAATCAAGATTAAGTTCTCTACAGAGCAATGTAGACTGCATTGTATTGTGAACGAAGTCACTGTGGGGAGGCATGTAAAACTTCCTCCCGGTACATCGCGATAGATACCCAAGTGATACTGGCAATCAATCGACTTGATTGAAAAATGGTCGATTTCACAGATTTCGATGGCAATAAAAATATTGTAGGGTGAAAGGTTAGTTGATAATTATTCATCCTTGGCAACGTCGAATTACCACGCTAGTGTTATATATACGCTAGTGTTATATATACGCTAGTGTTATATATACGCTAGTGTTATATATACGCTGTAGGGTGGTGTTTATATACGACCGTGTATATACAGTACTAAATCAACGTACGCGTGTATGTACGTGTTTGCGGTTTGTGATGTATTTGTGTCGCTGAGGAGTTCTATATATGTGTATACTACTGCATCGTGATGTGTTTGAATGTGTACACGTTGCAGTACTAATGTCTTTTGTGTTTTTATCATAAACGAACCATATGTATACGTGTACGTTGTGTTTGCTGTTTAACGGACTGTTGTCCTTGTATCCTTATAGTCTATTTTCCGGCTCGACATTTTTCTCATCCAGTGGTGTTAGAAAATATAAAAACAATTACATAACATCATACCTGTTCTGCTATTGTTTCTCCTGGGAGATTCGTCAACCGTCTTGGTGAATCGGACCTGCTTTAAGGGAGACGCTTAACAAGATAAACAAAGATTACGTGTGTTTTTTTCATATTTTATTCACTCCCAAGTATTCGTTGTAGCAGAAATGGAGTGACCGATAATCTTTGGCTTGGAAGAGATTCTTCTATTCCTCCATTCTGAAACTACTCCCTCCTCACGAGGAAACCCATTTCTAGCCCATCTTTCTTGATGTCCCCAATCCGACTGCCAACGATGCTTGCGCAAACCGGAACATGTGACATGCGACACGTCACTTTCGGTCATCCGTTCGGATAACTTCTGGTGCAAACCTAACCGGTCACAGAGTTTAACAAGTTTAGACAACCTACCAAAACATGACTTCAAATCTCTGTTGTTCACTTATCACTAGATAGATAGATAGATAGATAAGCATATGAGCATATATACATATATATATATATATATATATATATATATATAAACACTCTTCTAGCTGAAAACACTATCAATAATTCCCCCCACTCTTTATCTGTGCCTAAACCTAAACGTAGATACCATGAACAAAGCTTCTTTCTTAGAACTGCACGCCTGTGGAATTGTCGTCCGTTTTCCTGCTTTTCAGGTGACTACAATATGGTTGTCTTCAAGTCCAACGTAAACAAGTCCTTGATGAGCCGTTCCACTTAAGTTAACAAATTTACCGAATTTCCATTACTAACTATTACTATATTGTCCAATTGACAATTGTACAACCTTAACCTTTTGCCTCGAGTGGTCTCTGGGCATTGATAAGTGGTTATGCATATGTAATATATATATATATATATATATATATATATATATATATATATATATATATATATATATATATATAGCCACCAAACATATATAGGAGAAACAAAACGTAAGTTAGAAATAAGACTTAATGAACATAGAAGAGACATAAAGAATGGAAACTCCTTAAATGCACTTTTCTGCCATTGTGCTGAACATGATCACTCGTTTGACTTTGATCATGCAAAAATCATCAAATTCGTTGTAGATAAAGCTAAACTAAGACTTCTAGAATCAGCACTTATTTCAAATACTAGCACCATCACGCAAAGAAAGGGTTTCTACAATTTAGCCCCTATTATAGGAAATATAATAATCAGAGAGCCACCCTTTCCGAGAAAGGATACAATTGAAATACAAGCAGCCATTATTTTATGGCGCCATATTTGATCTTACATATTTTAGTCATACTCCCGAAATTTTGTATTTAGGTTTAGGTTAAATGCAAGAAGATATTCACAAATTCTATGATGTGCTTGTTAACTTAATGTTAAGGCGTCCTGGAGCTGCTTGGGGTGGTTCGCTATCGAAAGTGTTACATATCGTCTCAATGGCCTCGTTTTCTTTGTGAGGTGCACAGTTGGGATCATTCGCCAGACGTTTTCTTATTGCGCATTCATAAAATCCGCTTAAATATGATATTGTAATTTAAAATTGTGACAGCGGGGATGTGCTCGGTCTTAAATCTGTTGATATTTCAATTCTATAAAAAGAATGTGCCTTGAGTGCTATCAGCCAGAACTGAAACCGAAAGCAAAATTTGTAAAATAAAATAAAAATAATACAGATAAATAAAAATGCTTGCATGGGAAAAAGTTCTAAATATTACGAAATAGAAAAAAAAAACGTTATAAACTGTTAAAAATGTAAAAAAAAAAAAATGTAAAATAAAACCTACCCAAATGTGATATTCGTCCAAAATCAAGCCAAATATCGAAAAGGCAAGTATTTAATTGGTTAGCTAAGCACTTTTACCTAATATTATAAGCTTAGTATCATTAAAACGTCATCGAAACATTTCGCTTAGCTATTCGTCAGCTTCTTTTTGTTACTAATGTTTTTTTTTACTGTCACGAATTGTCGTATGAAATAATGAATTAAAAAAGTTTTAAACTGTTAAAAAATGAAATTGAAAGAAAGCTTTTATCTTATTCTGATTGAAGAAAAGTAATTGGTTTTGAATTTTTTTACTCTTTTAAATAAAAATCTATTCCTCAATTGATTGATTTAAGCCGCTGAGAAAACATCGAAATAAGGAAATTGTTTTTTGCTTTAATATAATTAGCCGCCAGTAAAAAGAATCCCCAGTAAATGGTACAAAATACAAAACAACCCTGTTTAAATGTAAAAAAAAAAAAAAAAACGCTAACTGATAGGCGTGCGCGAAGCTCAAAACTAATGCTTATGAGACAACCTTATAATCCATTCGGGTATAACCCTGATTACGACATCGCGTCAAAAATGTTTGTATTTAAACTAATTCAGAGAGAAATGGATGATGCATGCGCAGATATTAGAATTGTTTAGAAAGAGGGGATTTGGGGTGACTTCCTTTAAAATAAAACGAGACATTTCTACACGAAATAATTAAGCAATTTTTCTAATTCTTGTAATTATTTGTTCGAAAGATCGCCCTTCCTTACGCTGTCGCGTTTGTGCGTGTAGAAAAGCTTCAGCGGACATACAACACACAAACACACAGACAATTGCCCTTTATATAATAGATAACGTTCACGTTCAGTATAAATCGAATCATATCACATTATTTTATTTTTTAATGCATTTTTTAAGTAATAAACGAATCTAAGTCTTTTAAATCCACAAAGCAGCATGTTTATTTACAGAATGTTTTTTCACAGAAACAACAGAAAACTTTTCCCTTGAACTTGTTCTCATTTTTCTTGATATTTTTTGTAATTAATTTGGAATAAGTTTTAGTTTCAGTGTAAATTGTTTTTCTTACTTTTTCTCTGTTTCAATGCAAGTTTTAAAGTTTTCTAATGATTTTGTAAAAAAAAAAAAAAAAAAAAAATCTCTAATTCATTATTTTTGCACAACGCTCTCATTCATTATCGATAGTTTGACTGTTCGATAGATCTAGCTCGCCAGGACTTCAAGCGTGACGTAATTATAATTTTTTAGTGATTTGGCTTACTATTACGAAGTTCACGAAGTTCACGAAAGAACTCTTTTAGTACGTAACCGTTTTTCTTGATCTCCTCGCATAACTAATGACATATGTGTAAATTTTATGGTATCTAAGACTGTTTTCGTTTCATATATTTTAATGGTTTTTGGAAATGGGCCCTTAAAAGTGACATAACACCCACTTTAAAAATTCAGATATTTCTGAATTGCTTTAAAATTTAATCATACCCATTAGGAACCAATTAATTAACATCCTAAAATTGCAACATCATTGATTGTGATAGTTTTTTCAAGCGTGCAGACCAAGATGATCCATAATGCAGGCCTGGCAAACGTTCGACTGATGTCCATGAATGGGGTGTACATGTGAAGACCGAAATTACTACTGAATAATAACACTGTGAAAGAGTCAAAAAAGAAAAAAAAGGTCATCTGTGGCCTTTTTTTGAAAAAAACATTTTGAAAAATTGTCACTTTCGAGAATTTTGCGGAGAATCTTAGTGATGTGAGTGATGAACATGGCGAGACATTCCATCAGGATATTTTAGTGATGCTGGCGCGTTTTAAAGGAAAGTGGAACTTTGGCATGTTGGCAAATTACTGCTGGAGCATAAAAAGGTGGGATGACACTCGACATAATAGGGTTAAGGGGACAAATGTTGTTTTAACTACCATTTCTGTGTTTTTTTTTATTCAGAACCAATAATAATAAAATATGATTTGTAGTCCATGAAAACGATGCCTAATCTAGAGAAATAAAGATCCAATTTAGTATCAGGATATCTTTTTCGAAACAGGTCTTATTTTTTTTACCTGAAGTTTGCTTTACAGTGTTATAACAGAGAAAAGTTTTCATAAAAAAATTCTTAGCAATGTCCAGTAATTAGAAACTTTACATATAAATAAAGAGCATGCAATTATTGATATTTTTTACAGATTACTAAGCAATTATTGATATTTTACAGATTAATAAGCAATTATTGATATTTTACAGAATATTAAGCAATTATTGATTTTTTTTACAGACTACTAAGCAATTATTGATTTTTTACAGATTACTAAACAATTATTGATTTTTTTACATATTACTAAGCAATTATTTATTTCTTTTACAGATTACTAAGTAATTATTGATTTTTTTACAGATTACTAAGTAATTATTGATCTTTTTTACAGATTACAAAACAATTATTGATTTTTTACAGATTACTAAGCAATTATTGATTTCTTTTACAGATTACTAAGCAATTATTAATTTTTTTACAGATAACTAAGCAATTATTGATTTCTTTTACAGATTACTAAGCAATTATTGATTTCTTTTACAGATTACTAAGCAATTATTGATTTCTTTTACAGATTACTAAGCAATTATTGATTTCTTTTACAGATTACTAAGCAATTATTGATTTCTTTTACAGATTACTAAGCAATTATTGATTTCTTTTACAGATAACTAAGCAATTATTGATTTCTTTTACAGATTACTAAGCAATTATTGATTTCTTTTACAGATTACTAAGCAATTATTGATTTCTTTTACAGATTACTAAACAATTATTGATTTCTTTTACAGATTACTAAGCAATTATTGATGTTTTTTACAGATTACTAAGCAATTATTAATTTTTTTACAGATAACTAAGCAATTATTGATTTCTTTTACAGATAACTAAGCAATTATTGATTTCTTTTACAGATAACTAAGCAATTATTGATTTCTTTTACAGATTACTAAGCAATTATTGATTTCTTTTACAGATTACTTAGCAATTATTGATTTCTTTTACAGATTACTAAGCAATTATTGATTTCTTTTACAGATTACTAAGCAATTATTAATTTTTTTACAGATAACTAAGCAATTATTGATTTCTTTTACAGATTACTAAACAATTATTGATTTCTTTTACAGATAACTAAGCAATTATTGATGTTTTTTACAGATAACTAAGCAATTATTGATTTCTTTTACAGATTACTAAGCAATTATTGATTTCTTTTACAGATAACTAAGCAATTATTGATTTCTTTTACAGATTACTAAGCAATTATTGATTTCTTTTACAGATTACTAAGCAATTATTGATTTCTTTTACAGATTACTAAACAATTATTGGTTTCTTTTACAGATTACTAAGCAATTATTAATTTTTTTACAGATAACTAAGCAATTATTGATTTCTTTTACAGATTACTAAGCAATTATTGATTTCTTTTACAGATAACTAAGCAATTATTGATTTCTTTTACAGATTACTAAGCAATTATTGATTTCTTTTACAGATTACTAAGCAATTATTGGTTTCTTTTACAGATTACTAAGCAATTATTAATTTTTTTACAGATAACTAAGCAATTATTGATTTCTTTTACAGATTACTAAGCAATTATTGATTTCTTTTACAGATTACTAAACAATTATTCATTTCTTTTACAGATTACTAAGCAATTATTGATGTTTTTTACAGATAACTAAGCAATTATTGATTTCTTTTACAGATTACTAAGCAATTATTGATTTCTTTTACAGATAACTAAGCAATTATTGATTTCTTTTACAGATTACTAAGCAATTATTGATTTCTTTTACAGATTACTAAGCAATTATTGATTTCTTTTACAGATTACTAAACAATTATTGATTTCTTTTACAGATTACTAAGCAATTATTGATGTTTTTTACAGATTACTAAGCAATTATTAATTTTTTTACAGATAACTAAGCAATTATTGATTTCTTTTACAGATTACTAAGCAATTATTGATTTCTTTTACAGATAACTAAGCAATTATTGATTTCTTTTACAGATTACTAAGCAATTATTGATTTCTTTTACAGATTACTAAGCAATTATTGATTTCTCTTACAGATTACTAAGCAATTATTGATTTCTTTTACAGATAACTAAGCAATTATTGATTTCTTTTACAGATTACTAAGCAATTATTGATTTCTTTTACAGATTACTAAGCAATTATTGATTTCTTTTACAGATAACTAAGCAATTATTGATTTCTTTTACAGATTACTAAGCAATTATTGATTTCTTTTACAGATTACTAAGCAATTATTGATTTCTTTTACAGATTACTAAACAATTAGGGATTTCTTTTACAGATTACTAAGCAATTATTGATGTTTTTTACAGATTACTAAGCAATTATTAATTTTTTTACAGATAACTAAGCAATTATTGATTTCTTTTACAGATTACTAAACAATTATTGATTTCTTTTACAGATTACTAAGCAATTATTGATTTCTTTTACAGATTACTAAGCAATTATTAATTTTTTTACAGATAACTAAGCAATTATTGATTTCTTTTACAGATTACTAAGCAATTATTGATTTCTTTTACAGATAACTAAGCAATTATTGATTTCTTTTACAGATTACTAAGCAATTATTGATTTCTTTTACAGATTACTAAGCAATTATTGATTTCTTTTACAGATTACTAAGCAATTATTGATTTCTTTTACAGATTACTAAGCAATTATTGATTTCTTTTACAGATTACTAAGCAATTATTGATTTCTTTTACAGATAACTAAGCAATTATTGATTTCTTTTACAGATTACTAAGCAATTATTGATTTCTTTTACAGATTACTAAGCAATTATTGATTTCTTTTACAGATAACTAAGCAATTATTGATTTCTTTTACAGATTACTAAGCAATTATTGATGTTTTTTACAGATTACTAAGCAATTATTAATTTTTTTACAGATTACTAAAAAATTAGTGATTATTTTATAGATTACTAAAATATTATTGATTTTTTTACAGATTACTAAGCAATTATTGATTTCTTTTACAGATTGCTAAACAATTATTGATGTTTTTTTACAGATTACTAAGCAATTATTGATTTCTTTGACAGATTACTAAGCAATAGCTGATTTTTTTTACAGATTACTAACCAATTATTTAGAAGCAATTTTTGTCTTCTCATGTTCATAGTCGCATGTTATCCAGTATTGTTTTTTTTTTATTTGAGTTGAATTGAACCAAGGCTATTGGACAAAAAATTGTAAGCAAGATGTTAAAAATTTATTTTTTTTTCGAAAAAATATAGAAGATCGAGATTTCTAAATTAATGTTTTTAACAAATCGCTTCTTTAAATATTTGAATTTTTCCGAATTTCATTAAATGTAAACCATAACAATTAGACAATTAATATATATATATATATATATATATATATATATATATATATATATATATATATATGTATATATATATAGTCATCCATATACAGTACTGTTTTGCTGTTTCACAGCTCATCACTGCGGCTAGACAGGTAACTGCCTCAAGCTAGGATATATATATATATATATATATATATATATATATATATATATATATATATATATAATTACCATGACTACTAGAAATCAATTAATATATATTTAATATTTTGTTAAAAATCAATTATCTTTATACTTATAGACACTAGTGTTTCATGATTACGCAATCATCGGCATAAGGAATTAATAATTATTGTTGATCGGATATTTATATCCAGTCACAAAGTTACCCCTGATTTCGTAGACTAGCACCCTATGTCAAGGTCATCAGCAATTAACAAAAGAATTATATACATAGAGAAGGGGAGGGAAAGCGAGGGGACACTAGAGAGAGGTTTAGAAGGGAAAGATTTAAAGATTTGGAGGTTTATTTTTGTTCCCATAAAATTTCCCAGCAAGCACAAGTTTTCTTGTTGATGGGGGTTTTAGAGTTTATCTCTGACAGATTTATAACATCGGATTTAACTGACAATCGGCATAAAAAATAAGCTGAAAAGGAAAACATAAAATGAGTCTAACACGAACTCACCGACTAATCACGCACTAACAAACGCATACATGCACACACGCAAACATACGCTAATACGCACTAATACTACATACATATAAACAAGTACACATCAAAACGCGTCGGTGCGTTGGCGGCGAATGGATATCTACAAAGAATATGCAATTGACAAACTAAGTTTGAGTCGCACATGTTTCATCGCATTAACATAGAAATTGGGAAAGTACACCCTGTAAGGAGGGTAAAACTACGCAAATTTGGATTCTTAATATCTATTATTTTGATATTAAGAAGTTCAATTTGGTTTATTTAAAATCTTCCAATTAAAAAAAAGGAACGTAACGATGGCAACCTGAGTTTTTAATACTTGGTGTAATGAATATGATTACACCCGTGTTCTTCCTCCTAGCAAGATTATGATTGGCTGGTTAATACCTACCGGTAGTACCACCTAGTGAGAGACATAGAAAATACTCCGAAAGCCTAACACGCTAAAAATATTATTACCTTCGACTACGACCACTCGTTCAGTTAAGGTCACATACCAGATTATTATTCGAAACTGTACGGGACATATCAATAGTTATGATCACGAATGATTGAATTATGACAGTCTGTGGTAGTTAAATTTGTGAAATAAATATGTAGCCTTGTTGTTTAAAAGACGAAAAATACAAACATCGCTTGATTGTTACGTTCAACCAATCAGAAATTGGGAGAATAAAGTTTGGAACCAAATATCAAGCACGATCTGTGTTTAACTTTCCAGTGTATGTAAAGAAATAAATGTGAGGGTAATATAATGTTTACATGCATCAACAATAAGAGCACGAATTCACGAGCCGAAGTCAACAAGTGCTGATTTTCAGTTCCTGTCACGTGATATCCTCACCGAAGTGAATAGCTTCATAGCACATAATTGTTTGATTGATATCGCACACTGTCGTATGAGATGTCCCTAAAGAACGTAGCAGCCACAACGTTACACATTGTTGTTCAAATGCAAGTGAAACAGTGTACTTTGTCAGTGTTGTGCAGTGGTCCGTGAAATATAAATCCCGTATCATTTTTTTTTTTTCTAGTATGCAATGAACGTCATTTACTATTGTTGTTTCAGTGTTACAGAAACAAGGTCGTTTGTCGGTGTTGGTCAAGTGTATGCGTAACAGAGTCCCTTATCAATGTACTCTGGTGTACGCGAAACATTGTATTGAGTTATTGTTGTTCAGGTTTACATGAAACGGAGTACCTTTTCAAGTAATATTCCGGTGTATACGAAAATATTCTCTCATTAATGCAGTTCCGTTATACGTGAACGGAGTTCTTTATCAGTGTTATTATAATGTATATGAAACATGCTACCTGGTCAGTGTAGTTCCATTGTGTGTGAAATAATCACTTGCCTATGTTTTTCAAGCAGATGTGAAACAGAAACCCATCAGCGTAGTTCCGGTGTACGTAGTAAAACGTCCCTCGTCATTGAGTTAACATGATTTTGTTTCAGTAGAATCCATTTTAAGTATTTTTGTCTTTATTATAGAATCGCCTACCAATAAATGCGCATTAATTTATCTCACACAAGTTTATCAGCGTTAAAACAGACACTCTGCTTGATATGCCGTAAAGAATTAACATTCGATTTTCTGTGTGGAATATATAAAATATCTAGCTGGAGCTGGACGTTTATTCATTGTGAATGAGATATATTCCCCTATGTATTGGATATTTTGTAGTTATCTAGAAAAATCAAAATGAAAGATTTGCTTCAATAAATTAGAAAGGTAATTTAAAAAATAAATTAAAGTAACACATCGTTTTTGTAATTGCATTTCTTAAAACTAAAAACAAAATTTAGCCCCAAAATATACCTTAACTCAATCCTTTGATCTCCAAATCGAGATTACTTAACTCTAAAGAGAAACAAGGGTAAGTCATTCATAAAATACATTTATTCAATCTGCACATTTAACGATAGATATCCTATTCCAATCGTGTGTGACAGACAAACAGAAATACTATTCCATATGTATGTGCGACAGACCGAATTCGTATTTTTTCAATATGTTCAAGCATATCTTTTTTAACTGGAAGGTGACGGACTGACTAATCGAACGGCAGAACGATCGTCACCACCGAGTGACAAGGCAGGTTAACTGAACTATGGCTTCATGTTTAGGTAGCGGCTAGTAGTCAATAATCGATACAGCCAGTAGTCTCGCAGTAGGACATCGTGTTTCTGGTTGATTTATAAAAAATGGGGTTTCGTTGCTTTGTGGAAATTATAAAAACGGACCAAAAGTGCAGGTATTTTTTTCTAAAGAGAAACAATAATTCTTTATTTGGATACGTGCAAGTAGAAGGAATAATTTTAATCTAACAAAATATAGCAAAGTAAATTACGTTAATTTTATAATTAAAAGCGCATTTAATTAAAATTCTATTTACGTAATTTCATGATCTTTGACAATACAGTCCTATAAATTAAAAAAAAGCAACACTTTTTATTAATTAAGTAAATAATAATTTTTTTTTACTGTTTACTTTAGGTAAAACTGATTTTCGGGTATTTAGCAAAAAATCAAAACAAAACAAAAAAACAAAAAAACTGAAAACGAAAAAAAGATTACAAACTTCAAATACATAACAAATAAATGTTACCAAAGGCAAGATAAGATACTCTTCCACCTACCTGGATATGTTTTGTGAGTTTTAACATATCTAAACGATTTTATTCGATTCAAAAAAAGAACTAGTGTCTATTTGGTAATTTAAACCGATAACAACATAATCAACCCCGACCATTCTGTTTTCAGAAAGTTAATTACAATTGTATGTTATCCAATAAGTATCACGGTGACATTTATTTAATAGATTTCTATCAGTATTTTCTTTATTTTTTTCTGCTAAATCCCCAGATTTTCACATATGTCTAGCAAAGTTGAGATTTTCTTATTATTTGTTTTGGTTTTTAACATTATAAGAACCAACATATTTTTACATGAGATTTTTTTTTCAGTTTTTCTTTTAATAATAACTATAAGTATTCAATAAGTATTTCAAAATATTTAAAAGTTTTGAAGTTTCTGAATTTTTTAGATGAGGATTAGTTATTCGTATTATTTGGATTCATCGGACTACTGTTCTCATCTTCAGTGTGATTTTCACAATGTTTCGGTCGATGTAACCTCCGACCGTCTTCTAGTGTATTTTGTTGAACTCGGGAATATTTCTGCCGAACTGGGGAATTTGGACGGAATTTCAAGCGGAATCCTTTATTTATTTCACGGGGGTAGCGTGCTCTTGTTCCGTCAGCCATGACTGAATAGAGATCCTTAGCGATATTCGCCTGAAGGTTGAAGGTTCAATCCTCAGTGCGGGCAACAGAAAAATACAATTGCGAATTACTTAGGGCCTCTATCGAGTCATGCTACCTCGTGAAGTAAATAAAGGGTTCCGCTCGAAATTCCGTCCAAATTCCCCAGTTGACAGAAATATTCCCAAGTTTGACAAGATACACATGAAGAAGGTCGGAGGTTATATCGACCGAAATGCTGTAAAAATCACACTCAAGATGAGAACAGTAGTCCGATAAATCCAAATAATACGATTTAAAAGTTACGTGTATTATTTTTAAATACTTGTGAGCGAAAACGTTATTGTTACGCGGTAGATAAATGCAATATTTTATCCTCAAGCGTATAATACTTTTAACTTTATTTGTTTCGTTTAGATATATGGAAATCTGTAGGATTTTTGATGGCTTGTTATCACACTTTAGCTGTAACTAATAAAATCAAAAATTAAAGAAGATAGTAGAAACACATCAAATAAACCACCGATCGAGTGAAAATATAATGTAAATCTGTTAAAATACAAAAATAGCAATGATAAAGTATCTACATCGTATACATATATTTAAAAAGTGCTTAGTTGTACAACATTTTATTAGAGTTTTCAAAAGGATAAGTGCGGCCATTATTAAAATTACGGAAAAAAATAGACGAGAGAGAGAGAGAGAGAGAGAGAGAGAGAGAGAGAGAGAGAGAGAGAGAGAGAAAAGTTGTCAGAAAACTAAAAGCCTTATAAAAGATTATATATAGTAAGAAATAATTCGAATAAATTAAAGAAAAGAAAAGGACTCTCGAGGAACATTTCGGCCAACCAATTTTCTAGAGATAACGTCTGTAAATAACGATTAAAATAAAACAATTCACGTTACATAGAATTGATAATTGAGGTGAGGGGAGAGGTGAAGGCAAAGAATAAAATGTCACGGTGAGGCGTATTCGGACGGCTGCTTTCGAATTGTACACAAGGACCGTTCAATATTTTGGAGGCCGTAAGTGTACTAATACGCAGACCACCGCTCTGCATTAGAACAATTTAAAGAACAAAATTTCTTGTTTTTCTACACTTGTTTGCAGACAGTTGATTCCCCCCACCCAAGTTTTGAATTACAGGCGGCATATTACGGATGATTTATTTATTTAATTTTCCCGGTGTGGTTATATCCTTTGGCTTCGCCACTTTACTCGCCTCAATTATCAATTCTATGTAATCGAATTGTTCTATTTTTATCGTTATTTACCGACGTTATCTCCTGAAAATGAGTCGGTTGAAAGATTCCTCGAGGTTTGTCTTTGTTCGAATTATTTATTATATATAATATTTTTTTCATCTCTGTCACATCACGTAAGTCATTTGTATGTCTGCTACTGTCCCACGCGCGTTCGCTCTGTTACAAAAAAATAATTTTTTTAAACAGTCTTTTCCTGATTGATGGATATTTTATTATCCGAAGTGCATGAGAAAAAAAGTCAAGATGAAAAAAATCTAATAATTTTTAATAAAAAATATTTGAATCTTAAACGTCGTTTATAAAGGCACATTGTCTGTTTTTTCAAACGTTTATATGTTATTATAATTCATACCAGAGGTTGCCGTATATCTATACAAATCAACATTCATGAGAACTTTAAACTACATTCTGTGAAAAACACAATTCACTTAACTACTTTGCCGAATATTCGTATCTCGTCCGTCCTTTTCCGCCCTCTTGTGTCTCGAACACGTCTCGAATCCTTTACGTCTCGAATAAGATTTGCTTTATTTGGATTATTCGAACAATTATTCTTCTCTCGAATTTTATTTTCACAACATTTCAGTCGATGCCAATTCTAATAGAAACATTCGCGCGTTCAACAAGCTACACCTGAATAAAGCCAGAGGTTGCAGCAGCCGAAACATTGTGAAAATAACACTCACGATGAAAAATTCATCTAATACAAATCTTCAATCCTGATCTAAACAAATCAGAAATATAATTACTTTGTTTTACTTTGTAGTTCGAAATACTATTAACGCATTAGTTTAAAGAAGTTTTCTTGACCGCACGAGGGCCCATCGCGTAAGTCATGCACGAAGGTCCATCACGTTAGTGACGATAAATGATCATTAAATTTCTCTCAGCATCTTCACGCTCCGCCCCATCTCTATAAAACGCAGTCTTTTGCTTCATATTAATGTCAATCCGTTCGTCTTTCACACTTTGATTTCAAATATCATTGCAATCAGTAAATGTGCAGATTAAATGGATGTATCTTTACGATAGCCGTTCCATTTTATATAAATATCTCCCTGAGTTCAAACTTCTTAAGGTTATTCACCTTTATATAGACAATTCTCTACTTCATACATTGTGGAAATGTTTTGTAATCGAACCATCGATTCATTGATTATCGATCTAAAAACTTATTTTACTCAATTGTATTTTTCACGAAAGGAAATGAAATTTAGAAACTTTTCACTTTTACTAAATAATATAGGTTTCAGTCAATGAATCGATCAGAAATTTTATTGGAAAGCCATATTCACGAAAATGATTTTAATGAACCGCTTATATATATATATATATATATATATATATATATATATATATATATATATATATATAAAAGCGGGAGACAATTTTGTCTTCAAGAGCTCTGTCAGTCCACATCTCGCAACGGGATAATCGTTGGTAAGTAAAAGACCGACAAAATAGTAAAAATAAGTATACAAATTAAAAGCGAATAGAAAGCGTTATTTTAATGGCGAAGAAAAATTATAGTTCTAAGAAAAGACGCTGTTAAGATGTATTTTATGTTATACTAGCGGGGGTACCCGGCGTGCCCAGTTGTTTGGGGGTGTGTGCATAAGGGGGGGGGTTAAAGTAAAGAATAAGCGAAGAAATTAACCTGTTTAAATATCTAAATAGAAATAAAAACGATGTTAAACTTCTGTAAAAAATTGCCCCCCCCCCCAAAAAAAAACAGCGAACAAACGTAAAACTTCATTAAAAAAGAAATCGGAAAAACAGAAAGCATAAATCAGGGAAAAAGATTATGGGCGTGTTCTTTAAAACGACCCCCCCCCAAAAAAAAAAACACAGCGCAAAACGAACAGCGAAAAAAATGGCATAAATAACCCTTCGATTCGCTTAAATGCAATGGTGCGTTTCACCCAGCTCATTCCAGTTTTTTGTGATCAACTATAAAACGAAATAAAGCGAAATTCCCTTCGAGTTTGTTTAGTCAACTACAAAACGTAAAAAAGCGAAATAAAAAAATGGCATAAATAAACCTTAGATTCGCTAAAATCCAATGGTGCGTTTCACCGAGTAGAACACATAGAACGAAAAGGAACGTTACAATGCCATTCCAATTTTTGTAAGCAACTACGAACACAAACCGGTGTTTATTCGTACTGTCCTTTGTGAACGGATCCGCAACGGTGTAAGTGGTAGCAGAGGTAGGAGGAATGTATTAGAGAGAAAAGATTTTACAACTTCCATTGAATGTAACCGATTTCGCCTGTGGACTCTCACCAGAAAAAATATAGGAATCCACGATTATCGAGGAAGTGTAGAGGAAATAGGCCTATGACATACTTCAGATAATGTGCTGCAGTTTGTGCATATTACATTTGCATGAAATGTCTTGATTTTCAATCCTATTAAGGTCAAAATCAGAGGGGGGAAATGAGTTTATTATATATATATATTATATATATATATATATATATATATAGGGATAAGTGAAAATAAACATAGTTCGAAAACAGCTATAAAACCTTTGTAACCATTGTTTACATTCTTCTTTATATGAAAGACACTTTTACAATAATTTATACCTTCCAATATATATATATTTTTTTACACAGTGATCACCACTTATCAAGGCCCGGAAGCCACTCAGGGATAAGGGTTATTGCAAGTACATTACGTTAGTGAGGAGATTTGATGAAGTGTTTAATTAGGGGGGGGGTCATTAGGAATTTGTTAACATTAGACTTGAAGACATCCAAGTTGTAGTCCGGAGGGAAGCAGGCAGACGGAACAGAGTTCCACAGGCGTGCAGTTCTAAGAAAGAAGCTTTGTTCATGAAATCCGCGTTTTGATTTAGGCACAGATATAGAGTAGGGGAAATTTTTCACAGTGGATTCAGCTAGACGGGTGTTTTTCGTGAAAGATTGGCGACGGGGACCAGGGATTGGAGTTCAGACGAGCACCTGCCATGAAAATAACGATAAAACAAGGATAGGCTCGCAACGTCTCTTCTGTGGGAGAGGGGTTGCAGGGTAGAGAAAAGGGCATCCCCCACTAAACCACGAAGTCTATTTTGTACTCTGTCAAGGCATGATAGGCTGTTTTTGGCCGCTCCTGCCCAGATATGGCAACACTATTCCATCCTTGGCCGTACTTGGCTTTTATATAGATAGAGAATTGCATCAGTAGTGAGATATCTCCTGGAGCGGTAGAAGGATCCCACCATCTTTTCAGCGACCTTGGCAACAGACTTGATGTACGTGTTCCATTTCAGATCAGGAGTAAAGGTCAAACCCAGAAACTTGTCAAAACACAGGGCCTCACCCAGACGAGAGCCATCCATCACAATTGATGCCAGATGGGGATCAGAGCGTTGATGATGTAAGGATAGGAGTTTGGTTTTGGATGCATTAAAGGTAACTAGCCACATCTTCCCCCACTGAACCACGCGCTCGAGATCAGAGGAGAGAGAATCAGAGAGAACTTCGTCATTTACAGCCTTTGATGTGTTGCCGTAGATGGTCGTGTCATCAGCATAGAAGTCAACGAATGATTTAAGTATGTGTTAAGGGAGGTCATTGATGTAGATCAGGAAGAGAGTTGGGCCCAGGATTGACCCCTGAGGGACTCCAGCATTTATATTGCAGGCCTCCGATTTTTGTCCATCTACCACTACTCTTATGAGCCTATCGGAGAGAAATGATTTAATGATTGAGAAAACATTTCCAGTTATACCGTAGCTGGAAATCTTGTGAAGTAGACCCTTATGCCATACTTTGTCAAAGGTCTTTGATATGTCAAGAGCAATTGCCCTAGAAAGGAAGCCTTTGTCAAGAGATTCACTAATCCTGTGGGATATAACCGTCAGCACATCTGCGGTAGATCTTGCAGAGCGGAAACCATATTGTGTGTCACTAAGAAGGTTATTCCTGCTGAGGTGGTTGACTATTTCTCTATTTAATATTGATTCCAGCAACTTACTCATAACACAGAGAAGACTTATTGGTCTGTACTGAGAGGGAGATGACTTATCACCTGAATTCTTAAATACAGGGCAAACTGATGAGGTCTTCCAGGGAGTCGGAAAGCACTTCTCCTTAAGGCAGCGCTTAAATAGTTTCGTAAGTATGGGAGCAAGTTCTGGTTGAAGCTTTTTTAACACTATAATTGGGATGCCATCAGGGCCAGTTGCTTTACTGGAATCTAGGTTTTTTATTCGCTTGGCGACCTCATGCACGGATATTTGTATGTTACCTAGCTTGTTCTGTGTTATAGGAGGAAATATGGGGAGTTGATGGCCTTCGTCGCATAGGGTAGAATTAGCTGCAAAGTTCTTTGCAAATAGTTTGGCCTTGTCTGACGCTGACGAGATAACCTCTGGTCCATTGATAATGGTTGGGATAGAACGCACACTTCTGTTCAGGATCCTATTTGTTATTTGCCAAAACTGGTGGGAACCAAGCCGCTGATCATCTACCTTGGATTTAACAGACTGGGCATATAGCTCTCTTGCATTTTTTATTACTCTTTTACAGTGGTTGCTGGCAGTCCTGAAAGCAGCTTTAGTCTCAGTGCATCTATTACGTTGTAGCTATGGAAAAAGTGATTTCTGTGCGCGATAGCAGCAGCACATTCTGGGAAGAACCATGGCTGGCTGTTAGGTTTTTGTTGGAATTTTTTATATGATATGAATTGGTCTATGCCTACAATTAACCATTCGGTCAGATCTGATACTATAGAGAACACTTCCTTTTTAAACATGTAGTGCAGATGTAAATAAGATATGAATGTACGGAAGCTATCCCAGTCAGCTATAGAGTATCGGTATACAGTACGGTGGAGGGGTATATATATATATATATATATATATATATCTATATATATATATTAGGTTAGTGCAAAAACAATATCGTTTTCTTACATATGTATATATTACTAGCAGTTCGGCCCTGTCGGTGGTGCATTAGAATACGCCGACTGCCCCCCTGGTTGGGCATTAGAATACTGCCGACTGCCCTCAATGGGGGTCCTGGATATGACCTTAAACTATATCCAGTGGTGAGGCCCCAGCTTGTGGGCTTTGGGAAGTGTGGAGCCACCCTTTAATTACCATTGCTCCCAGGTCCACTCTGACCCGGAGTGGTAGTACATGTTAGGGTCTCAACTATGGGTTGAATAGAAACCGACGTGAAAACAACAAATATATTCGATTAAAAAAATCTTTCTTCAAAATCTTTGGATTCGGCATTAAATAACCCGAAAAGGGTTGATATGCCGCAAAACAAAAACAACCAACCAACTAGCAGTTCAGCCCAGCTTTGCTTGGGCCCTTTGTACTGTTCATAACTTTGTGTGCATATTTATATATATAACCACGTAACCTACATCTAAAATTTCAATTGTTTGGATCCAAACTGGTGGAGTAGTTTGATGGAGTCTGTAAAGGTTAAATCTTTCAACTTTGATTTCCTGGTAGCTGAAAACTGATTTAAAAGCTTGCTCTATGTCAGAATACCATTTATGTAAAATTTCCAATGTTTAGACCCAAAATTGGATGAATACTTTTCTAGAGACCGCAAAGGTAAAATCTTTTGAATTTTGACTCCTTAGCAGCCAAAATTTTCACCAAAAAACGATTAAAAAGCTTGCTCTATGTCTGAATTCACTTTATGCAAAATTTCAAATGTTTAGACCAAAAAATGGTTGAATAATTTGGTAGAGACTGCAGAGGACAATTCTTTTAAACTTTGACCCCAATTTTGACGTTTCTACATTTATTGTTTTGGGCTCGAATCAAATTAAAAAGTTTTATCAATTTCCAAGTTACCTACATCTAGAATTTCAAGTGTATAGACCCAAAATTAGCGGAGGAGTTGGTAGCATTCTCAAAGGTCAAATTGTTGAACTTTGACCCCTTGACAGCCGGATTTCTATGCCAATGAGAAAAACAAACTTGCTTCTCATTGGCAAAAATGTGTCGATTCTAATGGTTCTTATTTGGATGAATAAAGTTTATTATGAAAGGAGTTATGATCTTCTGAAGCTGAACGTCAAAAAACAACATTATTTTTTGTATAACCTAATATATAATTTATAATATATATATATATATATATATATATATATATCACTATTTGATATAATATCAAACTCTTGTAGTGCTTTTGCAAGTTAATGATTCATAATAACTGCTAGCGAATAAGACAGTAACAATGTTTTTATATGTCTACACTTATTTCAATACATATTTGTCTGTGTATGTATGAGTTCATTCGTTATGGACTCCAAAACGGCTGAAAAAATGTTCTTTAAAATTTACAGAATTTTAGTGGGAGTGATCTCAGTAACGTTTTGTCTCAGCATACCTCGATAATTATCTATAATCGATAATTGAAACTGTTATTTTCATTTATCTATAGTAGGTAAATCCATTTTTCCATATCGTCGCTTAGCAACAAAGGTACAACAACGAGCCATGAAAATTCTACTGTGGAAAAGTTGATAGCGTGTTTATTTTTCTTTTTTGCATGACGTGGTCCGTAGGTTCAAACTCCGTGCATAAATTTCTTAATTTTTTAAAATTAAATGCAAAGAATTTTATAGGACTTGAAAATTAACCTGTTTTTTTTTATTTATTTATTTTATTTATTTTTTTTTTTTTAATGACGTAATCTGCACGTAAATTTCTTAATGTTTTGTTTTTCATTAACTGGAAAGAAATTTATATAAAATAATTTTATAAGAAAACAGTAGGTTCTCTAGAGTGCAATGTAGAATAACGTATATGTTGGACTAAGTTACTTCATGGAGGCATGTGAAGCTTCCTTTCGGGTTATTTCACGGATTTTGATTGAAAATAAAATATAGGAGTGTGAAATATTCATTGATCATGATTCAATCCCGGGCAATGTCGGGTCTCCCTGCTTGTGTATTTATAAATGTAAGTTAGGTGTTCAAATGTCTACTATATTTGTGTAAAATGTATGTATCTACGAAAGACGTTTCAAAAGTAGTCGCTTATATTTTATTTTGCCCGAATGGATCATAGGGGATTACAAATAGTATTCTTATTAAGATTGAACTTATGTTTTTATGACAAGAGTTCCATCTCTCTGTTTCAGATATTGGTGATGTGAAACTCTAAATATGTAAACCCTGTCATAGACACGCGTCAGTAGCAGAGATGCGTCACTGAATTCCCCCAGGTCAATAAAATTGAACCGATCTACATTCATCGGCGCATGTTGAACGTTTACAAAGCCGAGTCAATTAATGTCAGCAACGTTAGGAGATAAGTTTGTCGATCTCAGAGTGACAAATGAAATATGTGTGACAAAGCGCGCTCAGAATCATCATTCATTGCAGGCAAAAGTACATTGAGAATGGTGGTGACTATGTAAAAACTAAATTCTGGAGCAGATAAGGTCGTTCGTTTTAATGGTAACACTCCAGACTTTGTAGCTCTTCAACGTTTAGTTTTTGAGTTTAGGTCTTACTTTTTGAATGACGTTGCATTACGTTGGTGCAAAAATAAGGTCGTTTTTGACGTTCAAGTATATATAATAAAACGACGTTATTTTTGCACCAACCTAATATATTTAGATTTATTTTCTTTTTCTGTGTGTATTCTTTCTATGTAATTATATAGTTTTATTTTGTGGTTTTAGCTGAGGTCTTCTTTATGTCTTCATGTATTGGGTCTGATTTCGCAGACATGGATGATTATAACTCATCAATCCCCTCTGCATTCAGACTGTATGCTTTGTAGTATAGTACCTATAGTAGGTTACAAGTGGTTACTATCAGGACTTCATACTTCGGTGACCTGACGAGAACCGGTGTGTCAACGAGATTATGCAATATATATATGTATATATATATATAATTATTATAGTAAAAAATAATCATATATATATATATATATATATATATATATATATATAAGTCAAAGTGTCTGTCTCTCTGTGTGTATGTGTGTCTGTCTGTCTGTCTGTCTGTCTGTGTACATTACTCGACACAATAACTCTGTCAATTTTCAGTCTACAGAATCGAAAATTGATATACATGGTATAGAGATGTGGGAAAATCGTTGTAATCCATTTTCGGCCTGAACTTTGGGTATGAAGGGATAAAGATTCCACCCTTGAGAACTCTACCAAACTCCTCCGCCAATTTTGAGTTTAAACACTTGAAATTTTAGATATAGGTTCCTTGGACATGGATCTAACGTAATAACTTGATTTGAGCAAAACACAATAAATGCTAAGGTGTCATAATAGGGGTCAAATTAAAAAAAAATGAACCCTGCAGTCTCTACCAAATTACTCAGACAATTTCTGGTCTAAACATTTGAAATTTTACATAAAGGGTATTCAGAGATGAGGCAAACTTTTTAATTTGTTTGGGTCGAAAATTTGAGACACTAATATATAAATAGATGTATGTATGTTTGCATGTCTGCCTAAAACTTTCAACAGAGGCGATGGATTTTTACAAGATCAGTATCGTTTGAAGTTCGATCCTTCAGACGACAAATACCGAACAATTGGCTAAAAACATTAATTTCTTCACCCTCAACTCGGCACTTTTCTTCAGGGAGGGATCACTTTTTGACTGATACTTTCGAAAATCATCCACTGTTTTCGATTGTCTAGCCTTAATTAAAACCTATGTCACCTCCGGTTTGGCGGTGGTCGTAACAGCAAAGACGTCACATTCTTTCCGGTTCATTTTCTCCGCGGCACAGGTTCAAGCCTGTCTTCCTAATACCATTATCTTTTTTTGCTCAACATACACTTTCTAACACCTGGGCAACGCCGGGCTGAAATGCTAGTATACATATCTATATGCACATACATACACATAAAAACATATACACATACACACATATATATATACACACACATATATATATATATATATATATATACATATATAGAGAGAGAAATAAAAAGGAACAAGCCGTATTATGTGTTCATCAACGACTTCCTCTGGATGAAATATATATATATATATATATATATATATATATATATATATATATATAAACATGTATATCTATAAAAGTGAACGTGTCTGTGTGTCTGTGTTGCTCTCTGTCTGTGTACATTTCCCTACGCAATAACTCTGTCAAGTTTTAGTCTATAGACTCGAAATTTGATATGCATGGTACTGAGATTTGGGAAAATCGATGTGATCGGTTTTTGGCCAGAAATTTGTCTTATTAGGGGTCAAAGTTCAACAATTTGACCTTTGAGAACTCTACTAAACTCCTCCGACAATTTTGGGTCTAAACACTTGAAATTTTACATATAGGTTCCTTGGACATGGATGTAACTTAATAACTTGATTCGAGCAAAACACAATAAATGTTAAGGGTCACAATATGGGTCAAATTAAAAAAAAAAATTGGCCGCTTCGATCTCTACCAAATTATTCAGACAATTTCTGGTCTAAACATTTGAAATTTTACATAAAGGGTATTCAAAGATAGGACAAGCTTTTTAATCGGTTTGGGTCGAAAATTTCAGTTACCAATATATAAATGTATGTATGTATAATTGCATATCTGCCGTAAAGTTTAAACAGAGGCGACGGATTTTTACAAGATCAGTATTGTTTTGAAGTTCAACCTTTCAGATGACAAATATCGAAATATTGGCTAAAAACATTAGTATCTTCGCCTTCAACTAGGCACTTTCCTTCAGGGAGGGGTCGCTTTTTCACCGATATTATTCGAAAGTCATACTATCCTTTCGAGTGTCTAGCCTTAATTAAAACCTATGTCACTTCTGGTTTGGCGGTCGTCGTAACAGCAAAGACGTCACATTCTTTCCCGTTCTTTTCCTACTTCGCGGTACGGGTTCGAGCCTGCCTTCCTACTACCACTTTTCTTTTTTTTATCAACATACACCCCAAACACCCGGGCAACGCCGGGCTGAAATGCTAGTATACACCCACACATATATATATATATATATACACACATACATACATACATGCACATATACACAAACACACATAAACACACACATACATATACATATGTATATATAAACATATACACATACATAGACGTATGTATATATATATATATATATATATATATATAATCTATATATCTATGAAAGTGAAAGTGTCTGTCTGTCTGTCTATGTACATTTCCCTGCGCAATTACTCTATCAATTTTAAGTCTACAGACTCAAAATTTGTATATACAATGTATTGAGATTGGAGAAAATCTTTTTAATTGGTTTTCAGCCTGAAATTGACTGTTAAGGGGTCAAAGTTTAACGATTTGACCTTTGAAAACTCTACCAAACTCCTCCCCCAATTTTGTGTCTAAACACTTGAAATTTTAGGTATAGATTCCTTAGACATGGATGTAACTTAATAACTTGATGTGAACCCAAAACAATAAATGTTAAGGGGTCATAATAGGGGACAAATGAAAAGAAAAAATTGGCCGCTTCGGTGTCTACCAAATTACTCAGACAATTTCTGGTCTAAACATTTGAAATTTTACATAAAGGGTATTCAGAGATAGGGAAGCTTTTTAATCGGTTTGGGTCGAAAATTTGAGTTACCAATATATAAATGTGTGTATGTATGTATGTTTGCCGTAAATTTTCGACGGAGGCGATAGATCTTTACAAGATCAGTATTGTTTTGAATGTCGACATTTCAGATGACAAATATCGAAATATTGGCTAAAAACGTTAGTATCTTCACCTTCAACTGGGCACCTTTCTACAGAGGGTGACTTTTTCACCGATATTTTTGAAAGTCATACTCTCCTTTCGATTGTCTAGCCTTAATTAAAATATATGTCAACTCCGGTTTGGCGGTGGTAGTAACAACAAAGACGTCACGTTTTTCCCCATCTTTTGGTCCTTTGCAGTACGGGTTCGAGCCTACCTTCTGACTACCATTTTTTTTTTTTGCTCAACATACACCTCCAAACACCCGGGCAACGTCGGACACCGATGCTAGTATACATATATATATATATATATATATATATATATATATATATATATAAAGATATTAAATTCACTAAAGATTCTGGAAGTTTCATTTCTTGCTAAATTGTTAATTGTATATCATTTAGAGAAAGCATAAAATATGTTAGCAATAAATAACGTATGATTAGCCGGTTTGCATGTCTGGAAAGAATTAAGGGATAATTATCGTAGTTGGTTGCCACTATATAAAATTATACCATGATCCATCTGCAATATTTGATCATTCACAATTTCTTCTTACCAAAACCGTTAATTATGTCCGTTAACTTAACCGTTCAAGTAAAATATTACCCCGTCGTTGAATATCACATGCTTTTCTATACGTTCGAAATAATAAATCTAGATAATAGCTATTTGTCTACGGGTTCGGACCCTTGCGCAAATTTAGCGTCTTTTCTTATGTATGTATGTATGTATATATATATATATATATATATATATATATATATGCATATATATATACATATATACATACATATATGCATACATATATATACATAAATATATATACATACATATATAATCATCCGCATACATTACTGTTTCGCTGTATTACAGCTAATCAGTGCGGCTAGACTAGCACCCATTCTTAGACAGCGGTTGAACCTGCCATCATCTGGTTGATAGTCGGCAGTTCTAACCTCCGGCGTATGGGATCGGTGCCCATAAACGACCTCATCAGATGTCGATTTATATATACACTTGCCCACCGACTTTACAATGCTCGAACTGTTTGTTTATTTACAAAGAAATAAGCAGAGTGCTCCGCATTACAAGTAAAACTTTAACAAATTTAACACACACATCTATATATATATGTTTTTGTGTGTTTAACTATATGGTTTATCGTTTCGTCTCTTGGTCCACAGATTCTGCATTTGCTGTTTCTTGTGTATTGTCGATCTTTGCTTTGGTGTGGTTGGTTCTTACCGAGTTATGAGATAGGTGAAATTTATATTATAGATTATTTTTTTCTGAATTCATCTAATTTTGTCTTAAAATGTTTACGCTATTGCAGTTCTTTGTATTTTAGGAACGATTACATTCCTAGTGAAGCACCCCGTGACATTTATGATAGACGTAGATTTAAAATGGTATCGTTTTGTCAGCATCATATCTGACTATGGACTTCAAGCCTTTGATGAAACCCAATTTACTTGTCGCATAAAGGAAAAAGCTTTGATCATGATTAGCGTATTTCACATCAAGCAAGATTAAAGTGATATGTCTTTATCTCTAGCTTTATGAAGATTTCAACCCGTTATTAGAATAATTCAATTATATCCAAAACAAAGGAAATGATTGGATGATATGACGTTTGTCTTTGATTGTTATTAAGGCGAATTAAACTCAACATTCCATGAATAAGCAGCCTTTCTGGTTCAAAATATCAGACAATAAAGTCAATCGATAATAAAGATTTCTTAGAAAACCACATGACATTAATTTTATCTGTAAAACAATATTATCAAATTTGTCCTTATATTGAACCAAATCGAAAATTAATATTCTAACTAAGGATATTGGTTATCTACATTTATTATGTAAATATACGGCTTTAATAAATACAGCGTCAAGTATTTTTTTATTTGTTTCAGAATATATTATTCTCATATACTTAACAAAAACTTTTCTTAAATCAGTGGCGCGTCACTCGTTTGTAAATGCCGTTATCTTTGTGAGAACGTAAATAATAATAATAATAATAATAATAATAATAATAATAATAATAATAATAATAATAATAATAGTAATAATAAATGCAGACTCTGTGGACAAAGAGACGAAACGATAAACCATATAGTAAGTGAATGCAACAAACTGGCCCAAAAGGAACACAAGAACAGACACGACCAAGTGGGAAGGGTGGTATACTAGGAATTATGCAAACAACTGCATCCTGAACGCACAGATAAGTGGTACAAACATAAGCTGGCAACACTCTGTGAAAACAAGAATCACAAAATCCTATGGGGCATGGATATACAAACTGATAAACCCATCCAAGCAAAAAGACCAGATGTCGTAATAATTAACAAGAAAAAAAAATCCTGTCACATCGTAGATTTGCTGCTCCAGCTGACCACAGGGTAAATATCAAAGAAAAAGAGAAACGGAGATATTACAGAGAGCTAGCCAGAGGGCTAAAAGGGATATGGAAGATGAAGAAAATCAAAATAATATCTATAATAGTAGGCGCACTAGGAACAATCCCGAAAAACTTTTAAAAAAGAATGGGAGCAATTGGAATCAGAGGAATGACTGGAAAAAAACAACGAACAACAATAATGAAAACAGCTGAAATATTAAAGACAACCCTAGAATGTGGAGACTAACACACACGAACCACAAGCGCAAACCAGATAAACTGCTACAGAGACAAAGCATGAAGGGCTACATGGAACCAAGAACACTGAAGCTGCATACCTATAACTTCTCTAACCCCATCCCCCATTACTACAAACTGCCCCCCCCAATAAAAAGGAGTGAGCCCGAATAGTCAAGTCGTCAAGGAGGAAGGAAAGGCCGAGAAGTGAGCACTGACCGGCCCACTACTGTATAAGTGCGAAGAGAACTGGGACTTGGGGAGGCTTATTGCCACTCAAATTCCAATAAAGACCAATGACCACTTTCAAAGAGAAATCAATGGCAAGCAGCTGTTTCGATAATGCAAATTTATTTGCCAATGTTATCGAAAGAGGTGGAGAGAACTAGAAAATCTGGACAGACTTGTTGTCACTCCGCTATTAGGTAAGATCACAGGCTGTATTCAACGAGATCTTTGATGAACTGTGTGAAAGCTCCTTGTGAGCCAATAATACTAACTACATTGTTTCTGCAACAACTACTTTATCCCACTGACTTAGCATGAATATTTGCAATGTACTTTTTGTAATAAAAGCAATGATTGGCTAACAGACGTAGATAGTTTAGCAATGAGACATAACGGTGTATAACGGTAATATTCCATTACGGATAGATTTATGGTAGAAGATAGTACATGTAACATGGTTAGAATTTTGATAGTTTTAGTGAATTACATAGAGTTGTGATTGCAAACTATGATTGGCTAGTCAGAACAAAATTAAGATTTGACAGATGAAATATTCTTTGTTAAAAACCCGAAAAATACGCTTAAATATAATATTTTCATTTATGCGGATTTCATATTTATTATTATTATTATTATTATTATTACTAAAGTGTTAATTCTCTATTAATTATTATATTGTACCCAATATTTAGTAGTGATTTCAAAAGTTAAAATAAAAAATGACTCAGGTGCCATCAGCTAGAATCGAAAGCAAAATATTTAGCGCTTCAGCCTTAGTCGTTACTGTTTGAGCTATCGTCAGACTGATAAGAAATAGTTTAATATAAACGGACTTAAACGATATAAACGTATATATGAGCATGCATACAAGAGCACTTAAAATCGCTTTTTCAATTTTGACCTCTTTGCAGCTATTTTTACCGACTTATAAATGTACATATAAAACAACGGTCCACAAAATATGCAATCATTTGACCCGTATTGTGTCGCTCTGCGACGTTGCATCTCGGAGTAGATGTACTTTTAAAAAAGTAGGACAAGCACACATAGTGAATTTTATAAATTAGATTATTTTTATATTTAAATATAAATATGGCAAGTGTCAGAATAATACACCGCGGAAGAGAATTCAGGATTGATGATAAACTTGAAATACTTTCCATGTTTGAATTAAAAATAAATCGAATAGTAACGTTTTTATTTCAATGATCTAACGTTCTGATGTAATACATTAGACTTATTTTTAGATTTAAAACAATGTTAATATTGCAATTTGGACCACCAAAAAAATTATAATCTTAAATTTATTTTTGGTGTTAAAGTGTTATGAATTTCAAATTAACATATATTATGTAAAAATATCAGGTGATCTTAATGCTAGGTGTATTTATAACGTAATGAAAAGTAGATATATTTGAAGACACGCAGAGTTTAATTAGAGTTTAGAGTCAGAGTGGGATAGTTGGGCAAGTTAGCACGAAATATATCGTCTCCGCGTTTGGAAGCTGGAAGAAACCACACACTGGCAGGGTATAGGCTTTGCAACATTTTACAGCTCTATGGTAAGTCGAGAATATTGTTTATATAACATGAACTTAGCATTTGATGTTCTTCGAATGTAGGAATTTGTTTCAGGACTACAAAAAAAACGGACTAGAAGAATGAAAGACCTATTCGTCTCTATGAAAAAGGTATGTTTTTCCTTTGTCTGGACCAAACGGACAATGATGTTATTCGTTGTACAAGACTGTCCCGCATACTTTTGTTTGTTACCATGTGAACAGAGTTATATGTGAAACACTCACACATACATACGACTAGACAAACATTTTAAACACTAGGCGTTCACAAACACACACACTATATATATATATATATATATATATATATATATATATAACATATATATATATACATTCACCACCGCTATCTAACTAAAGCCATGAAACGAAATAGAGATTAAAAAGTAATATTAGGCGTATAATTATAATGACAGGCTCTTTCTATCTATTCTATCTATGAAAGAAAAAAGAAATTAAATATCTTTTCTTTCGGTCTTCGGTAGTTTAAGATATGGTTTTGTTAAAATCTTATTATTATCAAGACTCAAAGGCCGATCAAGGATAAAGGTTAAATGAGTGTCAGTTGGAGAATGAGATATGGTTTTGGTTAGGCAAAATTTGATTATTTAAAAAGACAGTTCAGCAAGAATTTCCTCACACTGGACTTGAAAACGACCATGTTGTAGTCAGCTGGAAATCATCCCCATAGCAGCGTGTTCCGAAAACGGCAATTTTAGGAAAGAGGCTTTGCTCATGGAAGTTTCGTTTAGCTTTAGGTACAACTAAAGAGAAAAGGAAAACCATTAACAGTGGTTGTAAGCATAGGAGCTATTCTTGCGATATTTTTTAAATATAAAATGAAGCTCAGTCGAGCATCTGCCATGAAAATAAAGACGCAGCATAGAAAGAATAGCAACAATTCGTTTGTGAGAAAGAAGTACTAGATAGGAGAAAAGGGCATTCAGAACCGATTTTGTCGAGAAAGGAAAGCGTTAAGAGATTATGACTAACAGGACGAGAGTAATCTACCTCAGCAGATGAAATAAATGTTTCAGATCGAAACTTCGTATAGATTTCAGAGTTTTACATTAAAATTTTCGAATTCGAATAGATACACCCGAAGAAAGTCGGAGGTTTCATCGGCTATGAGAATAGTATCGGATTAGAATGGTAGTAGTCCGAATAATCGAAAAATATAAACCAATATGTATTTAAAGTTAATTTCTAATAGCTTAAACCATTTGAAAAGTATTTCATTCGTTCGTAGTCGCCCTCTCTAATTGAACATTTTTCATACCTTTTAGTTGTTTCTACAGAAAGAGAATTATACGTAAGAAGTAAACAGTTTTTAGACACAGAATAGTCTAGCAATCCTCTTTGCTTTGAGACATTTGCGAAGCATTGTTTGGCAATTCAAAGCCAGGAAATATCAAATTTCAACGCTAGAATTATGAAATCGATTTATATTTGTTCCCGAAATAGAAATTTCTTGAATCGCATTTATTTGATCGTTTAATTCATTTTCTAGTCCAATCAAAAGTATGTTCGGAAGAAACTTAATGAAAAGCTAGACTTTTTAGAAAATCAGAAACTTCCCGTCCAAACGTCTGCATGGATATTCGTATGTGGGAATAGAAAGATCAGCTTACAAAATACAGTGCAGTCTGACGTAGAAATAATAGTAGCTCCGTCGACATTCTCAGGTACGAGTGCCTCAGGCAATCAAGAAATAAACTAATCCCTTCTTAAAGCAAGAAAGTAAAGCCTGGGGAGGGTGGATCTCAGCGCGACAGGGAAGAACAGCTTTTGCGGTATCGACTTACTCCGTTGGACTGAGTGTCGAGAACGTATGCATGAGTCGTATAAAATGTAAAACAGATTTGTTTAGTGATTAAAATGCAATGTAAAACGCAAACTGTAGGTGGAGAGATGACCAAAGCCTCTTTTCGGGAAACAGAGACACATCTATGATTGCATTCTAATATTAATTAATCTTAAGTAATCGATGGATATTCTAATTCGAAATTTATCCATGACAGACAGACAGACGAACTGTCTCGTTGAAGAAAAGATTCTCTAGTAAAAATGTGTGTACGCATCTAGAAATGATATTAAAGAAATGAAGCTTAATAGATCAACCAAGATGTAATCTCAAACTTAAGCGTGACACATCAACAAAATGATGTGTAAGTACTAGTTGATTTCCATTTAGTCACAAATGTTCTTATATTTAGCGTGAAAATTGTTGTATATTTAAACTTTCATTTTATTTCGACCACATAGTTGAAATGCGCTAATGGACGCGGTCGATTATCATAGCAGAATGCGGAGACGAGCAATTTTCAGCTACTTTTTGCAGGCACTTTGCGTCATACATGAGCCGAGCAATGCGGGCCATAAGAACAGTACTGTTGATTTGCTGATTTCGAACTGTGGTGAGCTGGGAAATTAGGCTGGAAAACAGACCAACCGATTAAACAATCTACAGATCATGTTGACCCTGTATGTCCGAATTACATCCATTGAACTGTTTTCAAGTTATTTACCCTGATTTTGAACAGTAAAGAATTTTATTTGCAAAAAACGACTCTTTAATTTTGTAAGTACAAAAAATACTTTTGCACACCTAGTGCGAGATTTGTCTGCCGAACTCCAAAGCCCAACCAAGAATGAAACCGAAGTTCAACTTAATGTGTTGCAGCAAGCATTGCGATGATATTTCGTTTTTCAGCCATTCTTTCTTAATGTTAGTATTATTCAGGGGAATCAATCTACACCATTGTTCACACACGCATGGAATTTAAGTATTTTTTAATTGGAAATAAAACCTGTGATATCAAATTATTTTATCTCATCTGTGTATTTATAAAAATATTGTTTTCTTTATTACTTTGCGCCGTTAATAATATTATGACTAATAAATCTATCTCTAATGATTTACACCGCCTACTACAATAATGATTAACAGGTCATCTTCCAATTAATTCAATATTTTTCATGTCAAAATTTTCATGCAAGGATGGTCATGTCTAAATATTCATTAGAAAAGCGTTGAAATATGAATCACCAATGAAGCATTCACATCGTGATTAAACGGCCAGACAACACAGACTTAATGAAATCGGTACTGGAACAAAACAAAACGTTTTAATAAAAAAAAGAACGCACATACACACATATATGCATACATAGGTATATGGGTATCGGGTGTGTGTCAGTCATATTCTGTTTCTCTCGCCCTCGTTCTCACCCTGACTCTCTCTTTCCTTCTTCGATGTGATGTGAGATTTTTTTTTTATTATTTGACAGTGGGGCTGGGGCATTTGTTTTCGAATTCATGGTAGTGAATTCAATATCAGGTGAGTGTCCGACTTGCAGTTTGCTTCTTGTAATCTCACACCGCTGGAAATAGTTTCGTTATGTATGAGAGTTGTGTATATGTTTGTGTATGTCTGCTTATGAACTCATGTATATCTGCATTTACTGTGTTTATATATATATATATATGTGCGTTTACGTATGTGTCTGTATGTGGATGCCTAGAAGTGTACATATGTATGTATATGTATATATTTGAATGTGCGCGTGCGTTAACCTATGTATTAAAAAATCAACCCATTATAAACGGCAAAGAACAAGCCGACGTGTAACGACTACGAACATTTAAACGAACCCCGTACTTAAAAATGACATCTACACTAACCCTTACCCCCATCTCTCTCTTTCCCTCTCGTTCTCCCTCTCTCTCTCTCTCTCTCATCTATTTAATATATCTTGCTGAAAAACCAAAAGCCAGTTAAAATTTAAAATCAAAATATTGAAACTTCCCCCACCTCTCCTTACCCCCTCACTTTTCTCTTTATCATCCTCTCTCCACCCCCTCTCTATATCCATATATCTCCACCCACGCCTACCTGAATCTGCTACCCCCACACACAAATTACAATCGAATGTATCTTTAACCTTCAAAATTGAATTATTGTAAACACCCCCTCTCCCTTTTCTTTCTTTCTTCTTTTTTTTAGAAACACTTTTTTTCCGATAACTAACAACCACTTCTGCGAGGTCTGACGAGGCTGTTAGATCGTAAACATGGTCCAACATCTGAAACATATGTAGTCGAACAGATAAAACGGCAATAAAAAATAAACACACACACACACACACATATATATATATATATACATTGGTCTTCATTGTATAGCGGATAATACGACACACACACATATAAGAGATTAGGCTATCTAGATAAATATATACGCATATATATTTATATCTATATCAAAATATATGTATATATTTATACGTATATAAATATATATATTTATATAGATACAAATATATATATGTGTGTGTTTGTGTGTGTGTGTCGTATTATCCACTGTACAATGAAGACGAATGTCTATGCATATATATATATATATATATATATATATATATATATATATATATATATATATAGTACCTCGGTACTCAACCATAATTCGTTCCAGATGTTTCCCCTTTAAATTAACTGAAATAGAATTAATTGGTTCCAGAGTTTAAAAGTACCTTTTTATCTGTAAACTTTCTGAATTTTATACATTTAATGATAAAAAGATGTTGTTTTCTTCTTTGTTTCTCAAATAATCGGCTAAGCATCGTATAACGACTTTAGAAGCAAAGTTTTTTTTTTGCGCAATTAATTACCGTCGTTCCGCGATACGTCCGCTTTGTTCGTCGTATTGAAGTCTAATGACCCCTCTTTGTTTACTTTTTGGACACCGCAAGGTCCTTTGTCGTCTCATGCAAAAAGGGGGTCGACCAGTCGAATTGTGTAGTTCTTGTACCATGCTGATGTGCTAAAAATAACTTAGACACCCTCTAGGCTATCGAAGGGGTGACGATGACGTTGTTCTAAATGTACACTCGTGAGCCAAAAAAAAAAAAAAAAATGCGCCAAACAAATTTTATACATTTTATTGCACCAAAAGCTATATTGAGCAAAGAACAATTGAACAAGGAAACTTAAACGAGAACAAGACATTTACTTTAATTAATTCTTAGTATGGAATCGCATTCTCTTTTGATCAATCCTTTTAGACATGCTCTCAACCAAAGTGGAACACTGTGAAGAGGAGATGCTATTCCATTCGCTTTGCACAGCTTTCAACAGTTAGAAAAAGTTATTCAATCCAATGCACGAGCTATTATGGGCGAAATATTCTCGATTTGGTTTAAATCGGGGCTAAAACATCACATCAATTAAATTATCAAAAAGCCATTTTTTGTAATTTTATCAGTGTGTACAGGGGCATTATCATGTTGAAGAAGAATGTTCTGGGATATTCCCAACTTCTGGATACTTAGTAACAGTTCTGTTTCTAATATTCGAATGCATTTCTTTGCATTGATTAACTTCTCACATCTAATATGTTCCCAACTCCTGCTGCAGTAAAAGTTCCCCATACCATTATACCTCCATTCCCGTGTTTAACTGTCGTTTTTATGCAACTTGGTGATAATCTTTCTCCAGTTCTTCGAATGCACCGTTCGGGAGCATCAATAACAAGACAAAATCTTGATTCATCTGACCAGAAAACATTCCTGAAAAAGTCTATATCTTTCTTGCCATAACACGATAAAAATCTCTTTCTCTCATTGATGTTCTTCTTAGATAAAAATGGCTTATTTGCACACCTTTTAGAAGAAAACCCCATTTCTCTCATCTGTCTAGATATTATATATCTAGAAAGAGAATATCCAGCCCCTGTTTTGAAATATTTACTATAGTCAACATAAGTTTTCTTTTGATCTTTCAAAACAGTCAATTTAAGCATGTGGTTGTCCTTCAAATGGATGTTCTAGGGCGACCAGATCTAGATTTTCTTTTTACTGAGCGTTCCACTACGAACCCTTGACCAATTCGCTTCACTGCAGAAAGAGATATTTTCACATTTTCTTTTCTTAAAATATCAGAACTCTGGTTGCAAGTCATTTTGGACTGCCTTACTCCTGCAATTCGGTTTTTTATATCCTCGCCAGGATGCGGTCTTACCATTTTTAGGATTAATTTTTCCAGTTATCATTATATGCTATAATAATAATGATCTGCAAAATAGAAATTTTCAGGTAAAATTAACACAAATTCATGGAAAAATATTGAAAAATCGATTTCTACTTTTTTCCCTTTTGGCCCATTTTTTTTTTCTCATGAGTGTAAGTTCAGACTCGCGTGGCGACGTCGTGGAAGTGGAGTTGGTTCGTCATACTGCATTTCAATAGTATACAACGTCCCATTGAGGAATACCTCTGCTTGTTTACATTCGAAATGACCGAACACCGATTTCACAACCGCTTATTAGTAAAAACCTAAAAAGCGTGCACAATGCTATTGTAGGGCAAATACATAAACATTTAAGTCTGACAAAATTGTCGGATCGTTAATACGATTCGGTAATCGAAATATGTGTAACGAAGCAGATAAAACGTTCATAAAAAGTTATATATATATATATATATATATATATATATAATGGACTCTACCCTCCCCCTTTCCCGTCGATTGCGACGTATGAGATTCCGCAACAACAACTAAGTTACTCGGAAATCCACACAGATGATTTTTATAGGGGGTGAAGGCTTTGTGTAGAACCAACCACTCTTTTCGATATTAATGCTAACCTCCGTCGGTGCAGACTGCGACAGGACAGAGTATACAGTAGGCCTCAGGTTTTTATATGAGAGATTCCTTTTCATAGATGCATGTCTTAACGAAGACCGGGGTGCATCACTCCCAGTGAATTAATGCGCTTCCAGTTACCAACCTGGAAATTTCTACGACTCGATATATATATGTATATATAAACCAGAAATAGGTAAAATTAGTAAAGCAATACTTTCTAGGGTAAACAAATAAATCAAACAAGACCTAGAATTAAATCAGTGGGCAAATACTGCCGAAGCAATCACTTGGTTTAAAAACATAGAAAACAAAAATAAATGTACGTTTATACAGTTCGACATCATAGACTGATATCCCTCGATATCCGGAGAGGCTTCAGATCTTGTGGGATTATTCATTCTATATACCCTCACAAGCATATTTGATACTACGGATATCGGCCTATATAGAGATGATGGATAAGCTATAATAAAAGACTCCAACAACGTCAAGGGGGATAACTTTAGGAAAATCATACACAAGGAAATTAAAAAATTAGGCATAAAAGTAGACGTACTAGCTAGCATAAAAATAACAACTTCCTGGACGTAACGTTAAATCTAGATAAAAACAAAACAAAACATATGAACCCTACTTAAAAGATAACGCTAATCCAGTATACGCAAACCCTAAATCCAACCAGACACCATCAATTATAAAACAGATTCCTAACTCGACCGTAAGTAGACTCAGCAATAACACAAGCGATGAAAATGTATTAAACAGGTCAATCAATATCTATGAAACAGCCCTAAAAATAGTGGATAGAAAAATATTGATATCAAATATAAGCAACAAAATACCAATAACTTTTATAAAATTAGCAAAAAAACACTAATAACTATAATAAAATTAAAAATAGAAGAAAAAGAAATATAATCTGGTATACGGCGCCATGCAATCAAATGTTAAAAACAAAACTTGGCAAGAGATTTCTAGATCTCATCGAAAAGCACTTCCCCGTAACCAATCACTTACACAAAATTTTCAATGAAATAACCTAAAGTTATCATATAGCAAAAATAATTACTTTTGAAGTTTCGAATTTCCCGAGTGTAGGAAAAAATTATTTCGAAAATCCACGTGTGTGTTTTTTTCTTGAATCCTTTAGGCCGTCAAATGTTGTTTTAAATGGTTGTTTTTTTTAGAGGGAGTCCTTGCCCGAATATTCGTCATCCAGTTTTTGTATGCAATTGTTGTAGATTGATCCGGGAAGTTCTTGAATCATCTTCATCAGCCAGTTGTTGAAACCACAAGTAGTGTAAAGTGTATAAAATATATGTATTTATCATAAAGAATACAGAAGCCACTAAAGTGGTACGAGAGGAACGTGTTCGTAGCATGCGGTAAAACATGGTATGAATGTCTCTATTTAGTCTATGAAACCAGTGGCATTCATAGGACTGGTTGATTCCATTTAGTTCTCAAATAGGGGTGATCTGTACCCCACAACAATTATATATATATATATATATATATATATTTATTTATTTATATATATAATAAAGATTATATATATAATATAGAATATATATATAAAATAAGGATTAAAAATATTATTGCATATATAATAAAGATTATATATATTATTGTATATATATAATAAAGAATATATATATATATATATAATATAATATAATATAATATAAAGATTATATATTTAGAACTTCGATGCTGTTTGGATGTCGAATGTTACTCTCTCTCTCAACTTTTCTCTCTTTCTCTCTCTCTCTCACACACACACACCACACACACACACACACACACATACTCCCTGCATATATATGTGTGTGTGTGTTCACTCGTTAATATATTAAATATTTATGCATTTTGGAACTTATAGCGTAGGCGTAAGAGGTCATAATATAGGCTATATCTAGTTGTATTTACAGTATAAAAGTGGAGGCAGAAGCTAATCGTGAACATTCAAATCCTTCCAAAGTTTTTGAAATGTTATCAGTAGGTACTAGATTACGATAAATAAATATTCTATTGCATGAAATAAGTTTAATGTTTTTTTTTTTGTATAATTTTGTTATTTCTTACTGCAAATATTTTTTGATGAAATTTGGTATTTTATCGGCAATTTATTGTTTTGTTTTATATAGTCCTAAAAATTCTCGGTTTTCCCGTTCATTAATTTCGCAAGTGGCTGGTTATGTTTAAGTTAAAACCAAAACCAACCCGATCTCACAAACCTCTTCGCTGGCCTACTTGTGTGTGTGTGTGTGTGTGTGTGTGTGTGTGTGTGTGTGTGTGTGTGTGCGTGTGTGTGTGTGTGTGTGTGTGTTTAAGAGAGAGATCGTTGAAGATAGAAAAAAACAAAATGATTTATGTATTCAGCATAATTTCTTCTTTATTACAAGACATTCTCAAGATGATTTATTCGAAGAAATAATATACAGTGCAAATTGTACTTCTAGATTGTACAGTAGAACCCCAGGATACGGTGACTCTAGGATACGTTTTTTCAGGTTACGATGTCTTTCCGACCCCTGGTTACGATATTTGCCTCCGTCTTATTTGATTACATACATGTGTATTATATACTCTTCTGTATTTTGTAACTAATTTTTTACTGCCGAATCCGGAGTTCTACTGTACTTGTATTTTCTTTCTTCAAACTAATCACCTTGAGAAAGTCTTGAAATTATGTCGAAACATTATTTCCATAATTTTCATCATATATATAATTTACTAATAAATATTATTTAATTATCATCCACATACGTATAGTATACGCTTTACATATATTTATATGTGTGTGCGTTTATGTGTGTGTATGCTTGTGCACGTGTGTGTTTATGTCTGTCCATTAATATATAGCCTTCCCAGTTGATCTTAAAACCTCCAATAAACAGCTCAAGATCTGCATCGGGTTCAGTGACAGGTGCTTTTCATTGTATCGCCTACTAATCTCATCGTCCACTCCTCGAATAGATAAAATAACCCCCTGAAATATACGGTTTTGCCGAGTTTGCGTCATCCTCTGCGAGGGTTAATGGCGTCGTGCTCAATGGAAGAAGAATATAATAGCAAGATGAATGGCCGACCGCTTATAAATCAACCCCGTAGATAAAGGAAGCAGTGGCTGAATTAATTTCGAATGCGGGGGATTTCGCAATTTACTAGTTTTATTCGCATGGCATGTATGCTAAGTAGAATAGTTAATGGCATTGAACGATTGCTCTCGTTGTCATGGTAGGATAAGATATGCAACTGTCATACGAGTTGAGGTCTTCGCTTGCAAGCTGATTGATAAAATTTGCAGAAATATTAAAATTACTATGTTTTCAGTTCGTTAAGAAGAGGCAAAATTTATAGTCCGTTGACTTAGAATGAGTGCTTTATGAAAATGATGACTAGTGCTGTGACAACAGCATATTATTTTCATTGTTTTGACTCTCGAATATATATCCGACACAGTTAGATACAGTTAATCAACCGAGAACCATATCACTCAATATAAAAGCATATAAGACATCAACGGATACACACTCGAGAGTCAAAACAATGAAAAGAATATGCTGTTGTCATAGTCCTATTGATGACTAATCCTTATTAATCATTAATTATGCATCGAACGGATACTATAATACTCAGTTCGCCACACTGTATTATAACAAATGACCATACAAAACTTCAGCTAGATCAACCCAGTAGTTTCCTAGAAAATGGGGAACAGACAAACGAATAGAAAGACAGACACATTAAGAGAAATATAGATGGCTCTTTCATTTAAAGAGAATGCAACATGATATTTTGTTAATCTCGTATCATTTTCTGAAACAAAGTTATCATTTTAAAAAAGCTGAATTGTATGAAGCAGCATGGAGAAAATTTGGATCGGCTCGATTCTGTTCTTCGTGTTGATCTCCTTAGTTCTTTCTAGAATCTGTGCCTTACAGGAAAGACCACGTGAAAGTTGCAAACATCCATAATGAAAGTGACGTTAGGGAATCGACAGGGCTCGAACTTGGCACGCCCAGATTCTCAGTACACACCGTTGTCCTTTCTACCACCCTATTTTCCAGTTATCTACCAAATTATGAAAACATTTTATTTATGTAAGATAATGTATTAATAATCATACAAGCTCTCACCCCCTCTATATCTCATACGCACACTCAAGTCTCACTGATGACTGTTATTGATCATTAAACATATCGGTTGGTTGGATGATTGGGGTGTATTTACGATAATATATATATATATATATATATATATATATATATATATATATATATATACAGCGAAACAGTATTGTATATGGATGACAAGATATATATATATATATATATATATATACAGTATTGCATATGGATGACAAGATATATATATATATATATATCTTGTCATCCATATACAATACTGTTTCGCTGTATCACATATCATCAGTGCGGCTAGATTAGCAACTACCTAAAACCAAGTTTTAAAGTCGAAATACATACCAATCATCTTACCAACCTATATGATTAATGATAACCAACACTCATTAGTGGGGCTCTTTATAACTGTACCGCTGGTCTAACGATTCGAAAACTGGTCTCGAAGTACTGATTAGTCAACACAAATCCAATACACTTACCCATTCAACCACCGTGACAATTACACATTATATGTTATAAACAGATATATTATTTTATGTATCAATTTTTAGTGCTTACTTTAGCAGCGCTCAATACGTGAGTAAAGCTAGGTAGTAAGCTATGAAAATATTGATGACAATTAAGCTACATAGAATCTTCCACGTTTGACCCGTCCCCCGTAAATATATATATATATATATATATATATATATATATATATATATATATATATATATATATATTCTCTCCCTTCTTGTAAGATTTTGTTAGTTGGTTCGAATCTTTCGACTGGCAGTAATTAAACTTAGGATTAAGAAAGCACAGAACACTAGTGTCCGTAGGTAACAAATATTTAATACTTACTTTTTTAAATATTAATATAAATCCCCTTCGCCTAGCATTGGGTCTCTTTAGAAAGTTATCTTAAGCTGACTGTTTTGGGGTAAAGCATGTTCAGGTGTCTGCTGCTGAACACTGTCCGCTTGCGTCAATAGTAAACACAGAACTTAATTCTTTTTGTGTTTCTGTGATAATTCTTGGTGGACTGGGAAGTTTATACCGGACTGGCTTCGAATTTTCCACCAGGAGTAATTACAACTTCCAACAATGATGACTGCAGAAGCATGAAACATTACTGTCCATAGGTAAACTAATTAATATATATTCATCTATAACATAAATCTCACCTGTCTGTTTAAATGTATTATGTATGTATATATGTATGTATGTATGTATGTATGTATGTATGTCTGCCTTAAACTTTCGACAGAGGCGACAGATTTTCACAAGATCAGTATCGTTTAGAAGCTCGACTCTTCAGACGACAAACATAAAAATATTGGCTAAAAACATTAATTATTTCACCCTCAACTGGGACCTTTTCCAACGGGAGGAGTCGCTTTTTTCGCAATAATTTTGAAAGTCATCATCGCTTCTCGATTGACCTTCGTTTAAATTAACGCTAGTCAATCGGTTTGGTGATGGACACAACAGCAAAACGTCACATTTTTGTTTTTTTACGTTCTTTTCCTCCTTCGTGATACGGGTTCGAGCTTGCCTGCCTATTATCACTGTTTTTTGCTCAACACACACCGTAAAACACCCGGACAACGCCGGGCACCCAGGCTAGTCTATAATATAAATCTCACTTGTCTGTTTAAATGTGTGTATGTATGTATGTATGTATGTACAAAACTTTCGACAGAGGCGTTATTTTAACGTTATCGGTACTGTTTTGAAATCGACCCTTCGGATGACAAATATCGAAAAATTGTCTAAAACATTAATTTCTTGCCTCTCTACTGGGCACTTTTCTATTGGAAGGGGGTCGCTTTTTCGACGATATTTTCGATTGACTAGCGTTTATTTAAACCTCGCCATTTCCGGCTTGGCGATGGGCGCAACAGCAAATACATCACGTGTTTTTTTCACTTTCTTTTCCTTCTTCACGGTACGGGTTCGAGCCTGCCTGCCTAATACCATTTCTCTGTTTGCTCAAAACACACCTCCAAACATCCGGAAAACGCCCGACACCCAGGTTAGTATATATATATATATATATATATATATATATATATATATATATATATATATATATATATATATATATAAACATTCATTTATATTCCTGTCTGTTTGTTTGTTCACAATTTGATTAATATATTGCAAATGACTATTGCTTTATTATTTCATTCATTTCTATATATAGTATGATTCTTGCAAAATATACGATTAAGAGGTCAGGTGACCTCATTTGGATATTACATTAAGGAAAATCGATCTTATTAAATATCAGTATGTTAGTTATTGTTTATAGTGAATTAATTGTTTTACGTGTTCTATTTAAGTTTGTTATTTAAACTTGATTTGTATTGATAATATATTTAATTTAGTTTATTTTTACCAGCATCAATTTTTGTGGAAATCAGTTTTAGTTATTTCCCTTGGGCGCCAACTGTTCTTTTTTGTTTTTGTCTTCATTTTCGGCGGATATTAAAACTAAAAACAATTCACAGAAACTTTCAAGCAATTTTTGAAATTAGTTTAAATAAAATAATTTCCAACGTGATTTCACGACTAAGTTCGAGGTTCAGTTGATTTTTATTTTTAAATAAATAAACAATCAAATGAAAATACGATTTTTTATTAAAAACAAAAACCAAAACATCGTTCAACGCGTATTTCGATTAACAGAAATTCTACTTTGATATTTTGAAACTGAATTATTTACAGTTTGTTTTCATTACAACATACCTACAATCTTCCTAGACCGAGGCAGCATTAAAGAAATTCGCTTAAACTGGTATGTATTCATAAAAAATGTGCTCAATATCTGGAGAATAGCTTCTCTTCGTATCCCTTCTGCCGAAATATCTGGTGGAGAGTTTGTCACGTACTTCTTTTTTGGGGGCGATTACATTTTTGTGTTTTCATCCGTTCTTTTATTTTTTAATTTTTGTTTGGGTAACGATAGAGTTGACATATAATAATGAAAAATTGCTAAATATCCTTAGAATAGCAGGTGTGTCCAAACCGAACTTCATATCGACCCTGACAACGCTAGGTATCCACGCTAGTATATATATATATATATATATATATATATATATATATATATATATATATATATATATATATATAGGGATAGAGAGCGAGAGAGCATAAGATATAGTATAATTGCATATGATCTTTTCTGTCTGCTGTATTAAGTACATTTCATTAATACCTTCATAAAAAAAAGTATGCATATATAGGTACTCCATCGATCTACGAAATAAATAATACTCTAGTCAATGCTATCAAGCGTTGGGAAAACAAGTAATAATAGGGGAAAATATTGACGTCCTCGTCTAATATGACTCCGAGCATATGAGTCTTACATTTTTTGTCTTGCTTTATTGCCTTAGAATGGAAGATCAAGCGAACCACTACCAACACCAGATGATCTTTTTTCTACAAAAATATGTATTTTACACACATGGGGAGTCTATTTTCCTCAAGTCATAATCGACTTTAGTTTCATTCCGTGGTTACGTCATTTTGGATGATATGTAAGATTTTACTGTTTCTTTCTTTTATTAGCTTTTCACTTGTGTTACTGCGAAATTGATTATGAAAATACATTAATACTTTCGTGGTTTAATTCTATATTTTCCTCCAATCTGGTTGGCCTTGACCCAATACTAAAATATCACATTTAAACTTTATATAAGAAAACAAAAAACTAATAAAAACATAAAAAAACTTTTTTTTAATATATTTCTACTTTTTTATCGCATAAATTTATCACATACACATTTAATACATCAAAACATTTAAATATCTCCGATGAATAACCTCAATTGTAATCTGGTTTTCAAAACCTTTAATCTGGCCCACGGAGCTCTCATAGAAAACATAAAATATATACAGGAAAAATAAAAACACAAACGTTGGAAATGTGTGAAAATAGTGTGGTATTTTTTTTTCAGAAACTAAAAGAATGAGGTTTTGTAGAACAAGTTTCATTAAAACACAAAGCTAATGAGAAAAACAGTACACAACACGTCCAGGTTATTCTTTTTTTCAATCTAAAAAGCCAGCAATATGCTCCAACCCCATTCGTAAACTTTGGATACCTCTGCTTTAGGCAGTAGCAGGTAGTGTTTAAGATTACATATGAAAACAATATTTACATTACTTAATTTAAAGGAAATGGTGAAAGCTCTGACTAACAACAAGCACTTGTACCTCCTAGACGTGACTACCCCCGACAAACCCGACAAGCAACTAAGTCCCACCCCTTTACAGTAGTGATCCCTAGGTGTAAGAAAGCATTTTACTCCAATAGTGTCTTCCTCAGAACTGCAGGACTTTGGAACTCCCTTCCGGGATTCTGCTTTCCAAACTGTACTAATATGCAGAAGTTCGTGTAATGTGAACAATCATCTTGCTACTCCTCTCCCTTCATAATACATCTGCAACTTATGTCCCCGATAGTAGCCCCCTACTTCAAAGTGGCACTGTGCCTTGTTTGGGGGATGAAAATTGATTTAAAAAAACAATCCTGAAGCAAAAAGTGTTGCCGAATCACTTATAAGAGGAATTATCTTTTTAACTTCTACTATGAGTTAAACAAGATATATGAGTCCGTTTGAAATTTCGTGTGAAATGAATCAAAGGTCCAAATGAATAAGAATGGAAGGAAACGACTCTTTAGAGAAAAGGTCTTACAAAGATGTCATATAAGAAACGGACTCGATGAATGAGTGTGTTCGTTTTATTTATCGCTGGAGCCGTGTGCGTGCGTATATGCGTGTGAGTGTGCGCACGCGAGTACGTCGTGTGTGTCTAAAATAAGTATCTATTATGAAAACGTGTCATCCATTTAGGAAAGGCAAAAGCCGATATCGCTTACATGAACGCAATAGCAGACGGACATATTGGCAAGGAATTCATTTTAGCTTGAGCGGCCGCCAAAATTGAGGCGTGAATCAACTTATTCGTTTCAATTGGACTCGAATTGAAAAGCTGCGCAATGCCAATGAACAAATCGACTTTTCAGTTACAGGGGCACAGAAAGAATCTTGTCTGCCGTCATTGGTTTTGGTTTTCAGCGTCGCCTCTCCGCCGGCGTCTACAGAGTAGAATCTGCGCATTACACCCACAGAAAAAATAGGCACATTTGTTCGACTCAATCTGAAATTACCCAATTTTTCGGGGTTTTTTTTGTATCATTTTACTTCAGTCGAATTTCTCGGAAATCATAGAAGCGCCTTCCTTGGGTTAACACTTGATCTCTATATGAGATACGTAGATATTAGAATATACTTTAAAGTCCTCCTTTATCCCTCAAACACTGAGTTAGTAAAGATGTTGAGAACATTCATTTCCTCTTCACAACGGACCATTTAAATATGTTCTAGTATATATTTCCTGTGGTCTCTTAATCTTACTGAATCTCAGAATGAGAATTTATCTAGTCTCGTGGAGAATCCAGCTACGAGTTGTTACTTAAAGTTACATCATTTGAAAAAGGTGCACCTTCGTCTTCGAATACTATGCGATTTTTGACATTTAGTCAGGGTTTACTTGCAGTGAAAGTATCTTCATGTCAGGTTTTGAAAAATCCTGTAAAGAGAGATCACTCGAGAATAATATCCAGTAGGCGTTTTCTCTATGCTGAGTTATTGACTACGAAGTGTGAATTAAAAGGGACTTCTAAATATACGCCTGTGCATTAAGTTCGTTGAATGATGAAAATTCTATTATAAACTGACCAATTAACAAAGAGATAAGTGTCCGCATTTATTATAAACAGACCAATTAACAAAGGGATAATTGTCCGCATTTAAAATAAACATACGTTCCTTTCAATCTACGCGTTTAATGACGTGCATTCTACACCAAGCGGAAGCGTAACAAACCGACTGACGAACAAAGCTTCTTTTTTTTTTTTTAGAAAGAAACCCGGAAGTACGTTCATTCCATATTTGATTTAATATTTTTATATTTACTTATCGGTCAACATTTATCAAGGCCCGAACGTAAATCAAGATTAAGCGTTAGAGTTCGTCAGTTGGGGTTGGAAACAATGGAGTAAATGGTTAGAATGTCATTATTAATTGGGCTACTTGGCAAGAATTTATTAATATTGGACTAAGAAATGACCATGTTGTACCCGGCTGGGAAGGAGCCACTCACTATTGTATTCCACAAAAAAGAATTTCCCGGAAAGAAACTTTGTTCATGCAGGTTCGATTTAGTTTTATGTACAAAGAAGGAGAAATAGAAATGCTTTGCAAGTGTTGACGCTTAACAAGTGTTTGTTCTGACTGTTCTTCCAGGGGGGTACTAAAGATTGGAGCTCGGTCGATAAAGTTACTATAAATCAGATAAAAGCGAAAAACGAAAAAAAAATCGAAATAATCCTTATTAGCTTTTCAAGTCAATTCTGTACTCTTTCATGGTAGAATGGAAAATATCCGGCAATCAAACTGATCGACATAGACTATCATAGAAATAAGTAGATGCATCTAAAAAATATAAAATTCCTAAAAACATTTTTACGGCATGTCAACCAACGTTGGGTATTTTATACTAAAATCGTATGTAACAGAGCGCGGACGTGCGTATGCAAATACTGAACCGTGTGCGAAAAAAAAAAGACTATAAAAATAGTGTGTACAGACTGCCGATCATATTCGGCAGGTTCGAGAGCACGTTCGAAACGACGTTCAAGGGGACGATCACGGTTTATTCAAGAATTACCCGGAAATAAATGTCGTTGTTACAAAATAAAAAAAGAGTCGAGTTATTATTTGTTCTATGTTCCTTGCGACGTACTCTGCTACAACGTGTTGGGCCAACGTGAGTAAACGCGGATAATGTTATATGTACATGTTATTGTATACGATGAATTTGTGGATTTGCTTGAAGATATTCTTTGTAACATGTAACGCCATAGCTTCCCAAATGGTCTTCCGTTTACTACTGGCCAGTCTTAACGTCACGTACTTTCAGAACGGAAACCTGTGTGTTAAGGTGTTTATAACTGTATCAACACAAGAAAATACTGCGATCAGTAAATATATACAAAGAAAACAACGCACTTTCTGAAATATCATGTTTAATAAAATATTTTAATATTAACAAAAAAAAGTACGTTACATAGTTAAAGTAAACGGTTGCTTTTAGTTGGAAGTCTTATTTAAAATGATGTGGCCATGTGTGTGATAAAGGGATGTTTGTTTTTAAGCTTGAGACTATGTATTAGGTCCGGATTTGAGACAGATAAGACATTCACGATTGATGAATCATACTAAATGTTGACACAGTATTATACGTTGTTTCAAAAATATAAATACCGAAAAAGACCCTGGTTTGCAAACATATGCACAAGAAAAACTACCTTTTCCCAATTACACTTGCGTTTAAAAAATCTTTTAATGTTAACAAATGTAAAACATGTATGGTAGAAGTTAAACGATTGATTTCAGCTGTGAATCGAATGCACGCGTAATAGTTGGGCAGATTGCTGAAACAATATTTCACTTGGTGATACAAGCACCAAAATTGAAATTTGTCAGGTTTGAGTTTGTATTTGAGTTTTTAAAAAATGGCATGTTGCAACTAGTCATGCCACGATTGAATACAACATTTTCTTTCAGATAGCAGTATTTTCTTCTCATATTTGAAAGTAAATGCTATATTAAATTTCGTTGTTTGTGATGCAGCTTTAGACGCTCAGCATGCATACAGATGAAGAAGAAATCGTTCTGAAAGAATTAATGTTAAAATAATGAAAAGCTGAACACGAAAATAAGACGTTTGGAAAGATAAGCTGTTCTCTAATTCGAATTAGGGAGAGGTATTACATATGGAGAATTTCCGAGCATATCAACTGGAGCGAACATTAACGGATATGTCATGTCAATATATTGGAGACGTGTTCGTAAAAGCAGTCAGTACTCCGACCAAGACGGCGATAACGAAATAAAACGTTCTAGTATTTTTCCTTCTGCTATATTTTACTATTTTATTATATAAAACAACCTCTCTACCGCTCTCTTATTATCTCTCTCTGTCTCATACTAACGTTAAGACATACAAGAAAATATTTGAAAGATGTTCTTCTTCATATAAACTAACAGAATGATAATCAATAAAAGAATAATTTTATTCCTGAATGAAATCAATGAAACCTTTAGAGGTAATACAACTATGTATACTTACACACAAAGGTATCTGGAGAGAACTTGAATACCTACTAGACACTGCCCTCGCGTGTTTAAGATCTCTCTGTAAAGGGTTCGTCAGGACAACTTGGCATTAGGATACTTTTTCCTACTGGTAAACTCTGAATAAATATTCCAAATCAAATAGCATTCTCGGCCTACATAAATCTCCTCGGTATGGTTAACCCACAGTGGCTTATATAATGATTCATGCATCTTCGTCAAGTGACGTTGCCTATAGTAATAGCACTAAGCTGGATATTACACCAGACTAGATGAATTCTTATCCTGGAATCCAGTAAGACCAAGAGACCACAGGATAAGTGTACTTTAATATATTTAACTGGCCAATTGAAGAGATTAATTACTCAACATTTAAGACGGAAGGAAAATTTAATAGAATAATCAAATGTCTATGTATTTCGTACAAAGATCAAGTTTTACACCTAATGTTGTAGACCCGTTCTAGGGGTCACAAATGAAAGAAACAACAAGTAGTGTAAAATGTATAAAATACAGGGTGACCCCAAAAAACGGGCCCCAACTCTAATTAGGCCTTGTTTCTTAGTGTTTTGTCCGAATGAAATGAAACTTTGGTCATAACTAGTTTATTATATTCAAAACATCACATCAAAACACCAGGGTCTTTCACCTTTTTTTTTCTCCGTTGACTGTAAAATGCCCAGAAAAACAATTGAATGTCCTCTGTTTTTTTTTTGGGGGGGTCACCCTGTATAATGTGCATTTCTCCTTTCGGTTTTTGAGAGCTTCGACTGAAGTAAACTGAAACAAAGAACAAAGAAGCACAGACATACATATATAAGTTGTACACAGAAAACATACAACTTAATGAAAATACTGATATGAATGACCCAGAAGCGCAAGGAAAATACATATACCTTGGCATAGAAGAGAATGATTCAATTATGCATGCCAAGATGAGAGAACAAAATGACCGTTAATATACGCCGTGAAAGAAAAAGAACTTACAAACGAAAACAAACTGTAATTAACCAATGCCTGTCATAACAAGGCCCATGCCAACAGAATATTCTTATCATTTTGACTCGAGTGTATATCCGACACGGTTAGATACAATTAATCAACTGAGAACCACATCATTATAAAAATATATAAGATATCAACGGCTACACAGTCGAGAGTAAAAAAAAAAAAAATGAAAAGAATATGCTGTTGTCCGAGCTCTAGTGATAACATACATCTTTGGCATTGTTGAATCGCCACAAAATGATATAAACAGACGAGATACAAAAACGCGGAAAATGTAAACACTGAAAAATAACATACAGAAACCAATGTCGGCCAAGGCTATATCAGCCCAGATATACCTCAAAATGGTGCATCAATATCACAAGGCAAGAGTCAGCATAACAACCTCCGTCATAAAACTGACTAAGCATTTTGGACAAGATTGTCTAACAAATGAGGCAGAATCAGAAAAAAAATCTGCTACTAAAATAGCTCAAAAGAATCGCCAAAATAATAACAATGACTCCAATTCGCAAAAAAAAAAAAAAAAAAAAAAAAAATTTAAAACAATAGAAAAATCGACCAACTGACAAAGTGCTAAGTATTTTCTGGATAAATTCACCTAGGACTATATAGAAGAAAAGCTTAATAGAGTGACTTAAAGCGGTTCACGCAGTTTTATCAGTAGAGGATTATAATGGCTGCCTAAGATTAAGGCTTGTGAAAAATGCTTTTGAAAAAGAGAAGTGGTATTAGCAATAACAACAAGCGCAGATTCTGCAACACATAAATAGAGAGTGTGAGCCACTTTACATCCAACTGTATGGCTACTGTACGATGCGACACAATGTAGTGTGTAAATATCTTCACTGAACAATCTGTATAAAGTGTAAAATCGAATGCAGCAGTATACATATACCAGAAAGAACAATTTGAAATATGTCATACATATCCACTATAACTATACAATTTCTACAGTAACCTATCTTGACAAAGGGATTATAAAGCCTAGCATAATGATATGGGACATGAAGAAGACAGAATTATCCTTAGCAAAAGTAAGTATCCCACTGATGCTGGGTTAAACAGAGCGAATGAGAATCTTAGGAAGATGTTTATCATTCCAGCAAGTATAAAAGAAACTGAACTCATCAGAACGAGTTTCAAAAACGACCTCGCAGATATATTTGATGAACCAAGTGCAAGGAAATTAGAAGTGGCTGTAAGAATTATATAAAGATCTCTCGGTTGTTATCTTAATTCTGACTGACTCTTTTTTAGGAGCTAAATATTTCCCAAATTTAAAACCGATTTTATATCTTACTCTCTCCTATTGCCAATATAAACTGTGTATGTCAGGATACCAGATTATGGTGAAAAGCCTTTGTTTTTCTATGTTAAGTAAGATTCGTTCATTAGTTCAAAAACATTACTTTTAGAATCGCATAAGGTAAGATTCTGCTTTTGAGCTTTTGAGAACTTTCAAATGCAACCTATTTTCTTTAATTAGGCACAAACAATCGATATTTTGATAAACGCACCTATAAAATTCATGAACGCGAATAATGTCTCCCACCGGCCAATTCATCATTCGATCCTAAACATCAACAAACACAAAAATAAGGAGAGAAAAACTTTCATTTCGCTGCACGCAAATTTAATTTGTTTACAAATTTGTTTGTTTTAAACGGGAGCGGATTTATTTCCCGCCAAACATTTCAATCGAATTTCAAACATTAATTTTTGTTTTTGTTTTCGAAAATAGCGATTAGATGTACGCGTTTTTTTTTCTTTTCTAGGAAAATGAATGGGAGTTTATCCAATGGATTTCGAGGTGTGGCCTGTCGTTGTCTAACAATGATCGCAGAGAACTTTGTTTTGTTTTCGTGCTAAAACCTTCTGAAGAAAAATAACATGCTTGATAAGTTTAATTAGGATTTACGAAATCGACAAACATACGGTATATCTATCGAACGTCGAAGTTAGCAATGTGTAACGTGGTCTCTGCAATTCTACTGACTAGTTTGGACGTATTTGAGTCTTTCTAAGAATCACACGGCAATTAGTATACATTTGGTATAAAAATGTATGTTATACGGAAGAAAATTATATATATATATATATATATATATATATGTGTGTGTGTGTGTGTGTGTGTATGTGTGTGCATATAAGTATATGTTTGTGTACGTATATGTATGTGCATATACACGTATAAAATAAATATAAAGGAGCGTTTCGTATCTGTCTTAAAATACAGTTGTATTTGGAAGTGATGTTTTCGTTTTTTTTCGAACGAAAAATAGCCATTAACTTAAAAATGTTTTTGCAGCGTTTCTCCTCGCCTCATATTCTTTGGATTTTTCTTCTCTTTTGGCATAAATATTGTCATTGGAATGCAAAATATAAGACAGTTAAATGCGCGTGTCTTTATCATTATTTTTATTTTGTTAATTTTTATTTTACACACACACACACACACATACACACACACACACATACACATATATATATTGTGTGCATGTGTCTTTTTGCGTACTTATATGCATATGTATTTAAGACTGACGTTGCACCTTCCTATTGGCTATGCCTTTTCCTCCTTCCTCTTACTTTCTCTTCTACGCCACCGCGCATGTGTATCACTTTCGCTACACTGATGAAGACCGAAGGATCGGTCGAAAATATGTTCTTGCAAAAGAGTTTTTAATTTTGTTCATAATAATATTTTGTATTCCAGCACGTCACCAATAGAAGACAAATAAAGAAAAGTTATAAACTTTTATACTTTTCGTATTACACACACACACGCGCGCGCACACACACACACACACACACACACACACACACACACACACACACACACACACACACACACACACAAACACACACACACACGCGCGCGCGCACATACACACACACACACACACACATATATATATATATATTCTAGCAAAAGTATCCGTCGTTGATTGGATTCAAAAACAGCCTAAAGAAAATGGGCTCTAATTTATGAAAGTATGATAGGTTATGAAAAGGAAGGGTTGTAAATTTGGGTTGATTTTGGGGATATCAAAACCAAAGCAAAATATGATGAAGTACAAATAAAATAGATAAACCCCATAATTTATCATACCATATCTTTCCACACTGAAACACTTATCACAATATTCTGTGGATCTATATTAAAAAACCTTTTTAAACTTTGTGACATATTTCCATTCTATGGAGGTCAGGAGCGAACAAACACTCCATAATTTTATGATACCATATTTCTTTAAACAGAAACATAATTATCAAAGTACACTTACGCAGATAGATATGAAAAGTCTTTATTAAAGTTTGTGCCTATTTTCATTCTATGGAAGCCAGGCGCGAACGCAGACACCACAATTTTATTATACTATCCCTATTTAAGTTAAAACATACTTATCAAAGTATTATTATGTACATCTATATCAAAAACACTTGTAAACGGGTTTTTTTTTTAAATTTTTAATTTTTTTATTTCCATACTTTGTGGACCAGGCACGAACACAAGCCTCACAATTTGAATGAACCACTGTTCTGACAGAGCAAACATACCCATTTCTGTGTCTCGATACATCTATCATTATATGTAATCAGTTTATTTTTAAATAGTCAACCATATAGGAGCCTATTCGTGATCAGACACACACAGACACACATACACACACATACATTAAGGGAAACCTTTCACGGGGATAACGTTTGATGTCAATATGAGCACAGATATTCGAAGATTCCATTAAAGTTTTCTTTTATTTCACAAACAATTGTAACACGGTCCGTAATCTACTTCAACGGTGTCTTTACATCTTAACACTAGGAATCACACGTTGTGTCTGAAGAACTCGATCGATGCCTCCGTTTAGTATCGAAAGACAAAGGATACTCCCTATAGGGGAAGCTGCGGGTGTAACTGTGAGGCAAGGTTTGCATAATCCAAGTGGGAACCGGTATGTAAATGTGATTATGCCGTGTGTGAGAAAGTAGCAATGGAAACAAACGAAAGGAAGAAATTCAATGCAGCTTTCTCAGCTGAAATAAAATGCATTTATTCAGGGTTCTTCCAAATAAAGCATGGCGTGATGTTTTAAAAGTTCCTTAGTTTACCTGCCATGTACTTTACAACACCCTGCCGTTTCGACACATGAAACACTACATGGGACCAAGAACACTGAAACCGCATATCTATAAGTGTTACAAGGAAAGGCTGCCCCTTTCCTTGTAACTAAGAAGAACATTAGATAAGTGAAAATGAGATTAGGATAAGCCGAGGCTCGAACCTTGTAAGCAAGGTTCAGAAATTAGAATATTAGAATTTAGCTATTGTTATTGCTTAGCCACGTGAGTTGGTCACGTTTTGGAACCACACATCTGACGTCATAGCAAAAAGGCAATTCTCAATATAGGAGTTAGAATTAATCAGATTAGAGCAGTCGGTCAGTCGAGTTCGAGCAGTCAGCAGAGTCGGGCGGAAAGAGCTGACATGGTCAGAGGAGGGTCCCCTTTGAGGCGAAGGGGTGGAGGTGGAACAATGTAGAACAAATGTGAATTCCTGACGTCATCATCATTCGGCCGGTCCAACGAAATAAAGCATCACCATCTATATTTGTAACTGTTTTCTTCGTGTCATCATTCCACAAATTGAAGGTAATGTGTTAATCATCTTAATATG
>NC_136494.1:101048864-101321364 GCF_053919585.1 Euprymna scolopes | reverse complement strand
CGTGGTTTAAATCGCCCTAAACTCTGGACTTAAAACCAAAGAGGCATTGCTCAAAGCAACGAGATGTTATAAAAAGGCTGACTGGGAAGCCATCGGAGATCTCATCAGAGATGATCCATGAGGAAATGTCTTTTCTTTTCCCGCTAAACAGTGCGCAAATGAAACCACTGAATGGTTCAAAAGCACATATTCACACGCAGATATTCTTTAGCAAACCCCACTCTTCCAAATGGTTTACTTCTACTTGTGCAGCTTTCATTTCTCAAAAGCAGCATGCCTACTGCAGATTTAACCGACATAACTCCAGTTCAAACAAACAGAAGTTTATAGAAGCTAGAAGTAGTTGTAAGAAAGAAATGGAGACAGCTAAGAGATAATTTACTGAAACTACGAGAAAACGCATCGAAGCACAAAAATTATGAACCCGTGATTTTTGGAAAATCTACAACAGTGTAGTAAATAATAGGCAATCACCAATTCATTTATTAGTGTTTCATTTAAAGTAATATAAATAATTATTTCAACCATTCAGAGACAATTTCTAACAACATGCCAAGAAATAGATGGACTATAATAATAAGAAGCTTTAAAAACGGGCTGAAAAAAGGTATATATATATTGTTTATTAGAAATATTGAAAATACTCTCTCTTAATCTTAATTTTCCACCCTATTTTTATTTTATTTATCAACATGAAAATTAATAACCTCTTTTTCTTTATTTTTAAAAAATATTTCAACAATATCTGCCTTACTACAAAAATGCTAGTTTATTTTGGTGTTTTTAATCCCCCTACTTTTTTTTTGCTGATGAGGAGACTTTGTTTAAATATAAAACAAATATATCTTTTTATCAAATTATTGTTCAAGACATTGTCTATTTCAATAAAAACATCGTTTCCGAAACGATCGTACAATCTATTGATTTTGTCGTTTTTTTTTCCTTTTAAAACTGATTTTTAATTGAAAATTATGAATCATTTTACTCAATATTAAAATAGCTCTAGAATATATATGCTTATCGAGCTTATTATCTACATGACAACGAGCGCTGTTTTCTTGTAATAGTATTGATACATTACTAGTACATTAAAATAAACTCTACTCTTTAGACTCTAGGTCTTATTCCCTCCAAAGTATATATATATATATATATATATATATATATGTATATATATACATACACACACACACACATATATATATATATATATATATATATATATATATATATATATATATATATATATATATATATATAAGGTCTGTGTTCTTGGAACATAACATAATCCAACGTCCGTTTACATGCCGTGAAAACAAATAATTACCAAATCTGAGTATAAGTGAAACAGAATTTCCTTTGATTGTCAGTTTTTGTTTTAAAATATCTTTGTTGCCGTTTTATCACGCTTAAATAGAAACTCAATCTATAAATATCACCAATCGATTGTAAATGTTATATTCTACAAGTACTTTATTTAATTTTCGATTTGTCAGCGATTATCGAAGGTCGATATGGATGTACCAAAGCTATTTTCTTTTCGTTCTAACTCAACAGACTTGAAACTATTTTTTCTTTTCAAGTAAATAAATGCTTTTAAATAAGTTTAAACAAAACATATTATCTAGGTAGGTAAAAGAGTGACTTATCTTGTCTTTGGTTATATTAATTTTAGTTAATTCTCAGGTTAACTCCGGTTAAAGAGTACACTCTGTTTACAAATCAATGATTTCCCTTCAAAATAAAACAAACATTCCCGTATATATTTGCTTTTTACATCACTACTAAAATCTGTTCACATATTGAGCGAGGTTTCACTAGTCTCGCACTCTTAGGCAGAGTTCCAAAAAAATATAAAATTTGATAGGTTCGGCAGTATCGGCCGAGCTTCAACTTCTATCCCATCTCCGCAATGTTGCATTTCCGTGTATGTTTTACAAGTACTTCAATGGAACGTTAATCTATGACCTCATAACGCTTGTGCCTCCTTGGTATACATACTTCCGACTAACTCTATAAGCGGCAAAATTCCACCTCTCTACTTTTGAAGTCCCTAGATGCTGGAAATATTCTACTTTAAAAGTTTCTTTCATCGGATTACAGCACTTTGGACTTCCCTCCCTGTTTCTTGTTTCCTTGACTGTACTAAACTACAGAAGTATAAGCGTAAAGTGAATAGACATCTCGCTGCTCAACTCCCCAAACTAATCTATTAGACATTGTTCCACTATAGCATACGTCCATGTGGCAGCATGCTATGTTTCGGAGTGAAAAATGAAAAAAAAAGTGTTGAAGTAATACTTAAAATATATAGAAAAAACATACGATATTCTTTCATGAATAAGTGTATATACATGAAATAGTAGTTATATAGAATTAGATAAAAACGTATATATTAATAACGTAAACATAACTGCACCAATCATATCACATTGTAACAATTTTATATATTCATCTCTATCAGTCAAGTGTTAAGAAATTCTTGATGAGCCGTCCTCTTAATTAATCAAAGTTTGTCCAGCGTAAACCATTGTCTCTTAATATCTTTGTTCATCCAGCTGAAAAAATATTAACCTTTATCCTTGTCAGTCGTCTTTGTATTTGATTCTGAAAATCCGATTAGTGTAAGATTCATTGTTTTGATTTAAATTGTTGAGCCGTCCAACGTAAACAAGTTCTGGTTGATCCGTCCTAATAAATAACTATTTTCTATCCATTTTCCGACATCACCGATCATCACGGTGTTGTCACACCTGACACTTATTAACCCTTATCCTTGAGTAGAATCCGGGACTTGCTAAACGTTGTCTGTATAGTAAGAAAAAAAGTAAACTGTGAGTGAGAACTATGAGCCGATTGTAATGTGGATTAGCTCAATATTAAGCGATTGTAGAGTGTGCAAGTTAGCACTGGATAAACTCGATATCAATCGAAAGACAAGTGTTGGTGTGGAACCTACAAAACAACTTATCGTACTTTGTCTTTTCTTGATGTTATTGCAATTCTCAGAATTATTTATGGTCGCACACGTGCGCCGTTTTTAGCAGAAGAAATCGATAGGATTTTATTTCCATAACTCGATTAACGATTGTCGATAGAAAATATTGTCCGAATCGTTTTGGTTATCACAAACAGATGAATACGACACTGCCTCGAAAGACGCACGCATTTACATGCGCACAGATATGAACACACACACACACACACATATATGTATATATACACACACGCACGCACTCATACATATATTCATATAAAATGGGAGTCTCAGAAAATGTATTCATGTACTCATACGTCGAAGTGCCAATAAAACCTTCATTTATGAACATAGAGTGCAATGGAATAGTTCCGAATACGAACGACAAATACAATTGGAATATTATGTTCAATAGTGTTCAAATTGATAACCTTTATTCTCTAGACAACGTCAATAACAGCTGAATTGTAAGTACATTTTTGAGTCACCCTACATATATATATATATATATATATATATATATATATATATATATATATATATATCTGGGCAGGAGGAGCTGCTAAAAACAGCCTATCCTGCCTTTACAGAGTACAAAATAGACTTCGTGGTTCAGTGGGAGATGCCCTTTTCTCTTCCCTGCAACCTCTCTCCCACAGAAGAGACGTTGCGAGCCTGTCTTTGTTTTATCCTTATTTCCATGGCAGGTGCTCGTCTGAGCTCCAATCCCTCATCCCCCCCTCGCCAATCTTTCACGAGAAACACCCGTCTGGCTGAAACTACTGTCAATAATTTCCCCCACTCTTTATCTGTTCCTAAATCCAAACGTAGATTCCATGAGCAAAGCTTCTTTCTTAAAACTGCACGCCAGTGGAACTCTCCGCTGCTTGTCTGTTTCCCACCTGACTACAACTTGGACGTCTTCAAGTCCAATGTAAACTAACTCCTGACAACCCCCCTTAAGTAAGACACTCTATCAAAACCCCCAATACTAATGATTACTACAATGCTATCTCATTGATTATTGTACACGCAATAACCCTAATTCCTGAGTGGCCTTTGGGCCTTGATAAGTGGTGACCCCCATGTAATATATATATATATATATATATAATTAATAAAACATGTTAAAACACTTTAAGAAGAGTTAAGAACATATTTAATTTTAAAAGGAGAAACGCAAATTAAGTTGATTGTCCTTAATCCGCGGAGTTTGGAAAGAAATTCTTTCCTTCTCATCAGAAAAGAGGAATTAGCAAAATGCAAGATCGGATTTTGCTTGCAAATTATTAAATGAAACTGCAAGCGAGGCAGGCAGTTTACTTGGTAAAAGTTAAAAAAACATAGTGAGGCAAAGGGAATAGGAAAAAAGAAAAATAATTTCAGGTGAATGGATGAGCGAGTGAAGAGTAGAACATCCAATGACGGTAAAATCAAAAGAAAAAAGTTGGCCAAAGTCCAATATCCAAATGCAAAAATCCAAAGGAATTCCGTTATATATATATATATATATATATATATATATATATATATATATATATATTAGGGATTGAATTTTTCTTTTTAAAATGTTTAATAAAAGAAACTTTCCCATTTCAAATAGTTCGTATGCCGCACAAAGATAGTACCTGCCCTGTATTTATGTTTTATGGAACCATTATGTAAGAGTTTCTGGGAATAACTCGTGTTACCTAAAAATTAATAGATTTTATACCATCAGTTTCTAGCTTAGTAATAAGGACGATTAAAAAAGGTAATGTTAAAACTTAAATATTTAAACAGATAAAGCATTTCTTCGTTATCTGATACTTTTGAATCGTATATAATTGACTAGAATTTATTCATAAAGTAAACCCAAAATCATATTAGTAATGTATAAAATGTCTCATATAAAAATATGTATGTATATATATATATATATATGTGTGTGTGTATGTGTGCGTGTGTGTATATATATATATGTATGTATGCATCTATGTGTGAATATATATATATATATATATATATATATATATATATATATTATGTGGTTAACATTGAAATCCTCTCTGAAGCTTTGAAAATCTTCTGAAGTGAATTGTGTGCCATTGTCCGACACTAGACTATCGACCACACCAAGCCTAGTATACAATTCGTGAAGAGCACTGATTGTAAAATCCGTCGTTTGACTTTAAGATTGGAGTACCTCAGGCTATTTTGAAAAACTGTTTACCACTATTTAATAATAGTTTCCTCCCAGTGGGTCTGCGTAATCTACGCGAATCCTTGACGATGGGTGGTCAGCTTTAGACCACGGGCTAAATTGTATTGGAGGCGCTTTTTCAGCCAACGCGCATCTCTTAAACGACTTCTATATCAGTGTCCATGCTCTTCCAGTAAACGTAGGACCTCATGAGGTTCTTCATTCGAGTGGCCCCAGGATGCCCCGTATGGAAATCCTTTAGGATTTTCTTTTGTAGTACTACCATTTCTCGGTACAACAGTACCTCATTGCACATAGAATAAACTCCCGCCGCCGATTTATCTGATTGAATTTTTTTGTTTAATTTCTTTAATGAAACTATCTTCTTCAGCCTCCCTTATGATATCTTCCAAAGTCACCGGTAGTTCCTTGATCGTATTACACAGTATTTGTGTATAGTCCTTTTCACTTTGTAGTGACGGTATTACTGTGTCTTCTAGAGATCACCTTGATTTCGGGATTAATCGCGACAATCCGTCTGCGTGACCTCACTTCACAGATGTAAGAAATTTCATACTGAAATCGTAATTCAGTAGAATGGTCCCCCACCTTTGTAGTCTGTTGGCTGTGTAAGTTGGCAGGCCTTTTTTAGAGCCAAAGATTGTTATAAGCGGCTTATGGTCAGTTTGTAATTTAAATTTACGACTGTGTAAAAATCGGTGGAATTTTGTAACCCCGAATATGATCTCCAGTACTTCCTTTTCGATTTGAAAGTAATTCTTCTCAGAAGGCTGTAAAGTTCTCGACGCATGAGCGATCGGCTTTGTGGACCCATCCGGCATCTTGTGTAGAATTCATGCCCCGATCCCGTAAGAACTTGCTTTGGTTGCGACAATAATCTCTTGTTCCGGAGTGAAGTGAGACATGGATAATTCTGACGTAAGTACATCTTTTAACTTCTTAAACGCTGACTGACATTTAGGCGTCCAGTCCAATTTATTGTAGTTTTTTAACAGTACATTCAATGGTGCACGCAATTCATGCATGTTCTTAATGAACGTTTGATAATAGATCTCGAACCCTAAAAATCTCTGCAATGTAGTTACATTATGAGACTCTGACATGTCTTTTATTGCTGTTGCCCTATCAGGATCGGGTTTCTTCCCGTCCGTATCTGTTATATGACCCAGATATTTAATTTGTTAAAAAAAGATCGCATTTTGCTTCCATTAATTTAAAGCTGTATTCTTTTATTCTGTCAAACACTTGAAATACATTATCTCTATGCTATTCAACATTTTGAATACGCATAAGAATATCGTCCAGATAGCCTATTTCGAAATCCAAACCGCTTAGCAAAGTATCGATTACCTGTTGGAAAATTGCTGGTGCTACTTTTATACCAAATACTAATCTATTGAATTTAAAAAGTCCTTTGTGCGTGGCGATACAAATAAACTTCGAGCCATCTTCCTCTTCTGGTATTTGTAGGTACGCCTCGCTTAAGTTTATTTGGGAAACTTTTTTTCCGTCATTTAACTTAACGAATACTTCGTCTGGGTTTGGTAGCGGATAGTGATGGTCCTTGAGTGCCGCATTCAATCCGGTAGAGATATCCGCGCATATTCTTATCTCTTTAGATTTTTTTCATGCATACGGTGGGACTGCCAACTAACTATAGTTAATAGGGGTAAAAACCCTAGTGTTTACTAATCTTTCCAATTCTTTTTCAATTTTTTCCCTTGAAGCGGACGTTTTAATATTGGTTTTGCTTTATTTTCCATTTGGTACTGACATGCATTGTACCCATGAGGTACTTCGCATTTGTTACAAGAGGTCCTAGGATTTTGTCTATCCTAATAATTTCATGAAGAGTTCTTTTTGCCTCTTGGTATGCAATTGCTGGTGGGCGGATGCCATTTATTTTTGGAGCGTATCTTTTTAATGTGAGCGATACCTGCTTCCTCTATGTTTCGGGAATATTACCTCACTGCCATGACCCACTGACAATCTTCAACCAGTTTCTGAAGCTCCAAATCAGGTTCGAATTCCAATTTATTTAGAGCGCGACGCCTTATATCGGCGTGTTTTGTGGCTATCAAACCTTGTGTGAATATTAGGTATTTAAAATTGTCCGCAGTATATTACGATAACTTGAACCGTCACAGTACTTATTAACTATAAACGCAAAAGTTGTATAGTCATAATTCATTCTCCTTATGCGTAAGATTAATGCACTACAATTTTTCATGTAAAAGGCTTGTCTTTGAACAGTATAACTCCATTAACTGTTTGACTTCCTCGTCAAACGACACTTCGTTGGTGTTTCTTGGTAAAATATAGTCCATAGATTTGTTATGTTCGGATGTACCCAACTTCCGTAGCAATCAACGAACCTTCTTTTGATCCGTCTATGAGCCGTAATCAAATTAAAAAGGTTTTCAAATATTCTGAATATTCCTCAAACGTTAGGTCATCCTCAGGAGCATAGTAAAATGTATTAATAGCTGACCATATCTCATTTTGGGAAAAAAGCCGTGCTGGTTTCCTCTCCGTTGTCATTATTCATTAAAACTTGCGTCATCAAATCAATTTTTTTATCTGACTGGTTTTGTTGCTCTAAATGTAAGTTTTCAATTCCAATATCTGTTCCTTCATTTCTTTCTTTTCTCTTTCCTGTTCTTCCTCGAAGTATTTCATTAAATTTAACTGCTGCTCATCGATCTGTTTTTTTTAATTGTCAGTTGCTTCTCGTCATTTTGTTTCTGTATTGCCAATTGTTCTTCTCGAAACCTTTCAAGTTCTAATTGTTGACTTTGTTGTAATTTCATCCTTTCCAACATCTGTTTTGCAAAATCGTCTAGTTTGTTTTTTGAAGATTTAGAATTACTTAAGATGACATAATGAGTTTTTTTCCAGAAACAACACAATTCGTTGATTTACTTTTCCTATAATACCAACTCTATAGAAAAAAGAACCATTACAAAATTCGTACTTGGTTATTTAAGGGATATTTATATAATTCAGCCTTTGCGCTTAGAGAAAATAGATTGAGGTTTGCCTTTTTTCAATTTTCGTAACGTGTACTGTAGGTACTGTGTTCAATTCCTTGTTGATCCTACGCATTTGTTTTTTTTTCCTCAAAAACAATTAGTTATTTATCTGTGAAAAAGAATTTATCGTATTTATTTAATATTGGCTATACTTTTCGATTTCTGTGCGAAAAGAATATCATATTTTCTCGTTAACACTTTATTTGTGCCGTGCTTAGCGAAATCGTGTTTTCTTCTTCTTCGACGTGCAGTCCGTCGACAGAAAAATGTTTAATTTAATCAGATTCGAATCCGACGTACTTTTAATTGTGCGAATACTCGCTTTAGCCAATAAAATAAAATATCATTTACTTGCTGTATTTGTGTGATTTTTTCTTTTCCCAATGCCTTTTAACCATATGTTTAACCCTATTAGCGACACATGCTTTTTAGAACGCCCCAAATTCTTTCAACATTACTTGTATTTATAAAAATGAAAAAAAAATGTTTTGTAATTGATTTAGTAAAAATAATTCTCAACGCAATTATTTTATGTTCTTTTTTAACTCGTACTTAAGCTTGTTGTAGCTTTTTTAACAACAAGATAAAGCTTTTCACGGCGTCTTTGTAAAATCCTTTTTCGACAAAAATTGTTGTCCTTTTTATTCGAAGTCTTTTTTTTATCCCGTTTTTGTGGATTTTTACGATCGAATGTTGAGTTTTTTTTTCCAAACGTTGATAAGTCGTTTTTCCCGTTTTTCACCAAACTTTTGAAAAGAGATAATTTTGAATTTTCGAATTTTCTCCGAGTCTACGAAGAAATTATTTCGAATTTCCGCGTATGTTCTTTTATTGGAATACTTTTATTCATCAAATGTTTTTTTTTATAGTGAGTCCTTGCCCAAATATTCGTCATCCAGTTGTTGTAAGCAATTATTGTAGATTGATCCGGGAAGTTCTTGAATCGTCCTCATCAGCCAATTGTTGTAGATCCGTGCTAGGGGGAGACAAATGAAAGAAACCACAAGTAGTATAAAGTGTAAAATATAATATGTATTTATCATAAAAAAATACAAGAGCCACTAACGTGGTATGAGAGGAACGTGTTCGTAGCATGCGGTTAAACATGATATGAGTGTTTCTATCTAGTCTCTGAAACCAGTGGTATTCATAGGACTGGTTGATTCCACTTAGTTCTCAAATAGGAGTGATTTGTACGCCACAAAAACAATATATATATATATATATATATATATATATATATATATATATATATATATTATCTTTATTTTCATGGTAATTGTGCATCTGAACTCCAATCTATGGTCTACCCTGGCCTGACTTTCAGGAAAAAACATTCGTCTATCTGGAACCACTATCAATAATTTCCCCCCTCTTTGTCCGTGCCAAATCTAAACGTAGATTCCATGAACAAAGCTTCTTTCTTAGAACTGAACTAAGTAATCCAATTTACCAAATTTCCACTACTAACAGTAACCACGATATTTTCCCATTGACACCCATTAACCCTTATCCTTGAGTTGTCTCCGGTCCTGGATAAGTGGTGACTTTTGTAAAAAAAATGTATGCATGTGTGTATGCATACTGGTTGTATAGTTTGCTTTCCTAGATGTAGATATACTGAAACCCGTGTGTTTATTAAAGAGTGCTCAATGAAGGACAGAGCAGGTTTATATAGTATGTTTATTATACAAACATTATTGGTTACATATGTGCATACATGTTTCAGCATACAGTGTTTACATCTGTATTTGAAGGTTTAATTTCTATATCCACGTTAATATAAAGAATGCAATCCCTTGACACCATCTATATTTAAATCATATAAAAAAGAATGTATAGATATTACACGTTGTTTATTTGATCATATTAACTTAGGTTATTAAAAAATAAATTAAGTATATCAGTAAAATAAAGAGATAAATTATGTGTCAAGTAAACGCAGAAATAGGCCTCAATGAGATAAAAAGACCACACAAGAACTACTTCAGAGCAAAGTTATAGACACTTAAGTCATATAACTAGAATATAGCTGTATCCCTCCCTCGCTGAGATACTTTTACCAGAATAGATTGTAATTTCCTTCCCCCTTAGCCCCTATTTCTTTTCTTGCAGTACCTTTACCTCCGAACTCCACGTACCCGCCCTCATGAACTAAAACCCCTCCATTTTCCCAGATATCTGTTTTTATAAAAATTGAATAAACCTTGAGTTTCGTTTCAGTGCCGCTATTTTTATCATTTTGATGAGGTGGGGCTCTCTAAATTTAGATTCCACTGAAACATGTATGCACATATGTAGCTAAAATTGTTTATATTATACACATTCTCTCTCTCTCTCTCTCTCTCTCTCTCTCTCTCTCTATATATATATATATATATATATATATATATATATATATATATATACTAACATGGGTGTTATGAGGTGTGCGTTATGAGGTGTGTGTTGAGCAAAAAAATAAAAGGTTGTAATAGGAAGGCAGGCTCGAACCCGTACCGTGAAGGAGAAAAAAAAAACCGGGGGAAAACGTGACGTCTTTGCTGTTATGATCATCACCAACCCGGAAGTGACGTAAGTTTAAATTAAGGCTAGACAATCGAAAAGAGCGGATGACTTTCAAAAATATCGGTGAAAAAGGCGACCCCTCCCTGTAGAAAAGTGCCGAGTTGAGGGTGGAGATATTAATGTTTTTTACCCAGTTTTTCGATATTTGTCGTCTGAAGAGTCTAACTTAAAATTGATACTAATCTTGTGACAATCCGTTGCCTCTGTCGAAAGTTTAAGGCAGACATGCAAACATACATACATACATTTATATATTGGTAGGTCAAATTTTCGACCCAAACCGATTAAAAAGCTTGCCCTATCTTTGAATACCCTTTATGTAAAATTTCAAATGTTTAGACCAGAAATTGTCTGAGTAATTTGGTAGAGACAGCAGCAGTCGCAGTTTTTTTTTAAATTGACGTCTATTTTGACCCCTTAATATTTATTGGTTTGGGTTCAAATAAAGTTATTATCTTAGATCCATGTCCAAGGTACCTATATTTAAAATTTCAAGTGTGTATACCCAAAATTGTCTGAGGAGTTTAGGAGAGTTCTCAAAGGTCAATCGTTGAACTTTGACCCCTTAACAGCCAAATTTCTGGCCGAAAACGGATTACAAAGATTTTCCCAAATATTAGTACCCTGTATATCAAATTTCGAGTCTACCACATTTTTGTACTGCTAAATAAATGAGATTAATTAAATTCTCAATAATTATTTCAATTAAAAAAAAATACACGAAATGGATGTTGACAGTAAATGTCAGCACAATAATAAAGTTTTTAATAATACAGCGCTGTTCTTTGATATAACTGGTAACCTTTTTATTTCAGCTTGCTAGACTTGTACACCACGACTTGTATCGAAATAGAAAACTCCCGACTAATTGGTTATCATAAAAGAAAAACTGAAAAACTTTCGCGTAACATTATCATAAGCAACTAATTCGAATGAATAAATATTATTTAAACAAATATAATAGTTTATTTGATAGCTAAAATAAAATTTTTCTATTAATGACGGAAACTGTATTTTTTCTATGCCATTACCGAAACATATGTCGATTTCACTAATCTTTCGGTCCGAAGTGAGAATTTCTTGTCCATAAACCGAGGCGAAATACATATCAGTGAAGGGTATCGCCGTTCAGAACCAAATATGGGTTTGTCAGATGAAATTCTACAGAGTGACCAAAAAAAAAAACAAAAGCTAAATGGAGGCCATCTAGAACATATTCTGTAGAACGGAGAAAAAAAGGCAAAAGACCCTAGTGTTTTGAGGTGATATTTTGAATATTATAAACTAGTTATGATCAACGTTTCATTTCATTCAGACAAAACACTAAGAAATGGGGCCTATTTAGAGTTGGGTACGTTTTCCTTGGGGGGGATCACCATGTATTAATGTCCAACGCGTAGAATGAAATTGACTTAACATCATATATATATATATATATATATATATATATATATATATATATATATATAAATTTCTAAAATATGTATGGCGATTAAGCTACACTGAATATTCCGCGTTTCATCCAGTCTAGGACTCTTCAGGCAACCACAGAATGCACGCATAAGCCTGAAGAATCCTAGAGTGGATGAAACGCGGAATATTCAGTGTAGCTTAATCGCTATACATATTTAATAAATTACTAACTAGCTCTACCTACGTATTGAGCACTTTTGAAGTAAATACTTTAAGTTTACGCATAAATCTATACTTTCGTATATCAATTTTATGTGAGTAAATTTAGTTATATATACATATATATATATATATAATATAAAGCTGAATGTGTGTGTGTGTGTGTGTGTGTGTGTGTGTGTGTGTGGTCACGAATAGGCTCCTATATGGCTGACTATTTAAAAAAAAAACGATTACATATAATGATAGAAGATGTATCGAGGATCAGGAATAGGTATGTTCGCAACTGGTTCACAAAGTATGGAAATAAAAAAATTAAAAAATTAAAAAAACGTTTACAAGTGTTTTTGATATAGATGTACATAATAATACTTTGATAAGTATGTTTTATCTTAAATAGGGATGGTATAATAAAATTGTGGGGTCTGCGTTCACGCCTGGCCTCCGTAGAATGGAAATAGGCACAGACTTTAATAAAGACTTTTCATATCTATCTGCGTAAGTATACTTTGATAATTATGTTTCAGTTTGAAGAAATATGGTATAATAAAATTATTGGGCGTTCCTTCGCGCCTGACCTCCATAGAATGGAAATATGTCACAAAGTTTAACAAGGTTTTTTAGTATAGATCCACAGAATATTGTGATAAGTGTTTCAGTGTGAACAGGTATGATATAATAAATTACGGGGTCTATCTATTTTATTTTTACTTTCATCATATTTTGTTTTGGTTTTGATACCCCCGAATTCGAAGCTATCTTTTTACAACCCTTCCTTTTCATAACCTATCATGCTTTCATAAATCAGAGTCCATTTTCTGTAGGCTGTTTTTGAACCCAGTCAACGACGGTACTTTTGCTAGTATATATATATATATATATATATATATATATATATATATATATATATATATATATATATATATATATACTCTCGTTCACCTCAAACAAAAAGTATTGATATTAATACTTGGACATAAGTGCTACTATTTGGAACCGTGTCTAAAAGATGATGGCGAGAGATGAGCAGCGAGATGGTCGTTGACATTACATGTACACTTCTGTATGTTTGTACAATCAAAACGGTAGAAACGGGGCTGGAACTCAAGTTTGGCAGTCCAATGAAAAATATTCCATGTATGGGGTTTCAAGCTTATATATATATATATATATATATATATATTACACATATATATATATATATATATGTGTGTGTGTGTGTGTGTGTGTGTGTGTGTGTGTGTAGTAAGATGACTTTTAAAGTCTTAATCCGTCTCAAACTCGTAACAGATATCTTATAAACTGTATCTCGGCAAAAGTTGCGCCATTTCTTCATTTTCTTTTAATACGTGCAATAACCTTATTTTGAAACATTACTTGCTTAGGTATCTTTAATTTACTGTTACCCAACGAGTCGCACATATGGTATTATTTATGATTTGCTTTCTACAAACCCCGCAGCCAAGCGGACGAAAAGAAGGATTAATGAATCGGTATCATGTTGCAAGGAAAAAAAAAAACCCTCACGCGATGCAACATACATTATTAATTATCAGATATTATTTTGCAGGTTAATCTTTTGTGAACTTTTTAAAATATGGGTTCTTATAAGTCGAATAAATCATACGCTAGGATTTTTCCGTTATATGAGAGATTTTGCACACACGCACACACACACACACACACACACACACACACACACACGCACATCACGTAGATTCTACAGAAATATTTTGGTTTTGCTTGCTGACGGTTTGTGAATGATGACCAAATGGTTATAAGAGTTGACTCTCAACTAGATGATCGAGTCTTCACCCACCCTTGAAGCAATTATTTATCCAGCCACAGAGAAAAATGTGAGTCTTGATGAATATACATAAGGGAGTGATGGGATTAGTGTTTAAGGGCGAATATTGTAGGTTCGCTGTACCGATTTCCACTTTGCGTAATACTAATACTAATATATATATATATATATATATTTATATATATATATACATATATATATATATATTTATATATATACATATATATATATATATATATATATATATATATATATATATATATAATTTTGTGTCTCCGTGTGTGTGTTCCTTCTTCCTAACTCCTCATACGGCTGAGCTTATCTTTTGCAAATTTCACACAAAGGTAATTTATGTTTGGCAGTGTTTTTTTTTGTTTTTCTTTATAGATATGTTTTGTAAAGAAATTCATGCGATAAGTATCGAAAATCGAAAAAATCTGATTCTAAAAATAGTTTTTTTTTCGATAAAAAAGAAGAATCTTTACAGGGGAATTTTTATACGTTACAAAGGAGATAATACAATCTTAGCAAATTACTTATTCTTAAAAAATAGAATTATTAGCATCTGGGGATCAAGCTTAGTGTAGAGCATTCGACTACAGATCGAATACTCCCTTATAAAAGCCCAGGTGTACCTCACAATTTTATTTTAATTTATATATATTGGTTCAATTTACGTTTAACAAACACCATTTAAAATCGCAGCAAATCATTTCTACGTTTGCATAATTAAAAATGAAACATTAATTAGAAGTGACTTTTCCAGGGCATTCACCATCAAGCTTAAATATCAGCTGACGTGATATTGTAAACAAACACAAACAGAATTTGATGAACGACATTATCATTATTATTTATTTAATTATTTATTTCGGAAAAATAAACAAATAATGTTGACTTAAGATAAAATATATTTCAGAGGAGGATCATTCAACAGATAAGGAAATAAGTAGAGAAAATATATACATTTAATAATAAAAATTCATCGGTTTTTTGGCAATAATAAATAGTGACGATTTAAAGCATGTGGAGTCATATATAAAAACCTTGTTAGAGAGTATTCGGTGGATTAGAGTCTAATTTAGAAGTGAAATTAGATAAATTATATATTTTTAACTAATTAGCATATTATGGGACAAGTTTCAAGTTAAGCGAGATTGCCACACATATATATTAATACTAATATTTTTGCTTTAATTTATGAAATTATTAAAAGTATAAACTGAAGAATAAATTCTCGAGAATATATATATATATATATATATATATATATATATATATATATATATATATATAATAAAATATGCATCAAGTGCGCTTGAAACCAAATCACAACGTAATAATAGGAAAATAAACAAATATAATAAAATAAAAATATAATACCATACAAATACAACCGCCAGATACAACGCGGGGCTCTATACAGACTCCTTTCTCCAAATTAACAACATGGCAAGGAAGAAGAAAAAGAAAAAACAGAAACAAAACAACACACTGAAGATGGAGTATACCTCTGAAATATATTTGTGATAAATTTCAAACAAGTAAAATATTTGTTTATTTTCCTAATATTACGTTGTATTTGGCTTTCAAGCGCACTTGGTGCGTGTTTTATTTTATCCAAATAAAAATAACGTTTCTATTGAACTTTCATTCTTGACGTTATATCTATAATATAAAGCTGAACATTTGTGTATGTGTGTGTGCACGCGCGTGTATGTTTGGTCACGAATAGGCTCCTATATGGTTGACTATATAAAAAAGCGATTAAATATAATGATAGAAGATGTATCAAGGATCAGGAATAGGTATGTTTGATCTGGCAGAACGGTGGTTCATAAAAAGTGTGGGGTCTGCGTTTGCACCTGGCCCACAAAGTATGGAAATAAAAATTAAAAAATAAGTTTACAAGGGTTTTTTTATATATAGATGTACATAAGAATACTTTGATGTGGGGTCTGCGTTTGCTCCTGTAGTCCATGGAAATATGGCACAAACTTTAATTATACCGCATATGAATATTTCTTCCACTGAATCTACTATATTTCTCTGAATGTGCCCTTGCTAAAATGAACCGGAACCAAAAACTAAAGCATATGTCAAACATATTAATTTTTATAGGACGAAACGAAGATTTGTGCTAATTTGGTGCAGACATGACCGCTTTTCGTATTATATAACGAGGGTCGTGTTCCATTGGAAAGGTTTAAAAGGCAGGTCACCTTAGCAGAAGTTACCAGACCACTCGGTTAGCTTTTCTCTCTCTTATCTGACAAGATTTTAAAGGAGAAAGACAAATTTGCATGCTGTACCCAGATCGGGAACAACCAGCCTAATGTGGCCGGGTGTATGCATATCTCGTTCTCTCCCCTACTCTCTTCTCACACGCACATGATTCCGAAAATAACCTCTCTGTTTTAAATAAACTTTATTAAAAACTATGGACACACATAGTCACACACACTCTGTTATATATTCGTAAGGTAGTAACTGAATTTTGTCTACAGTTTTTGATTGGAAAAATGGTTTCCACTTGAGCGTCATGTATTTAACAGCTGTCGTTTTTTATCTCCGAAATGGCTCCATGATTCCCCATTTTTATTTGAACAATTTTTTGTTAGTATTTTTCTCACCGTTATATAATTGAATCCCTTTTTGTAATTGTGGGTTTCTAGCATAAGGCCGGTTATGCAAGTGCTAAGTCTGCGATATGTTGAATTTAGTGTGTTTTTTTTAAATTCTAATTTAGTATTTTTATAAAATATTTAAATCTACGTAAGTTCGGCCGTCAGGACCAAATATTTTGGACTTGTCACTGAAATGAACGGTATTATTTTGTGTGTCAGTCAAAACAACATGTTCTCCCGAATACTCCAGGCGTGATCCTTGGTTTCGCTTTGAAATGAGACGTTTCGAAGCTGGAATGCGGGGATGCCATCCTGTATTTTTTTTTTAACTTGCTAGCAACTGTTTTCATTGAAATCTTATTAGTTGTCTCTTCTTCTTCGGATATTTCATAATGGTATTGTTAGACATTCTAACAATTCTTCAATCTTTTCAGGATGTTATTAAAATCTGACAATTTGTTTGTTTTATTGGGCTTATATTAGCTTTGATTGGAGATAATGCCATTTTTTTTTTGGTTGTAGAATTTTAATATTGCTTGAAAATAAAGTAATAATGATAAATTAACTTTTGCTTGTGGTTGACACCTCGATTAAAATTTTTAACAATATAAATTTAATGGTTTCGTAAATTATAACTATCGTCCTTATTTTTTGTCCAGTAGCTTATTTCCTTTGTGCCACTTAATATTTATTTAAAAATATACTATATAAAATTTCTTAACTTTGTATAATATTTATCAATTGAAGCCTTATCTTTAATCTTTAAAATTTTAATTATTAACAATGCATTACTTTTGAAGTAATACACATATTTATACCTGTCTTGTTCCCTTTCTTCTTATCTTATGGCTGCAAATGTATATATATATATATATATATATATATATATATATATATATATATATATATATATAACGAAGTTATGTGTCCATCAACTTTTCGTCTTTATCGTAACACTTCTTCATGAGGAATGAATTGAAAAAATAAAATAAAATACCAGTATAATATTTAAATATATATTTGTTGTAATGAAAGTATGACTTTGTTCTATTTCAGAACATAAAATGTCGTACGAAATTAAAAGAAAAATGTTATAGCGTTGTGAAAGCGGTTAAGCTGTTTTTAACATCATATAATCGTTAATATATTTAAAAAGATATGATGTAATTTATATTCATTTTGGAATAAATATAGCTGTTATAATTCTACTGTGGATATATATATATATATATATATATATATATATATATATATATATATATATATATATATATATATATATATATATATATATCCGAATTGATGTTTATTCTAAAATTAGGAAGAAAGCAGCAAGTTTTTCGAATTTCGAACTGGTACGAAATTCAGTTAATTCATTTTGGTTCCAACCTAACTAAAGCATCGTCATACGGAGTCTTTTCTCAACTACTGTTATCACGAAAGTGTTTGCAGCCAAAGAAAAACGAAACGGAATTTATAAATCTGTTCTGCGGTTAAGGACAGTAATAAAATAAAATAGCAATCAAAGCTTAAGTTTTTCACAAAAGAAGGAATTAGGTGGACCGAAAAGAAAAAAAACACACAAGCGTACAAAAAAGGGGAGGAAAAAATCTAATAACATTGGATAAAACCAATTTTAGCAACAATAAAAAATAAGAGAACAAAAAAATCAAAAACGAAGAAAAAAAACATATAAACATAAAAATTAAAAATTATCATTTATCTATTTGTATAAACGCTTTTATTGGCTAATTTAGCTTTCATTAAGACAGGAGAATGTAGCATCATATGGATTTCCTATGGAGAAATAATTCCGAATTGATTTCTAATTTTTCTAAATATACAACAATAAAATCGCACCAAAATTTCCAAAATAAAACATTAAAAAAAATCATGGAATTAAATGAATACTTATTTTTGTTAGTTTTATCTCCTAAGATCACTTTTCCTCGCAACACATTATATTACAAAGTTCATATAATTTATTTAAAATTCCATATACATTCATTCGGATGCAATTGCAAAAAGGCGGAATGAGTTACGTAAGGATATGGCGCCTTAGCATGTGTAGGTGTACATGTTATTCTCCCGATATATTATATTGATAAACATAAATGATGAAAATCCTTTATAAATAATCCATATGAAAATGCAGGAAATTAGAATTAGCAAGCGACCAAAAATACTAAATTATTTGCTTTCGGACAGAAAAAGAAAAAAAAACATAATAATTTAGCCAATAATTGAGATATTATCAAAATACATAGTGCACCTCTTGGAGGTTCATTTGCCTAATACAGCGAAAGAATTTACCATAAGCCTTACTCATGGTTTCTAAGAGTTGAATGATAGGATCTTCATAGTGTTCTTTGAGAAAAGTCTTCCGAATGTAATCATGGAAGGATCAATGAAAGTCATCTTGTGTGAGTGTGTCAATGACCCTCTTCATAGCCTCTTTCAGCCCTTCAATTGTTTCATAATTATAGCGTTTTTCTTTAGCTTAGGGAATAACCAAAAGTCAAAGGGAGCAAGGTTTTGGAAAATAGGGGGGGTGAGGAACTGTCTGGATGCCCACCTTTGTCAAATAGTCTGATCCACTCTAAGCACCTTTCGGACAAACTTCTCGCAAATATTCCACATCTTCAGTTTTGCGCGATGAACTGTGTTACAGTCACACACTGACATCAAACTGTGCACTTATTGTCTCTATAAACACACGTTCGTCCTTAGCCATTAACTTTTTTATTTGACCAATCATCTCTTACTCCTCCTACACCTCTCATTATCCCTCACAGCCTCTCTGCCTTCCTTGAATCTCTTATGTTACTCAAAAACTGATGCCTAATTCATGCAAGATGGCCTAAAAGCTGTCTAAAGCATTCCATACGTTTCTGTGGCATTTTTCAAGTTTAAAACATAAATGTATTGCATAGCGTTCTTCTAAAGTGTGCTCACATTCAGATTGCGTTTTTGAAATTCACCAGCCGTGACAATCAGGCTTTAGTAGAATGCATTCATATTCCTGCTGTAGCTGTTCATTTGAACCGAAAATCATAAAAATTGGTCAGTCATCTCATAAGATGTATAGCAATAACATACTGAATTTTCAAGTCTACAACAATTTAAAATGTCGTACAAAAAAGTCTGGAAACTTATTGAAGGCACCTTGTATGGGTCGGTATGTGTAAGTAAAATAGTTTGTACATGCGTGTGTGTTCGTGAGTAACGTATTTATATACACAGGCGGCAAAAAGTAAGTCCGCACTTGTATTTTTTTCAAAAACCGCAAATTTAAGCTAAATTTTATATAACTGTTTAAACAAACAAACTCATTTGACTGACCTTTATTCTTCTATAATTTCACCTGTTCATATTTGACTTTAATTGAAATATTCTAGTGTTCACCTCAATTTAAAAAAAAAATTTCAAATTGAGCCGGCAAAAAGAAAGTCCGCACAATAGAAAATTATTATTTAAATGTAACTTAAGGACATTAATGCAACATAAGTACAACATGAACACAATGAACTAGTTAATATTTAGTAGCATAGCCCTTCTGCAATTTGACACACTGCTATCTTTTGTGAATTCCTTGAATTAGACTGCAGCAATACTCCGAGGAAAAGGCATCCCACTTTTCTTTAATTTTTGTCCAAAGTTCTTCCAAATTTAAAATTTTATCATTGCATAGCTGTTGCTTGATGTAATGCCATACGTTTTCGATAGGATTGAGGTCTGGAGATTATGCAGGCCAATCTAAACACGGAATATGATGCTCTTCCGGGAACCTCTTGACATTGCCAGCTGTGTGAATGGGAGCATTATCCTATATGAAGATGGGATTATCATCCAAATTCCGACCAAAGTAGGGTAGAAAATGCTCAGTCAACATATTAATGTACTTGGGCGAATTAATTTGACCTTGCAAGCGAACTATAACCTGGACTATTGGTACTTATAATGCGCCACACCAGAACTGGACCTCTATCACGTTGTAGCGTTGAAATTGAGGACCTAGGATTAAATTCTCCGTCTTTCCTCCGACGGACGTACTGCCTACCATCACTGCTTAGCATATTGAACTTGCTTTCGTCGCTAAAAAGCACTTTTGACTAATATGATCTTTATTGCATTTAACGAAGTCCAGACGGCGCTTTCTGTTCTTTACAGAAATCATTGGCTTACGTCTTGCAACATATCCTCGAAAATTAAATTCCTTTAATCTATTCTTGACAGTAGAAAGAGAGCACTCTTTAACAAGATTGCACTGTTGTTGGATTTAGGGAGCTGTTTCAAATCTGTTTCTTAGGCTGCGGATCTTGATAGCATTGTCTTGCCAGTTAGAAGTAACTCTAGTGCGACCAGATTTAGGGGCATCAGAAACACTGCTGGTGTTTTGGTGCTTTTGCACAATCTTTCGTACCGTTTTCTTAACACATTTCAATCTGCGGCCGATTTCTCGATTGGATAAACCAGAAAGGTGGAGATTAATGAGCTCCTGGCGATCACTAAGATAAAGTCGTGGCATATGAACTAAATGTTACGTTGTATAAACTGGAACAACAACAATTACGATTAGAGATGCTTTGTTGCCTGTTGGTGGATATTTTAAACTGATTTAGGTTGATAATTAAAGCTGGTTTTAAGCGAATTTGTTGCTGCATACTTTCTTTTTGCCTTAAGTTATGTTTTAATTGAGGTGAACACTAGAATATTTCAATTAAAAGACAAATATGAACAGGAAAAATTATAGAGGAATAAAAGGCGAACAAATGGGGTATAGGTTGTTTAAACAGTTACATTTAATTTAACTTAAATTTCCAGTTTTTGAAAAAAATTACAAGTGCAGACATTGTTTTTTGCCGGCACTGTAAGTGCCGTTTTTCCAAACACCACACATTCGGGAGAGGTACCGACATTGCTCGAGAATAAATTGCGCAACACAATTTCCTGAAAAGAAAATAATAAAAAAAAGATTTTTTTTTAATTCTTTATCCCTTCCCAACTTTTTCTTTTCGAGTTTGACATCAAACATCCGGTTGCACTAGTTGTTCTCTGCATGTTGACGTTCATTCGTTTTCCTCCTAAGCCCTGGAAAGAGCCACGTTTGACGCATTTCCCATATTTTGTGCATCAGTCTGCATCTAAATGGTTTTCTATATTCGACACTTAACAATGAGTACCGGAAGTAAAAGGGACCCTATGTGTCCAAGGGCATGAGAAAAAATGAAAAAGAAAAGAGAAAAAAAGCGGGATATGAGAAATAGATAGACAGATTTTTTATAAAGTTTTCATCTAAATTGTTTTATATATTTGACCCTAAACAATGTTAATGAGCACCGGAAGTAGAATGAGACGCATGATAGGAAAAGTAAAATGAAAGATAAAGAAACTGAACGAGATGAAAACAAAACATAAAAATAGAAAATTAGATACGTTGTATGCAATCCAGAGAAAAGGAAATTTGAGAGCATTTCTAAAATTGATAAAAAACAAAAATATTTTATAAAAGTCGGAGAAAAAGGAATGGATAGCGTAAAACAAGAATGGAATAGAAATAGCACAGGAGAGAGAAAATCGAGGAGTACAAAAAAAAAGTAAAAGAAAACGAAAACTCGAGATAAAAAGAAAGACTCATTAAAAAAATCAGGTCATTTACTATAAGCATTTGCTAAAGTATAGGGTATTCTTTTTAAAGGCGGCGAACTTTAAATAAACATAATCTCAGTAAAATATTTTTTATTTTACAAATATGTTATTTATTCCAAATAATGATTTCTGACATGTATAATTTAGATACAATTTCGGGTATATGCTCTCCACGGCTTGCGTAATCTAGAAGTTCAATTTTCACAAACTCTACGCATTAAAGTACACTATATTTAAGAAATAACGCGTCGAATGTTGTCTGTCAAGTGGTCTATGGTATCTGGTTTATAAGATATCCCCCGCAAATAATGTAATTGGGTTAAATCGCAGGTGATATTTATATTATAGATGTAATACGCACCCTTTACAATAAGCTATAGCCATTGCCCCCCTCACCCTCCACACACACACACACACACACACACACACACACACACACACACAAACAATATCCGTGCTGAGTTAAGGGGACTTACAATTCATGCCAGAAACGTTTATTAAAACCACACAGAATGCTCGACATAGCGTGCAGCATTACACGCGTGAAAATTAAAGCGTATCTGAAATACATCATTCATCAAAAATCGTTCTTGGATTATATTTTCTGAATTAAAAGGTTAAATGATAACCTTTAATTTTCATTCCGCATATTCGCCATTTTTGGATTACTTGTTACGAATGAAAATTTCAATGAAAGAAAATGGAATGTACACGAATGGAAAACATAATGGATTCATTTAATCTGCGCGTTTAGCGCTGATAATTATGTTTCACCAACGTGTTTCAGACTTAAGAGTTACAAACCCCCAAAAATACTATTATAAAACTTAAGTGTGCTACCCCGCCAAATATTATTTTAAAAATAAGCATTGCAATCCAAAGTATATGTTCCTGTTTACTTGCCTCCCCACAAGGGCAGAATTAGACACAAGGACGGTTTTAATGTGAGGAAAACCAAGTTCCCCAAAAAGGTCATACTAGATTGGAACAAAAATAAAAATTGTCTCAGTCATAAAGGGTTTCTCCTCCATAGACCGAGGACAGAAAAGGTGAAGTGCAGAAGCAGAACAAATACTACATTTGAAACGTAAGCGGTTGGAAAGCAACGTAATGCTATTTCACAATTAAGACTTAAAATTAAGACTGAAATTAGCCGACTCCCCAGACACGATTTCGGAACAACCTATTTGTTGAGGGACATCACGCCCCTACGAAGGATGGACCGCTTTTTCTACACATATTAGACATTAAGAGGATATTATAGATAGATATATAAATACCCGTTCACATACACTTTTCACGATAGAACTAGAACCCAGGATTAGATAGAATCGAGCAATTGCATCGAGGACGGACAACGCCAGACCCAAAGTGGGTTTCGATGTACTGCATCTCATCAGTTACTTGCTCCGACATAAGCGCGAACCCAGGTCGTCTCACACATGAAGTGTGCAATACTGACGACCTAACCATATGGGTCACGACGCAATCGATTTTTTAAAAATTCTTATATTTTTATCCAGTTCTATATTCTACGATGTGACAAGCAACGCGTCCTATACAACTAAGATCGTGAAAAATGTATGTGAACTGGTATATATATATATATATATATATATATATATATATATATATATAATATATATATATATATATATATAATGTATGTGAACGGGTATATATATATATATATATATATATATATATATATATATATATATAAGATATGCATTACAACCTTATATTTTGAATAGTTTAGCCTAGTTTTAATTGGATTTGTTTAATTAATAAATAAATCATAAATGCATATTAGGAATTTACCAAACCTAGAAACCTGCATAAACATTAAAACATCGAACGGCTTGAGTTACTTCCCTTTCAACGTTTTGGATACATATTAGGTTTTTGGTAACTTATAATTCAACTAAACCTTTAAAATTTCGAACGTACAGTATAAAAAATTAAGAATGAATTGAGATCCTTACTTTTAAATGAAGAATGAGAATGAACTAAGTATAAGTAATGTTAAACTTTCCTTATTGAATAAGTTTCAAACAAAAACTTTTCTTAAATCACATAGATAGGTGAGTCGATATATTTGTAAATAAACAAAGCAAATTCCAAATACGAAACTAACATAGAATCGCAACAATATATCTTAGTTGATTAGTCCGGATTAGAAAAATAATTTGAATTAAATAATTACTTTATTTTTTTATTAATTTTATTAAAGAAATTTAATTTAAGAAATCAATGAATAGTATTAGTAAAACATATTAAATGAACATAGATAATTAGTGGTAACATTGTATGGTTATTTGTTTAAATTTTTTTTAATGGAGATACGAAAAGAGTTAAATATATAAATCTTTAAAAACGACTTTGCAAGGATGAGATATAAGTAAAATATTTTCGCTTGTTTTCTTATTTTCTTTTCCTTATAAGGGTAATAGTTTCCATAATGTTTTATTGTTAAAGTCTTTTTATTCAATAAGTCTGAAGAAAGGCTGTTCTTGTGAAAATTTTCAAACGACATAATGTTTCAATTTGTCCGAATAGTCTTGAAACAATTGTAATTAACGATGAAATACAGAAGTAGAGCAAGTTACATTTTCAATTTGTCTTTATATAAGCAGTAATTTGTTGCTACACAGTCATGAGCATGTTTCGGTCTTCTAGGGTTAGGCAACTAGAGACCTCTTCAGACAACAATGATTATTTATGAAAGCGGAATTCTCAATGAAAACCGAAAATCAACTTTCAGCAAAAGAAGGCTTTTTTCCATATATATATATATATATATATATATATATATATATATATATATATATATATATATATATATATATATATATATAGAGAGAGAGAGAGAGAGAGAGAGAGAGGATGTATTTCTTATTTCGTCTGTAGTCATGTGTAATCTCCTCAGCTACTGTGCTCAGATTTGGAGTTAAGACATTGGTTTTGGAGAGCGATCGTACAACTAGCATTAATAAAAGCAAAGCATATCTTATTCCAAACTTAAGCATTACAGTCCAAAGCCAATACTGTTTAAATTTAATTGTTAAGCATACAAAGAATTAATACAGAGTAAAATAAACCAGGAGAAAAGAAAGAACATTGCATTGTTAGTATTTAGTCGTATCAAAGCACTTACATTCTAATTACTTCGAAATAAACAAGGGAAAGCTAATCGCCTCTGCTACAAAACTTGAATCGCATTTGCGTCGTTTTAATTGAATACTCAGCTTATCTGTATTCTGTGTACTTTGAATGGATGAATGTTTATGAGTTGGGTTTACTAGCGAAATTAAAGTTCAATCAAACGTACATAAGCGAATAGCTGAATATTTACGAATTCCCGAGATCGCTTGTAGCATTTCATTAAGCCAGCATTGAAATTAGATTGGAAAAATCAAATGATTCTACCTATTAATATAATATGTGATGTAATAATAATGTAATGTAATGTAATAATAAAAAAATATGTAAGTTCCTATTTATTTAAAACAAATATAATTATTTATCTGAACGCCGCCATAGATAAAGAAATATGGAAGTTAACTTTGTTATTAAAAATGCCGTGAAGATTATCGGCACATGCTCCAGTTCAATAATGAGTTAGTATGTTTTGAAAGGGTTTGAAATGAATACATTTTTATTGTTAAAGAGCATGGCCAAACAAAGAGAAAATAAAAACATTATATATCTGTAAAAGTGAAATTATCTCTGTGTGTATGTCTGCGTCCATCCCCCTACCAAACTCCTCTGTCAATTTTCAGTGCATAGACTCGAGATTTAACATAAGGAGTATTGAGATTTGGGAAAATCTTTTTAATCGGTTTTCGACTAGAAAGTTGGTTGTCAAGGGTCAAGGTTAAACGATTTGACCTTTGAAAACTCTACCAAACTCCTCCACAAATTTTGGGTCTAAACACATTAAATTTTAGATGTAGGTTACTGGGACATGGATCAAAGTTTTTAATCTGATTTGAGCCCAAAACAATAAATGTTAAAGGGTAAAAATTGGGATCAAACTTTTAAAAACTTTGATCTCTTTGGTCTCTACTAAATTACTCAGCCAATTTTTGGTCTAAACATTTGAAATTTTACATAAAGCGTATTCAGACATGAGGCAAGCTTTTTAATTGGATGTTGGCCGAAAAGTTGACTACTAATGGGTAAAAGTTCAAAAGAGAATTTGACTGTCAAGCGGTCAAACTTAAAAGAGTTGACCTTTGCAGACTCTACCAAACTCCTTCGCCAATTTTGGGTCTAATCACTCGAAATTTTAGATGTAGGTTACCTGGACATGAGTCAAAATTTTATATATATATATATACATATATATATATATATATATATATATATATATATATATATACTGTATTAACAAAACCAAGACTTCAAAAAAGGAATTGGTAGCAACAAAAGTGTATTTCATTGTAAGTTACAATTGTTTCAAAACCGGTTGGATAATTTCAAGTATTATGGCGTTTGAAAATTTTCACATAACCAGCCTTTCTTTAGACTTCTTGAAAAAACACTTTAACAATAAATAATGCTCTATTGTTAAAGTGTTTTTTTATTCAAGAAGTCTGAAGAAAGACTGGTTATGTGAAAATTTTCAAACGCCATAATGCTTGAAATTGTCCAACCGGTCTTGAAACAATTGTAACTTAAAATGAAATACACTTTTTGTTGCTACCAATTCCTTTTTTGAAGTCTTGGTTTTGTTAATAGAGTATATTAATGTTCAATTATGAAATATAATTTTGTAGCTTACATTTTAAGTCATCTCTTTTTGGCTCCAAATTCATTGGTATATGAAAATTTACTGAATTATAGGAACCCAGTAAAAATTTTTTAAAACCCTTAAACGTGGCTCACAGGATACATTTTGAGGCCAGCCACCATTCTCGTCGCCAGGCGCTGAATCTGTTCGAGATGGTGGACATCCTTCACGCAATAGGGGGATGTGGTCTGAATACTGTATTTGAAAATCGCGCACACCAGGGAGGTGTAAAGGAGATTGATGATGAAGGGAGTGAAACGACCAAAAGAGTGGCGCATGAGGAACAGGACACCCCTGACCTTAGCAGCGGTGATGCAGTGTTCACAGGTTGAATATATGGAATGCATAATCACTCCAAGATCATTGTCTTGACTGACGGACTCCTGTAGCCAGTCACCTGGTTGGAAATCAAGGGGTAATGGATGAGTTGGGGGATACCGGCCATGTGGTTGCACTTAGCGATGTTTAAACTCAGGTCCCAGTTGTTACCATCTCCAGACTTCATGGAGACAACGCCAGGGGTTTTTATAGTCGCTGTGTATGAGTTGGGGGGTCAAACAGGAGGAACACTTGAAAATCTTTTCGGGCAAGTCATTGACGAAGATGAGAAACAACAGTGGCCCGATGACTGAAACCTGTGGCACAACACTTGTTGCACTACGTTCATAAGCGAGGAAGGCCCCGATCTACTGTACGACCTCAGGATTGGACCTGTACGCTCGAAGCTTGATATATATATATATATATATATATATATATATATATATAATGTCTGCATAATATAACATGGAATTTTATGAGATATTGAGAAGAAAATAGTATTATATTGCATGTTGATAAAATAAAATAAAAAATTACACGAAATTCACACCCTCACAGAACAATACAAGATAGTCGTTTTTAAGTCCAATATAAACAAGTTCTTATTGAGCTAGCCTCTAAAATAATTAAATTCTAATTTGCACCATTAATGATCATCATGATATTATTTCACCAGCCACCTGACACTCATTAATCCTTATACTTGAGTTACCTTTGTGTCTTGATGAGTGGGGACACCTTGTATAATAAACACGAACGCAGTAATTACAAAACATATATGTGAAGAAAAAATCTCCCGTTAAGAACGACACATCAGCGTAAAATTACCATAAAACTTTCTTGCATGCAATTCATTATTCATCCACCTTTAAAGTATATAATGTTAGAAATTGAAATGCAAATTCTCATATGAAAAGATAGTCTTATACATTTTGCTTGTAAAGTTTCTTTTCCCTCGGCAACAACGACAGCAGTCTAGGCCATTTTTTGTAAGTGTGAATTTTTCTTGGTGACTGCGGTATATAACTGGTCACCTAGGACACCCACTCTCCCTTGCTTTAACTTTTTTTTTACACAGTGATCACCACTTACCAAGGCCCGGAAGACACTCAGGGATAAGGGTTATTGAAAGTACATTACGTTAGTGTGGAGATTTGATGAAGTGTTTAATTAAGGGGGCGGTTCATTAGGAATTTGTTAACGTTGGACTTGAACACATCCAAGTTGTAGACCGGTGGGAAGCAGGCAGACGGAACAGAGTTCCACAGGCGTGCAGTTCTAAGAAAGAAGCTTTGTTCATGGAATCCGCGTTTTGATTTAGGCACATATATAGAGTCGGGGAAATTTTTCACAGTGGATTCAGCTAGACGGGTGTTTTTCGTGAAAGATTGTCGAGGGGGGACCAGAGATTGGAATTCAGACGAGCACCTGCCATGGAAATAACGATAAAACAAGGATAGGCTCGCAACGTCTCTTCTATGGGAGAGAGGTTGCAGGTTAGAGAAAAGGGCATCCCCCAGTAAGCCGCGAAGTCTATTTTGTACTCTGTCAAGGCAGGATAGGCTGTTTTTAGCAGCTCCTGCCCAGATATGGCAACAGTATTCCATCCTTGGACGTACTTGGCTTTTATATAGATAGAGAATTGCATCAGTAGTGAGATATCTTCTGGAGCGGTAGAAGGATCCCACCATCTTTCCAGCGACCTTGGCAACAGACTTGATGTACGTGTTCCATTTCAGATCAGGAGTAAAGGTCAAACCCAGAAGCTTGTCAAAACACGGGGCCTCACCCAGACGAGAGCCATCCATCACAATTGATGCCAGATGGTGATCAGAGCGTTGATGATGTAAGGATAGGAGTTTGGTTTTGGATGCATTAAAGGTAACTAGCCACATCTTCCCCCACTGAACCACGCGCTCGAGATCAGAGGAGAGAGAATCTCCCTTTGAGAAAGTGGTAGTTTATAGCTATCAACGGGAGCGCCCAAGCATTTTTCGAGGGTCAGAATGATCTTCAATACAACTTTATGATCATTCTGTGGCATTATCATGGAGTTAAGTGGGGATGATTAACTTTGTTATTCTTTCTGTGTTTCTTTCATTACTTTTTATTACTTTGTTTCCAATTTAAATATGACCCCTCCTCTCTTCCACGCACAAACTTTCGTTGATTATTGGTTAATAGTGTGTGTGTGTGTGTGTGTGTGCGTGCATGCATGCGTGCGCGTGTGTGTGCACGTGTGTGTGTGCATGTGCGTGTGTGTGTGTGTGTGTGTGTGTGTGTGTGTGTGTGTGTGTGTGTGTGTGTGTGTGTGTGAGTAGATAAACAAAATGTCTGGGAATAGCGATAAACCTACCAAAATGTCTGACCTTCTGTTGCTTGTGATGTTCTTGGGGCGACAGGCAATTTGCATCATACGTTAAATAATATCAAATAGATCCGTTGTATACAAGCCGGAATAAAACAACCCCAAGGTATAGACACCCATTTAAATATAGTCACCATACATATATGTGCGATTTTGTCTCTTATCTATCTGCCTAATGGTCTCTTTTTCTATGTCCGTCTCTCTCCCTCTCTTTTTCTTTTTCTCTCATAATCCCTCTCGTTCTCTTGCTGTTTCTCTCTTGATCTATCTGTTCCATACACACTCACACACACACACACACACACACACACACTCGCACACGCATATATACATACATATATATATGCATGTATGTATGAATAGCGAGAGAAAGAGAGAGAGATAGAGAGAGAGAGATAGGGGAGAGAAAAAGATTAAACAGATAAATTACTTTAGAAAACGCTCTTAGATTTGAAAAAGAATTTCTTTTTTTTTTTATTAATTTCGGATTTAAAAATCTTTCATCAGAGAAATAGTTATAAAGTTTTGTTAGTCTTTTACACTCGAAAGTAAAAGTCAAAAAGTCGTTGTGTTATCGCAAGTAAAACTCTTTAGGTTTCTTATTTTATGAAGTTGAAAAGGCGCGCGGATGCAAAATTGTTTTCCACATTTGGAAGCGTGTTTTAAAGCAGTTTTTTGGTTTATTCTATATTTTTCATTTAAAGATGTTTTTACTTGCCGACTCTTTTTCAACTAATATATATATATATATATATATATATATATATATATATATATATATATATATATATATATATATATATGAAAGAAAATGTACTCATCCCGAAAAAGCAAAGCTTGAAGAAAGAAAACTCAGGCTACACCTAATAAGTACCACCCAGTCACAAGATCCGGATCCCCTACAAGCCCGTGCTATCACTGTGGCGGGAAATATTGGTCGAGCTAATGTTTTAACAAATTTAAGTACTGAAACGAATGTGGCAGGAAGGGCGACAAAGCGTCCCAGTGCAGGACGAACAAGGACAAGAACAGCATCCGACACACAAGATTCGACTTGGATTCGGATAAGAACCGGCGCAAATATGCCACAGTTAACATCACAAATAAAACTGTGCATCTACAATTGGATTCCGGATCAGACCTTTCCATCATTAACCTTAAGACGTGGAGAAGGCTAAGAAAACCAACCATGCGAAAGACGAACAAATAAGCTCGAGCTGTGACAGGCGATGAAGTGGAATTCGAGGGAGAGCTCACACTCCTGGTGACCTTAAATGGTGTTACTAAAAAAATGAAGGTGTATTTACATAGGAAATCCGAAAACCTGTTCGGTACAGACTGGATGGAGTAATTCGAATTGTGGGACCAACCTATGGATAAATTCTGTCACAGGGCAGAAGACTCGTCTACGGAGGCGCAACAACTGAAGGACGAGTTAAAAAAAGGAATTCTCAGAAGTATTCTCACCAGGACTAGGGAAATGTACAAAGGCTATAGCAAGATTCGAACTAAAAGAAAACACTCTACCCGTTTTCAAGAAGAAACGTAACGTCCCATTCGTAGCAACGAAAAAGAAAGCTTCAACAGAATCTGCCAAAGGAGGCAACAGTACTGAAACGACAAAGCCAGAAGCTAAAAAAAAAAACCCGCGCCAAAAGAATTCCCTAAGCCAAAGGAACCTAAGAAGGCTCAAGGGACTTAATGGCGATTACCATAATGTACTTCTTTTTGGGTAGGTCACCATTTTGGCGAGTCCCTTTTTTGGGGGGTCGTCGAAATTAATAGGACGGGAGTAGAAACCGACCTGGGAATAATAAAGAAACAAAGGAACTTCCAAACGAAACGGTTTTATATTCATTTCAGCGTACAAATGGTATCGGGTTATAGAAAGTTCGTGATTTTCATTTTTGTCCCCCGACTCTGGAACCACTCACGTCTCCGTCTTTTTGCTTCCAACACTTTTTGTATCTCTTTTTGTCTTTCCCACCAGAACTGTTCTCCGTCCTGATTGGTTACAACCTCTGGTCACATTTTTGAGGAAGGAAGGAAGGAAGGGGGAAAGGGAAGAGTAGAGAGAAAGAGACATGCAATGGAGAAATAGTAATCTTGGCTTCACTACAACCGCAACAGATGAAGCATTTCAACAATTTCTACTCATGTATAGGATTACACCTATCCCGAACACACCAGCAGCAGTCTCACCTGCAGAAACGATGTTAGCGTGGAAAGTGAGATCCTTTTTGACAAGCTCTTACCCAAACAGTCAAGGCAACTAGTGACCACATATGTAACCAGTAAACGTTTCATACCAGGTGAAATAAATGCTCCTCATCTTGAGTTGAGCATACTGAGAAGTGATACACGAATTACCATTAGCGTATAAGCGATGCTCTTTATGTAAATAAATCGAGCTTAGGTAGTTCGGACGATGTCAAAACCTCGTTAAAGTCATGACTCACGCAGCAGCCGCCAATAGCGTAGTGGTTAGGAGCCTTGACTCTCGTACAGACGGTCGGTTTCAATCCTGGCTGATGAGCTGTGAAACAGCGGAACAGTACGGTATGTGGATGACTGACATCATATATGACATGTGAAGAATAGTTTTCCCTGTGGAATATACACAATTTCAATTTTAGCCGGTAAAAATACCTGCCCATGGGTCAAAATAGAAAAATGGCACTAACAAAGCGCAAGTTTATAAAACGTATTTATTCTACGTACGCGCAAATATGCACCTATAGGTTTAAGAACGTAATTATTTATGTTTTTATATCCGTATGAAAGTGACTCGAATAATTCTCGAATATATATATATATATATATATATATATATATATATATATATATATTCGATTGTGCTTGATTCTCTCATGGACTCTGGACGCCGTTCATGTAGTGAGATGCGGTGTGGGCCGGGGCCGCTTCTGGACCAATCGTAACTAGTTACGACACTTCAAGGGAGCTCCTTTTTCAACGTGCGCACCTGCGATTATGCTAGTTCTCTCATGCCCCGAAAGGTTAAGCCCCTGACGTTGTCTGTCGGGTATCTGCACTCAAAGGCCAAACAACCCTGCATCATCACTTGTTGGAATCGAAAACGTCTCATTACGTCTCTTAAAGTGACATTAAGCTGTCCCTTTTATAAAACAATGAAATTTATGATTAAATTTTCCTCGGTAGGGTTTGATTGCCGTCGCCCGGGCACACTACGATATATAAAGAATGAAACAATAATATCTGCCCAGCATTTTGCAGTGTTTCGGGAGTCTCAGACTCCCCGCAGTAGACAGCCAATCACCCCCTGGGCCGGTCACATCACATCATTAAAATGAGCGACTTTAGTGCCTTATAATGTAATTTTCTATTTAGTAATCACCATCGAGTTTCGATCCTGGCTTGAGGCAGTTGACTGTCTAGCCGCACTGATAAGCTGTAAAACAGCGAAACAGTACTGTATGTGTATGACTGTACACACACAAACACACACACACACACACACACACACACACACATATATATATATATATATGGATATATATATATATATATATATATATATATATATATATATATATATAATGATATATATTACTGATGGGACGATGTAAGTATTTTCATGATTCCGCTACAATTACTGATTCTGTGCTAAATTGCCGAATTTGATTCTTTATAAATCTCTAAATATCTAATTATAGAAGTATTATTTTCGAGGATTTCCGTAAAAATACACGTTTAATATGCAGATATTTTCCTAAAGGTAAATTACACTAGTGGAAATGATCGATCGATTTTAGCTTTACTTTATTTATTGTTTTAACAATATTCCTAGCAATTGAAGATTTTGCTTTAAACGAAATCAGATAAATAAATGCAACCAAAAAAATCGTTTAGGCATCGGAAAATAGTCACCGATTCCGATTCTCCAAAATGTTCCGATTTTTCGATTACCGATTAAGATATATTTTTATTAATATAAACAAATTTACATGGTCGCGACATTGGACATGGTAATATTTCAGACAAATGGTCGGTTAAAAAATAAAAGTTTTCATCAGGCGACGTATACGTATATATATATATATATATATATATTCCCTTAATATATATATATAACCTTTATATATATATATATATATATATATATATATATATATATATATATATAACCTTTATATATATAACCTTTATATATATATATATATATATATATATAACGTTTATATATATATAACCTCTATATATATATATATATATATATATATATATAACCTTTATATATATATAACCTTTATATATATACAGTGATGATCATATTTATTGGCACGGTAAAATAAAAGTTAAATTTTGTCTAATAAATTCTAAAAAAGGGATTAAATTAAAGAAAATAACAAAGTATATTATGTATTTTTAACTGGCCTTTCCGATGCAGCAATCGGATTTTAGAAAAAATAAATAACAAAGGAACAACAAACATAATTGCAAAAAACCCTTGTTCAAAATTATTGGCACGGCTTTGTTTTTCTTTTAGTATCAGTATAATATCAATCAATTTCCGGTTTACGTGCTTTCTGAACTTTTTTATAGCCATATTATGCTTGTTTAACGCTAATTCAGTGAATAATTTTTTTCAGATAATTTTTAGATAGCGATTTATTTAAACTATTATAAGTGACTAAATTATAATTTTCAATCGCCATGGTTAAAACTAAGGAACACAGCGAAGACGTCAGGAAGCTTGTTGTAGCATGCCATACCAATGGGGAGGGCTATGAAAAGATTTCAAAGAAGCTAAACCTTCCCAAATCCACTGTTAGAGCCATAATAAACAAGTTCAAATCGCAAGGCCACGTTATGAGTTTAGAGGGTAGAGGGAGAAAAACGATTCTTTCCCCAAGAGATGAACGGAAAATTGTTCGACAAGTAAAACAAAACACAAGGATCTATGTTGGGGAGATTGTTGATGAACAGAGCACCTCTGGAGTGAATGTATCTCGACATACAGTTGGTAGAGTTTTGAAGAGAGCTGGTTTAAAAGCATGTCGTCCGAGAAAGACTCCCTTATTGAAGCCTATGCACCTGAAAGCAAGGCTAGCCTTTGCAAAACGTCATATTGATAAAGATGTTGCATTCTGGAAACGTGTTCTATGGAATGACGAAACGAAAATAGAGTTATTTGGCCATAATAAAGTGTCTTATATTTACAGAAAATCTGGCGAAGCTTTCCTGCCTAAGAACACCATACCCACAGTGAAGCACGGTGGATGCAGTTTGATGTTTTGGGGATCCTTTGCTGCCTCTGGACCAGGGCGACTTGTTAAGGTCACAGGTAGCATAAAAAAGGAAGATTATGTTAAAATATTGGATGAAAACCTGAAAGACTCTGCTAAAGAGCTCTCACTTGGTCGTCGTTGGTGGTTCATGCAAGATAATGACCCAAAGCATTCGGCTAAACTGACTAAGAAATGGCTTGAGGACAATCATATTAATGTTTTGGAGTGGCCATCACAAAGCCCAGACCTTAATCCAATTGAAAATTTATGGAGAACATTAAAATTGAGGGTAATGCAAAGGAAGCCTAAGAATCTTATTCAATTGGAGGATTATTGTCAGGAAGAGTGGGCTAAAATTACTACTGAAGAGTGCAACAACTTGGTTGTAAACTATGAAAAGCGACTGAGGAAGGTAATCAAGGCCAAAGGCTATACAATTGATTATTAAATAAATCGTGCCAATAATTTTGAACAAGGGTTTTTTGCAATTATGTTTGTTGTTCCTTTGTTATTTATTTTTTCTAAAATCCGATTGCTGCATCGGAAAGGCCAGTTAAAAATACATAATATACTTTGTTATTTTCTTTAATTTAATCCCTTTTTTAGAATTTATTAGACAAAATTTAACTTTTATTTTACCGTGCCAATAAATATGATCATCACTGTATATATATAACCTTTATATATATATATGACCTTTATATATATATATAACCTTTACATATATATATATAACCGTTATATATATAACCTTTATATATATATAACCTTTATATATATATATATATATAACCTTTACATATATATAACCTTTATATATATATAACCTTTATATATATATAACCTTTATATATTTAACCTATATATATATAAAAAAAACACAGACAATCTTATTTGTTTGTTGCGTAATAACTATGAATCAAATTTAATTCAAATTTGGAACTTTTAAATTTACAAATGAAAGGTTGAATCCATGTTTTGTCACCTGAAATTTTAAATTCAGTAAAGAAACTGAAATTCGAAGATTATTTTACTAATTGATGTCTTATAATTATTACATTTCTACACATACCAGAGGTATTTGGATTTTCATGAATGTATTCCACCTTTTTTTTAAATCCTTGCATTAAACTAAAGTAAATATTGATCAGGTTACGACTCCTTACCCCAAGAAAATATATTCCATAATTGATTATTCTCCGTAAGTTTACGAGTGTATTCTATAAATACACATATTTTGTTTAGGAGTGAATCTTATACATATCAAATTGTTATTTTGCGTATTATTTCGAGCAAGCTGGGATTAGATATTAAAGTGCCACAAGGCGCTGAACCGTTTCCCCAGACGAAAATTATCTGATACTTAATCTACAAATTCTATGTAAGACACGATCTCCTGAATTGCATGCAAGTCTGTGAATAAAACGAAATATTTATAATAGAAAGATCTAAGCTGCTGGGACTCTGTTAGAATCGGTATTATCATATAAGCTTATTAAATGTCATTATATATATATATATATATATATATATATATGTATATATATATGTATATATATACACACACAAATATATATATATGCATATATATATATATATATATATATATATATATATATATATATATATATATATATATATATATATATATATATAAGGTGTCATCCAGTACTTTGAAAATAAATAAATTAAATAAATAATTTTGAAAAAAAATTATTAGGTTAGAAACACAATGAGTATAAAGATAAACAAATAGGCAAATTTTAATTTAAAAAATGCTTTCTTTTCAAACTATCTGACGATATGCTATTCTGGAATAGTTTTGAATAACATAAAGTTTTGAATTATTTGAATGGTGTCGAAAGAATGAAAAATATACAACACGATGCTCATTTTTTTCTTGTTGACTTGGTTTTGAAAACTGTATGAATGCTCGATTACAAAAAGTCATAATCATGAAGCTTTACATTTGAGTCAATTTACTTGATTTAAATTTTTATTGGTATATGTACATTGCTATTTGTTGATATATTTTTTATATATTAAATTTTTGGATAAAAAGTATTTAATAATAATAATAATAATAATAATAATAATAATAATAATAATAATAATAATAATAATAATAATAATAATAATAATATATGTGTATATATATATATATATATATATATATATATATTTAAAGGACATCGTCCCTATATAAAAAATTCCCAGATCATACATTCGGCCTATATAGGGACGATGGCTTTTGTCTCTCCGTGATCACAACGGGACTAGCCTAGATAAGCTTAGAAAAGATCTAACCAAAACATTCCATGAACTAGGTTTTAAAAGGACAATTAGCACCAACCTACATGAAGTAGACTTCCTAGACACAACCCTAAATCTAAATAACAAGACACATAGACCCTTCCTCAAACCCAATGAGACACTTAGGTACATAAACAAAGGACCCTGTCACCCCCTACAGTTTTCAAAAACATGGTTGCCAATATCAGCTAACAAATTTCACCAGCCTCAAAACGGTGCCCCCTTTGTGATGCGGAGAAGTGCCACATTATAAAGACTATTAATAACCCTCAAAAGACATGTTTGAACGTACGCAGTGAGACCCTTAAAGCCTGTTTACATAAGAGACAAGCGCTCCTAATAAACTGGGAGGACGAACAACCAACGAAAACCCCACCTTAAGGAATTTCTTCAAGAGTATTCTAGATGCCGTCAACTTAGCACATATTAAAGTGAAAATGGACATTTAGACAATTGTAAGTATACATATTAAGTATAAAAATTAAGTATGAAAATTATGGCTACCTTAAAGAATACAATACACATATATAAAAGACTTAGCCATCAAATAGCATGGGTTACTCTCTCAACTATTTAAAATAAAATAAAATAAAAAGGTTAAAAAATAAATTAGATTGGACCACCTGAAACATAGATTATCTCCCCTTAACTGAAACAAACAGAAAAATTAATAAGATAAAGTAATTATATCCCTTGCACCAGCTAAAACTAACAGAAGGCAGACCGGAAACCATGCAAAAACAGAACAGTACATATTTACTAAAATGCATTAAATAAAAAAATTAAAAAATTAGAAAACTCATATTAGAATAAAATAAAATATACAGATATAGTAATAAGAATGCGGGCCTGAATTTTTTTCCTCGGACAGAAACAACATGGCTGAGAGCCTAACATAATTTACGTTTTACCATTAACTGGTCCCCTTTATGTTGGGCTTGAAACCGACGGTACCAATCTTTTTCTGAACTTCTGTACTATTAAATAGATAAATATTAAGCTCTTATATCGAAAAAGTTTTTCTTTGTTATCGAGCACTTTGTTGGAATTCTTTCTCCCAAAACAGTAGAGCTGAATGTGTGTGTGTGTGTGTGTGTGTGTGTGTGTGTGATCACGAATAGGCTCGTATATTGTTGACTATTTTAAAAAACTGATTACATATAATGATAGAAGATGTATCGAGACACAGGAATGGGTATGTTTGATCTGGTAGAACGGTGGTTCATTAAAATTGTGGGGTCTGCGTACACGCCTGGTCCACAAAGTATGGAAAAAAAAACGTTTACAAGTGTTTTTGATATAGATGTACATAATAATACTTTGATAAGTATGTTTTAACTTAAATAAGGATGGTATAATAAAATTGCGGGGTCTGCGTTCGTGCCTGGCCTCCATAGAATGGAAATAGGCACACACTTTAATAAAACTTTTCATATCTATCTGCGTAAGTATACTTTGATAATTATGTTTCATTTTGAAGAAATATGGTATAATAAAATTATGGGGCGTTCGTTCGCGCCTGACCTCCATAGAATGGAAATATGTCACAAGGTTTAACAAGGTATTTTAATATAGATCCACAGAATATTGTGATAAGTATTTCAGTGTGAACAGGCATGGTATAAGAAATTATGGGGTTTATCTATTTTATTTTTACTTTCATCATATTTTGCTTTGGTTTTGATGCCCCCAAATTCGAAGTTATCTCTTTACAACCCTTCCTTTTTCATATTTTCATAAACGAGAGTCCATTTTCTGTAGACTGTTTTTTGAACCCAGTCAACGACGGGTACTTTTTCTAGTATATATATATATATATATATATATATATATATATATATATATATACTAGCAAAAGTACCCGTCGTTATATTCATCCACATACATCACTGTTTCGCTGTTTCACAGTTCACCAGTGCGGCTAAACAAGCAGCTACCTCAAGCTAGGATCGAAACCCGATCGTCCCAACGACAGTCGGAGCTTCTAACCGTTGCGCTATACAGCAGCTGCTATGCGGGAAGTGAATTAACAATGTGTTGACATTATCCAATACCTAAGCTCAATTTGTTTACGCAAAGAGCATCGATTCATACGCTAATGGTAAATTGTATATCACTTAGCAATACTCAACCTAGGATAGGGAGCATTTCCCCCCCCACACACACATATATATATATATATATATATATATATATATATATATATATATATATATATTAAACTTAGATAATTATTAATTGTGTCCATTTGCATAAAATAAATATTGGATAAACTAACGAATAAAGAAAATCCATACGTAGCATTAAACGAATTAAAAATCGGATATAACTAAATTTTATTTAATAAAATAAAAAAGATAACAAAAATTACTAAATTCATACTGACATACTTATCGGATCATTTAATGTTTTTTCTCTTCGTAAATAAATAAACATTCATTTGCATATTACTGAACTCTATGTAGCTATGTATCTTTTTCCTAGGCAGGCATAGTCGTAGAACGTAAAACACGCATATAAACGGATGAATATATTATAGATATATACGTTCTCAAATAGGGGCATTACACTGATAGAGGGACAATAACTCAAACTTAACATTAAGGTAAATGTATTAATTGTTCGTATTGAAATTAAAACAGAAATGATAAAATAAATGGCAGCATTTATTACCAGGCTATATGAATATCTTTAGAATACCTAGTTCAATGCCTCCCTACAGACAGAGTTAGACACCAGGGTCTTTTTTTAACGTGGAGAAAGTAAAAATATTGTCTCAGCCGTAAAAGATTTCCACTCCATTGAATAGGGAACGAGGAATTGAAGTGTAACATCTGAATAACAGTTACTACACTTTGATTTTGGCCCGAAGGCGAAGATGTGCTCCGACATCCGTTATAGATGACTAACTTAAGAAAAAATGTCATCCAACTTTCTTTATGGATGACTAACTTAGTAGATACCATCCGACTTGCTGCACCAGCCAAACTGTGAACTCGCAGCTGTACTCCCCTGTCGGGTTGAAAAAATGTCATTGAGTTTTTCAGCATTAATCCTTAACACTCATGCGACAACTTGACGCCATCAAGCTATTCGGGGCAGGCCCGTTATTCGCGTACTAGGCATATAACATTCCCTTAAGGATGTCTATCGTAGAAGATGAAAAAATGCAAGCTTTTGCAAGCAGATAACGCGAACGAATATTTTCCAAGAAGATGCATTGAGACGCTGCTGAACCAGAGTAGCATATGCAGCAATTGGAAAGAAAACTACATTAATATATAAATATATAAGATTACCATTGAATATATTTGTTTCAATTGTGCTGTGTACACATATTTACTTGCTACGCGCTGTTTCCGTTGAGGAGTGAATCGATATCATCTTTTCCCCAAATTTCGCAATGTCTATTTTTCTTCATTATATTACATACGTCAACATATCTCTCGAGTAACTTTATCCGTGACCTGTCATACTTTGGTCTAAATGCTATTTACCTGAGTAAACGCGTGGATTTAAAGGACGCATCTCATGATAGATGTGCCTAATAATCTCTATTAGAGATTTTATCTGTCGGTCGGTTTGCTACGCTTCAATCTTAACGATGATTTTTGTTAGTTAGTCACGTTTTAGTTTGAAGTAATATTTTCATCACTAATAGTTTAAATTAAATGGACACATCTTGGAATATACTTTCTTTAATTTTTTTTCTTATTTTATAAACGCTCGATAATTATATTAATTGTAATACAGATTTCAAGTTCCCTGAGGAGTGCAATGATTCATAGACCTATAGGCGCATCAATTTAAGATAGTCAGCCTTTAAGAAATTAGAAAGTAAAATGAAACCTGAATAAATTTATAACTTAATAAATATTAGAGATAAGTTAATAGATGACTTGAAAAAAACATATAAATTATTAATTAAAGTGGAAAACATAGACTTCTAGATAAATTCGAAAAGAATAAGCTGATATATTAATTGAAAAAAAAAAGATACGTAAACAGATTGTTTAGAAAAAAAAAGATTAGTAAACCGATAAATAGAAGAAAAGATAAGCAATTCGAATGAACAGAAGTCGATAAATTTACATATAAATAAGAGAACAGATAAAAACATAGAATTCCAATTCTACACTTACAGAGTTTCCGAAAATATTTGGACACGGCATTTTTAGTGAATCGTGAAAAATCCGAGTTGATTTAGGAAACGTTATTATGTTATTTTGAAAGTAATTTCTCACTGAATTTAAGGTGTATAAATACAAATCGAATGTTATTCTTGATTCCTTCTCGAAAACAAAAGTTAATTCCTGAGTCAGTAATCCATCAAAAACCTGACTATTTTTTACAATTTAAAACTTATATTATAAAAAATCAAGTATATCTTTAGTATTTTAGATTATGAAGTAATTGCACAAATCAACGATGGGTATTCAGACTAGTTTGTATATATATATATATATATATATATATATATATATATATATATATATATATATATATATATGTGTGTGTGTGTGTGTGTGTGTGTGTGTGTGTGTGTTGTGTGTGTGTGTATGGGTCAAAATAACTGGAATATACACTTAATTTACATTCATATTGTTTTCCAAATCGTTTAAAAATACCTTTCTCTTTTGAAAGATGAAATAATGTAAAGTCTCTGGTGATTTTTTTGGCTTATGCTTTTCAATGAAACACGTGAAAGACTCAGTAATTTAAACAAAATGAATGTGAATTAAGTGAATATTCCTGTGATTTTGAAATGTTTACTAAATTACATATGCACTAAAAGTGTAAATCCACTTTCATTATGCTTAATAAACCGTTGCAATTTTTAAGATAGCCTTATTGAAATTATATATATATATATATATATATATATATATATATATATACATATATATATATACATATATATACATACACACACAGACATATATATATATGTATATATATATATATATATATATATATATATATATATTATAAACGTATATTTGTTTTACGGAAACGCACATATATATATTTATACGTATGCATGTGTGTTTGTATATTTCTGTGTATGTGTGGTGTATTTTTTGGCAGACTAATGTCATGTTTTATCTAAAGATCCCCGAAGAATATAAAAGAAAGAAGCACTTTCGGTCGTCTAACGCCCCATGTCTATCTAATTGAGGTCTAGAAGGCACGGTTTCCACCTCATAACATGCCTAAATAATGAGGGCAAACCGATAAATAGACATAGAAATGTGTGAAATGTAACCAAAGAATTTTCTAATGCATATTTTTGACACAGTTGAACAGGATTTGAGGGAAGGATTCCTGATAAATAACCGAATTTCCGGTGCAAATAACATATCTCTTGAATGGATGAATGAAAATTAATTTCTCCGCAAACTAGAGAAATGAAACATTGTTGGATTCGAATGAACGCACAGAGAAAGGAAGCCGATATAATAAAATTACATTGCACGTTGAACGCTGCTCCGACATCTAGTTGTAAGGTTTTGCTGGGGCACAGCTATTATACAATGCAAGACAATGATTTTTGCAAATATCTCCAATAGACCCTCTGTAAAATGTTCAATATCGAACGTAGCAACAAGTAATGGAAACATATATAACAGTTGGAAATAAGCCAGGCATCATCCACTGTGATAACGCAATTCTACAGCTATGTACCTAGAAAACGAAATGATTAAACGACATTGTGATATGGAACAAGAAAAAAGAAGCAACCCTTATAGAAGTTCGTGTTACCAATGATGCTGAGTTAAACAGAGCTGAGAAGGGAAAAGATAACGAAATACCACGATCTTATGTACGACGTGATAGGAAGATGTCCATCATTTCAGTAATTATAAGATCAATCAAACCCATGAAAAAGAGATTCAAAAACTAAAAACCTGGCAAATATACCTGGTGAACCATGTGCAAGAGCAATACAAACAATTGCACTTAAAGGGACAGTTAGAATTTTTAAAATGATCTCTCAGTTGAAATAATTGAGATAGCGCGTGTAAATATGTCATCCGGTAGGATACTATAACCCCATCTAAACTAAATGATAAGAAACCACATATTACGTGCAATGTCCAAGTGTTGTGAAGATGCTGAACTGCTTCCCATATCATTGATTGATAATTAACTAGTTTACACTACTTTTGTCGATGCATTTTAAGAATAGAGGACATATTAAGCGGGTTTCTTAATATATAATTCACGTTGATTATCGGAAAGATACTTTGCATAAACATCCAAGTGATAGCCTCACGTAACATGGCACTGATAATACACAGGTAGCTGATTCTACGGAGACTCAGTGCTATCAATCTTAATTTCAATATTAATTTAACGCCATATCTCCTCATAAATAGCATCTGTAACTTGGCTCTATAATAATATTTCTACGTAATATTTCAAAGCGAAATCGACTAAGAAATGGAACCCCATTGGAAGTAGCAACGATGAATCAACATTAAATTTAAAATTGAAACTCAATAAAGGCATTGACCATCTGCTGGAATGCTAAAATTACAAGAATAAAGATCGAATCAAGTGACCATAAGTTGGTATTTACTTTGGAATGAAAGAAAGGAAACCAAGTTTCGATTCGCTTTTATGGCCAATGATAATAGAAAAAATATTTTGTCAATATGGGACTATTCTTAACACGATCCGTATTAAATCGCGGAATTTTTTGACAAGGTGGCTTACTTGTTATGAGTGAAAGGTAGAAATGTATATTTCCGGTTTTTAGAAAAACGTTCTTAGAAAGCCAGTTAGAAAAATATGCATCCAAGCTTATTCTCATGAATAATTAAATCTTAAGTTTTCGTAAGAACAATGTGCGTGCAAAAGTGGTGTTTTTGTTTCTCTCTCTCTCTCTCTCTCTCTCTCTCTATATATATATATATATATATATATATATATATATATATATATATATATATATATATATATATATATATATATATATATATATAGTGCAAAATTTTGTTGAAAATTCAAAGACCCACGTTTTCTTTTTAATAACCTTCGTTTATTTCCTGGATTTTTCCATTACAGCCGTTTCATTAATGAGTTGGCAATTTTGCGATTTATGTTTCCGTAAAAATATCCTGTCCTCACCAACTTCTTCAGATGTTTATCCATTAGATTTTTACAACAAATGGTATATTTTTAACATACTGGAGATCGTATTCGGGTAAAAGGATTTCCACAGCCACGCTTCCTCACTTCCTCCATCTTTTGGTGTTATGTAAAGATAGTTTTTCGTTTTAATCCGTACTTTTGTATTTTTATTTTTGATTTATTTATTATTTATTTTTGTTTTAATTTTCTGTTTTTCCTATTTGTTTTTTTTCCCAGTTATCATATAATTTTATATAATTTTATTCCTATAATTATGCGTGTTTATTTTAATATTGTTTCTTTTGCTTAGTGTTTGAATTCGTATTATATTACCCGATGCAGGGGAGGTCACTCTCATGCTATCATTTTTTTTATCTAGGATGACCTCCCTTACATTTTTTCCAAATCTGCTCTAGTGCATGAAATTTTATATTTAATATTTATTTCTGTGCAAACACCCGTGGATTACGTCTAGCCTTTTGTTTATATATATATATATATATATATATATATATATATATATATATATATATATATATATATATATATATACAGGTCCTGTGTACTTTAATTCATTGCTTGATTTTGAATTAAACTTGATAAAACGTATTTTTATTTCATTCCGATTATTTAAAGAAGTTACCGTTTTCTTTTGCTGTCAATAAAAATAAATAATATAATAATTGTATAGACTTGAAATTCACGCGAAAAGTGTTTATGAAAGAGACCGGAACAAAGAGAAATGTTTACATTAAAGGTTTCAGAGATGTTTCGCATTGTATAATTGGTACACACACCATTCGTATCAACATTCAAGTACACTTATTCTCTGAATGGAGCTAAGATTAAAATGTTTGTCCCAAGTCATTTTTTACCCAAACATACGCAGATGAACACACATGATCTATTAAGCCTAATAAAAGTTTATCAATTTTCTAAACTCTTAATTAAAGCTCCAAGGAGGTTATTATTACGTGTATGTAGGAAGCAGCAACATTTTCCTATTAAATACATGACGAGCAACGATTTCACATAGCACCAAGCAATTCGAATTATCAAAGATTCCAGCCGGAACACGCAACCATTTACACATCTGCAACAGCTCGGGTGCAGATTATCTGAGTGTATGTTAAAGAGACATGGAGACGAGCTTATTTGCCGGCGAAAAATGGTGTTTTGCTTCAAATTTTAATTTTATTGAACTTTTATGATTTTTTTTGTTGTTATAAGCTGGTAATAAGCTTAACTTTTACTGGACGATACCTTCTGTTAGTATGTTGTATTTATCCCGCGTTTAAAGAAATGTCGACGAATACTGGTATATAAAAATATAACGATATATCTTTGTTATTGATAGCTGTTGGTGAGTTGTTTTCTCAGACCTGGTCGCCAGTAAACAATCGGCCTCAATTTTAGTTATGCATATACAATAATTTACGACGACTACACGTCTATCTGTAAACAGCTACTGGAATTTCGCCTTCGCTATCAATGTCATAGAGAGTTTATTTTGTGACTGCATTATTTAGTTTAGTATAATATTAGCAGATAGTTTCGAACCAATCAAGATTATTTAATTTCCTACAATCGATTGTGTTTTTTCTTTCCGGCCAGATCCATGTTGGTTTCAAGTACGTTTGTTCCTGTGGGGCGATATTTGCAATACATAGCACCCTAATACTCAGCAGAGAAGCGATAAAATTTATTTTATTTAGTCACAGTCGACATATATTACGTTTTTTCTCACTTAAATGAAAATAACGCATCCATTTTTTATCAGTAAAAAAACAAGATTTAACATCAAATGTAAGACGATCAATAACTCAAACTAGCATCAACTCCAGCCGCCTCGAGCTGAAGATATTTACAACAGATAGAGTCCAAATTTTCTGACTATACGTCAAAGAAGGCAGTAGCTGTGTTTCATTTATATACTTAATCGTCGCACATTTTTTAACGAATCAGAACATATCTGACATGATAATTAATAATTGAAAAAAAAATGGATGGAAGAGAAAGAACTTTCATTAAGAACACAGTGTTCATCGATACATTAACAGGTGAAATTTACCTAGAGTAAATGGATCTAATAGTTTGACAGTTTCTTAGTATTCTGGCAAATAATACGATGCTTAAACTAAACTTAGCAAGAAATTCCAAACCCTCATTGCAAAACACTTCCCTATAACAAATCCCCTGCACGAGACTTTGAATTAACAAAAAAAACTAAAATTGTGCTATAGTAGTAGCGAAAACTTAGAAATAATTAAAACACATAATAACAAATGGAGAAAAAATGACAACAAAATACCTAAAAAATAACCAATATAGAAATAACAAAAGGATATCAAGTACACTTTTTAAGTCTTTGTATAATTCCACCGAGAACTGAACTTCAGTTTACCGACCCACTAGTGAACGCTCTTGCCATTATTCTAAATTACCTTGAAAATTATTATAATTAAACAAAATATTAATCTGTTAAAGTAGTTAATTCAAAGTTTTAGTCGCTGGCGACTATGAAGCTTTAACTCAATTTGTAAAAAAGTTAGGCATTCCAACAGTCTTATAGTACTATTAAACTTTTTGATAAATAATGTTTTTGGAGAAAGGTCAACAAAAAGGCTTTCGGGTAACTCCGGGTAAAGATAGCTCATATTTAATATATTTTTTTACTTTTTCATTTCATTCCTCCTTTTCTTTTTTATGCCTCCTTTTCTATTATTTTAGCTCAGTCTTTTGCAGCACTTTCGTTCCCCGTTTGAAGATATTGTTTCAAACGCCAATTTAACTCAATTATTTATGTTTGCCTTCAACTTCCACGAATGACAGACCAAAAATAAAGTACTTCTTTTTTTCTGGTTGCTGACTCAAAATATGATAAAAAAGAAGCATCCTCGTTTCATTTTCACGCGGCAGTCATCTGCTGCCCAGTGAAAGACAACAGAAGGAAGGACCTTCGATGATTATTCCTATAATAAACTGATTTCCCAAAAGAGCTGGGTGGAAGGATTCTGTCTAAATACTGTGCGGATAAAGATTGTATGTAATACGGAGGTAGAGGGTAGAGGTGGTGTAAGAAATTAAAAAAAACACATCTCGAAAGTGAGATAGAGAGAAACAGAAGGAGAAAAAAAAAGCAGGCAAAGATGGCCAGAAAAATCAGAGATAAAAAAGATATACTCAGGGAAAGAGTAAGAGGGAGATAGAAAGATATATATATATATATATATATATATATATATATATATAGAAGACGAAGGTTGACGAAGAGATAAAAAGAGACAGAACGAAATAGATAGAAAAGTTAAAAACGTAATCTCGGAATTAAAGCAAAAGCCAAAAACAAATATAAAAACGTAACAGAAAGAACTGGGAATATACGTAATCAGAATGGAGTTATTCCGGAACCGATAATGTAAACAAATATAAAAAAGAAGCACTTCCTTTATTCTCGGTATGTACGCGTTGGTCATGAGGAAGATTGCTTCACAATATAATAGCGATCATATTCAGATGAACGACTTACCATGACTAGTCACACTGAAGAGCGGTGATACGGCGAAACAACTGTGTTTGATTAAATTTTCAAAATTTTTATTTAATTCTTTTCAACAGGCGTGTTGTTATTTTACATTTGGTCTTAAACTTGAAAATGACTACGCGGAAGTCGAAAAAAAAGTAACTAAATAATAATCTTGAAGATTTTATCAATGAACAATAATGAATTGAATTATTTATTAAAAAAATAGCTACAAATCTAATTGTCAAGCCCGGTATCACCCGAAATCGAAAAATAAAATGAAGCACATGCAATAAAAAGAAAAGATATGCTAACTAGGTATTACGACAGAATATGAGTAATTATTGTAAGGCAGGCGTATTTTCATTTTTTTTTAAATACAGATAAAGCAGGCTTGCGACTTTATATATAAAATAAATACTCGTTGTGTTGATAAGAACTGTTTTGGTTCATAGGCTGTGAAACTCTTGACATATTAGTTTTATCACGCTTTGACGAAGCCTAATTGTGCAAAATTGGAATTGATGAACTTTTATATAAGCCAATTGTACGCAATTATATCAGATATAGCACTTCGTTCCATGTTTTCAAAAAAAGTGGCCTCTATAGTAACTGGCCTGACGTAATGGGTTTTTAATAGTAAAAACCGCTTCAGACCTTCCAAGAAATCCAATCAAAAGCCCAATAGCCAGCTGTGTGGTTCACCCCATAATGTGCCGCTGCAATTGCGCACAAAAACTACTATTTCCCATGTTATAACCGAAATAGATATTATGAAACTAAAGTCACCTTTAGGAATGCTAGCAACCACTGTAAAAGAATAATAAAGAATGCCAGAGATTCGATTGCTCGGGACGTTAAATTTAAAGGAGCTTAGCAACGGTTGGATTCTCATCAGTTTTGCTGAATAGCAAACAGGGTCCCGAACAAAGGCGTGTTCTCTATTCTAACCATCATTCGACTGGAGGTAATTTCATCATTATCTGATAAAACAAAACTATTTGCAAAGAACTTTGCAGCAAATTCAACCCTTTTCGACCATGACCGCCTACTCCCTCCCCACCGTATTTCCTTCTTTGATTGAAAACACGCTATGCGACGTACGTGATGGTGCCAAGTTTATCAAAGCAACTGGACTCGACGGCATTCCAATTATTATGCTCAAAAGGCGTCAGCCGGAACTAGCTTCCATACGTAGAAAGCTGTTTAAACGTTGTCTTAAGAAAAAATGCTTCCCAACACACACAGATGGACAAAAGTTTCATGTAACAACCTCAGAGAAGTCTAGACGACATGTGCCGAGAATCTAGAGAAATAAGAGTCCTTAACCACCTTCTCGAGTGAGGCGTTACAGATGGACAAAAATCAGAAGTTCAATGTTTGTGTTTCTCAGGATTCTATCTTGGTCCAAATTATCTTCCTGGTTTTCATCAATGATTTCCCAAATCGTAATCTTGGGTCATTCTTAGACATTTATGAAGATGACACTACTATATATGGCAACACTTCAAAGACATGCAATGACCAAGATCTTTCTAATTATCTTTCCTATGACCTTGAGCACGTGAATTAATGAGGAAAAACTTGGCTGGTTATTTTTAATGCATCTAAAACAAAGCTTCTCTGTTTTCATCATAATAGCTCTGGCACTTATCTGGGCCCAATTGAAATGAATAGCTCTAGTCTTGGCAAAGCACCATGTCTTGAGAAGCTTCTGAGACCTTCATTCCTGATCTGAAACAGAACAAATACATCAAATCTGTTGTCAAGATTGCTGGAAAATGGTTGAATCATTCTGCCACGCCAATAGTTATCTCACTGTCGATATAATCCTCTATCTGTATAAGTACCATGTATGTCCCTAAACTAAGTACTGCTGCTACACCTGGACAGGAGCTGCTCGGCGCGCCCTATCTTGCCTTGATATAGTTCAAAACCGACTTCAAATCTTACAAGTTAATGTCTTTTCCTCTTCCCTACAACCTTTTTCCCATCAAAAGAGACGTTGCGAGCCTGTCTCTGCACTATTGTAATTTCCATGGCAAGTGCTTGACTGAGCTCCAATCTATGGTCCCTCCCTGCCAAACTTTCACAAAAAACTCGATTAACTACGGCCACTATCAAAAGTCTTCACCATTCTCTATCTGTGCATTAATCTAAACACAGATTCCATGAACAAAGTTTCTTCCTGACCGATCACAATATGGTAGCCTTCAAGTCCAATGTTGAGCCGCCCTCTTAAATAATTCTCATAGTTCCCAATCTACACTATTAACGATTACTACATTACACCTTACTTTCATTACTCTTCATCCATTCGAGCCTTGATAAATAGTGAGTCACTTGTTAAAATGGCATTACTAATAAAAGAAACATTTTGAATATAATTAAATACTTGTGTGTCTATTTCTTTTAACGTGGTATCTTTAAGAAAATATTTATAGCTCTAGTATGACACTATCTAATAGATAAGTTTATGTTATTTATTTATATGTCTTTACTATCACAAGTAGTTAAATTACATAAAAACATATATGTTATGTATATGCATAACGATGGATAGGTACATAGATAAATAGAAAGGGTGAGAAAGACGGAAAGAGAGAAAGAGAGTGAAATAAGTGAAAAAGTGAGTAAATATTCACGAAAATAGGGGCTGGATAGATATAAACAGAAAAATAATTAAGGGAATTTTATTTAATTAATTGAAATTCTTATTGAGATGAGTAATTTGTATTATTTATCTATTTATTTATTGCGGACTATTATCTTCATCTTTTAGTTGTTGTTTCACGATGTCTCGGCTAACTATTCCTCTGGCCTTCGTCAGGTGATTAACCGCGACGGGATACTGTGTACTGTAACTGTATTCTCAGTAATTACTGTCTTCCATAGTTGTTGACGTCTCATCACATTTTGGCCAACTAAGCTTCTGGCCTTCATCAGGTGATTAACCGTGACGGGATAGGAACGCCGAATTTCCTAACTTCATCCTCAGCAATTACTGCTGCCGTCTATAATTGTTGTCATCTCACCACGTTTTAGCCAACTAAGCTTCTGGCCAGCTTTGGGTAGAATTGAAACCGCTATCTTCAGACAATGCTCACATAGAAATGTAGAGATTACACATTTCTATCCACGGCGCCACGCCCTGATGAAGAGGAATAGTTGGCCGAAACGCCGTGAAACAACAGCTAGAAGATATGGATAATAGTCGGCAATAAATAAATGGATAAATAAAACGGAGAATAAATGAAAGAAAAGGAAAATAGAAACGAGAGGAGAGAGATAAATACTGTGCGCATCATATAATAGAAAAACGAAAAAGTGTGTTCATGTGAGGAAACGCAAACTATGAGCGAATGCGTGAGAGCGAAGTCCACATATGAGAGCAAGAAGAAAAGCGATATAATAACCAGTAAAATAAAATATTAGGAATTAATAAGTAAATCCGAGCCCCTCCCCTTCCTTCCAATCTTGAATTTTCTATCCAGAATTAATTGTTCTGTCATTTCGAACTTAGTTGTATAACAAGGAAAACAAGACTTGCACTAAAAGAAATACGTCGATATGTGCGTATCTGTCAGTGTGTGTGTGTGTGTGTGTGTGTGTCTGTGTGTGTCTGTGTTCCTGTATGTGCTGTAACATCCCAACTCTAGTGGGGAGTGAATATCTGTATGTTTGTAACCAAACCTGGTTTTAAATAACGTTTATATATTTAGCTATTTTCATCTTTAAAGATAAAACTTCATAGATTCGTAGTCACTTGTTTTATTCAGGAAGAACACCAAAAAAATCTCAGTAAATGATAGCGAGTTAATCTTGGGATCGGACGACGTGATGCTTATACGTATGTTTTCAACGTTACATACTCACCTTATAATACTGGGTGTTCGACAGAGAGGGAATCGAGGACCATTTTTCTTTACAAGAGCCTTTAAGAGCCAAACTTTGGTTTTCCAGACTAGTAGTAAACACCATAATCCTTACGGCAAATAGACTGACCAATAGCTCTCTTAAAATAATCCATAGGAAATTTTCTGAAGTATTTTCCGTATAATAGTCAATAAAAAAAGAAACTTTCAAATCGCCTTCGACTACGGTCGTCCCATATATTATTACTTTTTATTTATGCAGGAGGTCGACATAAGACTACCTGAATTTGGCTTTGTATAGCATCTATTTCTAGCTTATTACTAATGGCGATTTGGTATAAGTCTAGATCCGAACTATACTATTACTATAACAGAGCGCATATGAGCGCGTATGAAAATATCAGCAGCAGACGAAGGATGGATGGTAAGCGATTGTATTAGCAGCAAGAGCAGCGTTTGAACGTGTATGCAAATTAGCATGTTTGCTTGGGCTTGCGTCTGAAAAAAAAAGAATAAAAGGATACCACATTGTCGGGGAGTAACAAAGAGAGAGAAAAAATGCGTTGAATGAGAGATGGATGTGTGGTGCTCCAGTGGCAGAGAAAGACTTTTTAAGCTGGCATAGGGACGGGGAGAAAGAAAAACGGTAATAAATGCTATGAGTTAAAAAAGAGAAAAATGCCGATCCGAAATTTTTATTTCTTGTCTTCCTTTGTTCGTAACGATTACGTTCCATTACTTCCGGTAAGTGTACTATTGTATGTATATATATATATATATATATATATATATATATATATATATATATATATATATATATATATATACAATATATATGTATATATATATATATATAACATTTAATACATAATTCCGTTTTCTATACTTCGTTAGACTTATGTACTATTTTTCAGTTTTTAATTCTGATGGTATTGTAGTATCTGTTCTATTGTCATCAGATTAATCTTTCCAGATATTACAACTTCCTTCAAGAACTAACAAATACTCCTAGCCTTGCAAAAACCAACTGCCAACAACTTTCCCCGATCCCTATCTGTGTCTAAAACTAAACGAAAATTCCATAAAAACGTTTCTTTCATAGAACTATCCGTCTGTGGAACCCAATAGGATTTGTCTGCTTTCCGCCTGACTATAACATGGTTGTCTTCAAATCAACTAGGAATAATTACCTATTGAATTGTCGATTTAGATAATTTATCCCTGCCCAAGTTCCACCGTGACTAATCTTGTCTTACTATCTACCTCACACTTTACATTTATTTTTTCAGTGGCGTCCGGGCCTTGATAAGCGGTGACCTTCCAAGTAATAAAAATATTTAAAAAGAAACATAGTTTCCTTCGACGTTATCCACTTCTTTTTGGCATTATATCCTCCTTACTTGGGAGGATGGTGTAGTATATCTTTCTTGGTCATGATACCATTCTTCCAGGCTAGAAAAAATATGCAATTGAAATGATCATATATTTGCCAATGTTTATAAATTTCGCAAAATATATTAATCATGCAATTTTTTTATATAAAGAGTATAAGTAGTATAAAGGTTAGTATGCTGAAAATGTTGGGTGAATGGGCGTATTTATAGTTGTTCTGATAAAAGAAAATCACTGACCAAGCATACTCATTATGGGCACACAAAAAATAAGAAAAAAGAGTAATATTATCAAAAACATTTATTCTTCTTATTAATATGGAAGATACATTTTACGCATGAGTAATCTAAATATAATTGTAGATTAGATATGCCCCGTGATAGTAATAGTCTGTGGTGTCCAGCCATATTGCAATACTTGAACGATAATGATTCCGAGAACAGACTTTGTCGAGTCGCAACGAAAGAAGCATAAATATAAATGGTAGACATAATTGTTTATAAATAAAACATCTGCTGCATTGCTTCTACGAAGTTCCTTGTCCCTGGTTTTCAATTATTCCGAAAACAACTAATAAAATAATTAATGTCACGGAATCATTTGTGTTCCAAATTGACCCCGTGGTCTAAATTCGAATCTTAAACCAAAGGTTAAATGTTTTCAGCGCAGCATTTTGCAGAGTTACATATTTACTGTATGATCCTCATCAATTTTCTTGTAATTGATTTACATTCAAATTCTGAGATAATGTAAAATGGCCGAAATATCATTCAGGAAGACAAGAATGGATATTTGTAAGATGTGCCCATTTAACTTTCTATAAAAATGATATTTCAAACATAAAAGCGACAAACTTATTTGGTTTCGTTGTTGTTGATTTCTTTGTCTCATGAACTCCTCTCGGTGTTTTCATAAGCGATACACCCACACCATACACATTCTCAAAATCAAACTATACCAGCCGGTATAATTGACTAAGTTTAGGCTACTTTGATCAAAGGAAGTACATTATTATTATGTGATCACTTTTCGTACCTATAATACGGTTTTTGATCAAAATAACATAAACTTAGCCAATATATATAGAGTTTGACTATAAGTTAAATGGACACATATTACAAATATCCTTTCTTCCTGAGAAATATTTCAAAAATTTAACAAAAATATAAAAATGGTAAAATTGAGTAAAGGCTTAGAGTAGAAGTGCACACTGTATTCTGATCGATACTCAATAAACGCCAGATGCACATTGAGGGGGTTTAATACTGTATATGTATATATATTTATGTATATATGTATATATATATGCATATATATTTATGTATATATGCATATATATTTATATCTATATATATGTATATATGTGTATATATATTTATATATATATATATATATGTATATATATTTAAAGGAGATTAGAACAATAGTCTAAAGAGCTGAGTGTATTTGAATGTAACAGTGAAATGTATTTAAATGAATGCGATTCAACTTACAGTCTTTCTCGCTCAATTAACGCTGAATATATTTGTCGGTCATTTTCAGGAAATCTCATCTTATTATGTCCGAAAAGTTCGTCTCAAATTGAAAAGAATAAAATGTCTAGAAAAAATTGTAATTAAATATTTAATCAAATGCAAATTATTTTGGAATATTGATATGTAAAACCTTTCTGCTAGTTCTTGTACTATGTAACGGGGGTTATTTTAATTAATGTCTTGGTTGAACGTTTTTCATCATCCAGTTCTAAACTTTCCGAACCATTTCCATAGAGTTCTGTCACCGTACACTGCACATATCTTTGTTTTTCTGTTTGAGCGGAATAAATAAAAGGAAACCACAAGTACCTAAAATAGATCTAATGATATTTCACCTACAAAGATGTCGAAAATTAGCACAGGTTAAATAATTCTTAACTTTTTTCCAAAGACATAGCTTGAGGTATACACTAAGTAGAATATATATGTTCGTAATTAGACACGTGTTAACCTTTCCAAACATCAACTAATAACCTTTCGGGGAATGTGATATAAATTGTTAAAAAAAAAAATAAAATGAAAAATAAAATGATAATATTGTATTATGACTTGCGGGCATAGATCATAGTGTTGATCATGCAATCTCGGGAAATGCCATGTGTTAATGTTAGTACTTTTACGAATTGTACACACAGCGTCACTTGCAACATTTTTTTCTTTTTAAATTATACAGTCTGTATAAAATGTTATATTTTTCTTCCAAACAAATGGAAATAACGTCATAAGGACGAATACAGAGCTAAGTCTTTTTAAGATGCAGTCCACATGAAAATAATTTCAACCCGATAACAGTATCTTTTATGGAAAGAATTAATTCGAAACACGTTTCATTGTTCTTAACAACATACTGCAGCGATCCACTCAAATCTGGCGAATTTTAAGTATATATTGATTTTGTAGGACAGAGGCTATCGATGACAAATATCGAGTAAAAGACATACTTTTAAACAGTGAGTAAAAGATTTACTTTTTAATGTATAGGTTTGTTCGATTTAAAATATCTTAAAAGCGAAAAGTTTGTTTTTTATTCCTTAACAACAGCAACAACAACAACAACAACAACAACGATATTTAATCTAATTTGATTCCATCTGTGAACGTGCTTATAAATGCTTCAGCTATAAAGAATCTTTAGATTTTGATGCGAAAAATGATTTTCTAACTGTGGTTCAATCTCCTCTGGTGCCGTTAACCTAAGGCCATTTACATGGTTTTGTAATCCTCGAAAAACAAAATGGTAATCCGAGGAAGATAAAGCAAGTGGATATGTAGAACAAGTTAAGATTCTCGTAGGGGAATTTTGGTCAATAATGCTTTGTAAAAGCGAGCATTATCATAATTTGAGATAACTTTTTTTCTGTTGACTAAAATTTTTTTTATTGTGTCAACGTGACTATTACAGGAAAAAATATGACCGATGCTTTAAAAATCTAACAGAAACTGTTCTAAATAGATCATGGTGATTAGTTAATGTAATAACAATATCAATAAAATAAATTACAATAGTTTCAAATACCGCTTTTACAAGCCGGCAAAAACTTTAGCACCGACCTAATATTAGAAAAGAACACGAACGAATATGTGCCATGGATAGCTAATAAAATAGTATTAATGGTGTAACTTGTATTCAAAAAGATATCATCAAAGAAATGGTTAAATTAACTTGGTCTACATTATATAAAACATTTATTTCTTATTTTATTTCTTCATAGTAACGATTACTCCTTTTAACAGAAGTCGGTTATTGTCAAATATAATTCATCTCGATGAATAGCAATATCCTGCGATGATAGAATTCCAGACAGTATATTATTTTCCGTTGAAACCCTAGTGTGCGTAAATCTAAACTATTTTATTTTTGCAGACGGGAAGAAAGACAGATATTAAATAACAGAAGGGTAAAGAATGCAGTCGTTTTGAAAGACTTGTCAAATCTCCTTATCTATTTTAAGTTATCAACAATATTTGACGGAGGCAGCTTAATCTGGTGTAAATTTCCTGGCGTCTCTTCAGGAAAGTAAGGCGCTGCGCGCTGAAAGTATTGACCTGAATAATCTGGACAGAAGAAATATTTAAGAATAGAATCAATTTGTGCTGTCCTTGTTTAATATTGCGTCTCGCATGTGTTTAGTTTTGATGTTAATGAGGAAGAACTTGCCTTACAAATTGCATTTCGGAAAATCATTTTCACTTTGAGACTTATTTTAAGGCGTTTATTATGTCATACAACCGATGCCAAATAGAACGAAAGGACAAGGATGAACATGAAAACAAACAAACAAACATAAAACAACTATTTAGTTAGTTTTTACAGAATATCAACAACAATCAAGAATATTTAATGACGAATCTAGTAAGTTTTGAAAAGAGAGTTTATGCTGAAAATATTTATCTATGTGTTGGATTTGATTGTTTTGTTTTACGACATATCAGCCCTTTTCTGATTTATTTAATTCCAATTCTAGTAAGTTTGAAAAGGCAGTTTTATGTTTCTGTGATCGCGGCACCAAAACGCAAGATGTTGCATAGTGTTGGGGTTATATTTAAAGAGATATGATGAGGAACATTCATATTGACCAGAGAGACGGCGGACATATATATAACAATGATGAGGGGGAGATACATTTATTCGGTTGAGATGATAAGAGAGGGATACATTTCTTGTAAGAGTTACATAAACTTCATAATAACGATGAGGGAGACAAAGTTCATATTAAGAATGTTTCACACAAAAACATGATGATAACTTCTTTATTATTAGAGCGACCGGTCGAATGATGATGACGTCAAGGAATTCAAAGTCGTTCCACATGATTAATCGTTCTCCATTCGTTTCTAAAGGGACCCTCCTCTGATCATGCCAGCTCTTTCCGACCGACCCTGCTGATTGTTCGATCCGGACTCGACTGCTACTCTGTTTCACTCTTTGCTAATCCTGGCTCCTATATTGAGTCCAGTGGCAAGGAGAAGTGTAAGACAACTGGAAACAATGCCGAGATAAGCGGAGAGCACATTCAGTCCTTGGAATTCCAAAATAATCACCCATTTTTGTATTGATCGGGTTCAATGTTGCTTAACTTCGGTGTCAACGTGATTATGCTGTTCCTCAACTTAAAGCGATAAAATACACCATTATTAACTCATACTCTTCCCTCAACAATAAACATTACTCGTAATCTACCATGATTTACACGTCAAGATTATGTTTTTTGATGGCCCATTTTGTTTACACATTTAAAATTGACACATTTTTTTCTCTTCCAAATCATTAGTTCACTCTTTTCATCTTTTCTCTTCCAAATCATTAGTTCACGCTTGGCATATCATGCGAGGCGCTTTTTTGTTCTGCTCTCTAAGCATCACTTCAATTTATATAAAATTAAACGCTTTTAAATTATTGTAAATTATCATGTTTTTCAGCAATGTAAATTCACTACAACTTTAACAGAACATATAAGGTGCTAGATATTGAGCCGGAACGACGCCGATAAAATCGGAGGTGTGCACAGACGTAAATTTTTCAAGTGGTCTACATTCTTGTGTCCTATGAAAATGACCTGAATTGTAACTATCACCGGAATCAAAGAATGGTTTACATTCCAGGTCGGGAAGTTAGAATTGCGTAACGCAAAATAAAGAAGAAGAAGTCAATATTTTAAATATTTACATTTCAGGAAAGTCAGTTGATGTGTTTATAAGGCACGAATGACATAAACAACCAGAGAGAAAGAGAATACCGACATTCGTTTAACATAATTGACATTTTCAGCTGTTGCCTGCTACACACACGCACACACACACACACACACACACACACACACACACACACACACACACTGAGCTAAACGCAGTTGTTTTGTGCCGTTTTTTCTTTCTCTTTCGTCAATGGCCAACAGTGAATTGTAAATAAACGTGAATGTTTAGCATAATTCGTCTATGTTGATTTTGAGGACAACAGCAAAAGATAGTTAGAATATTTTATTTCGCAAGCATTTGAAAAGTACAAACTAGAAAATTATATTCAGCGCAATAACGCAACACAGGATTATCCGGCATTTTCGATTTGATGTTTCAATATCTATTGTACAACTTGTCAGAGGAATAAAATTTCCCTGTCACGAATTAAAGGGTTCAAAGAAAGTTAAAGAATAAATAACTTAACTGATACCTCAAAGAAAACGTAGATCAAGCTGAAAGAACTCTATTAACTAGATAGTTTTCACAAAAGCACAAGCATCACATGTGAAGTCTGCATCAAGTGCTAAACAGCAATCTTTTCTAATGCAATTTCTTAATGAAAATGTCTATAGAAATCACACAAACTATACAGTGTTTGATATTTGTCAGATGACACCAGGAATAGAGGCATCAAATGGGTTGCACACACGCAGATCGATTTCATGTAAGAAATGCGAGATGTTCCACCATTAAGAATGCATACTTGACCAGAAACATCGGCCAAATGATAAGAACAATAGACAATAAAGAAATAGTAAACATTCCAGGATGAAAGAATGTTTAGATAAATCATCACAACAGAAAGCGAGTAAAAATCGGTCACAGAGCGATGACAAGCTGACACATTTTCTTCACTGCGAAAGCATCCGCACAACACCAACGCCACACGGAAGAAAAGGGGAGAGGCGGGTGTTGACAATATTTCAGTTTTGAAGGTTAAAGACACATTCGATTTCATTGTATGTGTGGGGGTAGCCCATGTATATAAGTGAGCGTGTGTATATATATGCATATATATATATATATGTGTATATGTGCCTATATATATCTGTGAGTGTACATATATGTATAAGAGTTGTGTATATGTGTGTGTATGCCTACTTATGAACCCATGTATGTCTGCATTTAATTTGATTGTATATATTTGCGTGTACGTATGTGTCTGTATGGGGATGCCTAGAAGTGTACATATCTATGTATATGTATATATGCGAATGTGCGCGTGCGTTAACCTATGCAATAAAGAAAAACATTATAAACGGCAAGGGACAAGCCGACGTCTAACAACTACGAACATTTAAACGAACCCCGTACGTGTAAAAAGAAATGATATCTACACTAACCCTTTCCCTCTCCATCACTCCCTTTCTTTCCCTCTCGTTCTTCCTCTCTTTCCCTCTCGTTCTATCTCTCTCCCTCTCCCATCTATTTAATATACCTTGCTGAAAAACCAAAAGCCAGTTAAAATTCAAAACCAAAATATTGAAACTCCCCCCTCCTCTCCCGAACCCCTCACTTTTCTTTTTATCATCCTCTCTCCCCCTCCCCCTCTCTATATCCATATATCTCCACCCACGCCTACCTGAATCTGCTACCCCCACACATACAATAAAATCGAATGTATCTTTAACCTTAAAAACTGAAATATTATCAACACCCGCCTCTCCCCTTTACTTTCTTTCTTTTTTTTTTCTTAGAAACACTTTTTCCCAATAACTAACAACCACTTCTGCGAGGCCTGACGTGGCTGTGTGATCGTAAACATGGTCCAACATCTGAAACATATGTAACCAAACAGATAAAACGGTAATAACAAAATAAAACACATATTTGCTCTGCAATAGTATTGCGCACTCTCTTCGTGCTTTTGCTAATCACCAGTTTTACCATATGTATGTATATATATATATATATATATATATATATATATATATATATATATATATATATATATATGTATATATTGATTGATTGATTGATTGATTGGTTGGTTGATTTCCTTCAGCTATAAGCGAAACCGAAACCAAAACCTATGAAAAATTCTTAGTAAAATTATTTATTAAAAAAATAGATGACTTCAGTGCCATAAACTATAATCGAAATCGAAACAAAAACTTTGAAAGAATTCTTGGTAAAATTATTTATTACAAGAAATTGAAGTTCATAACAATGAAACAACAATCACTCGAGAGGAGACAGATGTAAGCGTGACACACAAAAGAACACACACGCTATCGTATTAATATATAGATTACAAGAATCGTTTTCTATCGTAAAGTAGGCACGATTTTCTCCGATTCCGATTAATTATCCCAACACTAATTATAACACAATCTGTTTAATACTATTTCACTCAGAGTTCACCAGTCACACAACACGCATATGCACATTTAACGTAATTGTCACTTGGCGACTTTCATGTGTCATCTAGGTTTGAATAAGATCGTGTCTTATACGAATGAAACAAAAAATTTACTGATCGAATTAGACTTATGAAAACGCAAACGTTTATTTAAAAATAATTATTCGTTTCCAGATTTTATAATATATTTTATCTTGTAAAAAAAAAACTTCTGTTTTGCCTTCAGCCATGTTAGTTAATTTGTCAATTTATAAATTAATGAACTAAAAAAAAATCGAACATTAAAGAACTGTGACTATTTGTTCGGTGGTGGACGACGAAGAGAGGTGCTGGGGTGAGAAGGAAGTGTGATAAAAACAATCACGTGTTAAACTGTTCTTAAAAAAGGGAGCGGGTTGTAGTATAACCTGATCTCATTTAACACCAGGAAAATATATTAATATTTAATAACTAACAAGAAACTAAATAAATGAACCATAAAATAAAAAAGTAAATTAAAACTAAAAATAATTCGCCCTAACCATCCTGCACGCACCTTTAACCAATAAAATAAAACTATAAATACAGTAAGCCTCAAAGGAAAAGAAAAAGATAACGACAACAACAAGTGCTCCAGATGATAAAAAGTGCTTGAGTATAATATGGCTGAACAACAACTTTTGGGCGCCATTCTGTACCATATGCCGATTGAAATAAAAAAAAGGCCGCTCGGCGAATAAAAAAGATATCAAGAAAATCGGGGAAAAGAATAACTCTGTTGTGTTCAGTCAGATGTGCTTTAATAATGACGTGCTGCCAAAATATACAAATATATATATATATATATATATATATATATATATATATATATATATATATATATAGTTGTATATTTTGGCAGCACGTCATTATTATATTATATATATATATGTGGGGGTGTTTATATATATATATGTTTATATATAAATATATATATATATATATATATATATATATGTATATATATATATATATGTGTGTTTTTGTGTGGGCAGAACTGTATCTATCAAACGACTAAGGGCGGAGCGCTAAATATTTTGGTTTCAATTTTAGCTGATGGCACCAAAATCATTTTCGAACGTTTGACATCACTACTATATACTGGTTACAATATAATAATCAATAGGGGATTGGATTTAATAGTAAATCTTAAATTAGTATTAATTAAAATATCATATTTAAGCGTAGTTTAAAATTGGGAAAGTCCAGGCGGTTTGCTAGTAAAATTAAAAGAATCGATTTTGTAAATTGTAAATTCGCCACCCATTTTTCCGATTTTGATACCGATTTCTATACCCACAAAAGTTCTGATTTTTTCGATTCTTAGGCTCTAATTCTAATAAATTACTCAACATTAATCTAAATCTGCGATTACATTACCCCTGTCTTTTCGATCCCCGGGTTACTAAGTACTGCTCGTATTTCAAAGTGTAATATAATATGCCTTGTTAATGCTTGTACACTTGTAATCTTTGTTATCATGTCGCAACTATTACACTTTAAAAGATAAACGATGAATGAGTATCTATAATTAAGACAGTAGTGTATGCCGTTGTCTCGTTCTTCATGCGTGTCTGTAACAAGTACACTTTTACGAGGAAGTCACTGTTTATCAAAACCCGAAGGTCAATCGAGGATAAGGGTTAATGCCAAGTGGTCGTTGAGTACAACGCCCTAATAATCGGTACTTGTGGAAATTGAGTAAAACTTGATTATTTAAGAGGACGGCTCAACAAGAATTGTTTGCATTGGACTTTAAAACGACCATGTCGTAGTTAGCTGGAAAGCAGATCCGTGATATGTTTATTTGTAAAACAGTTTTCGATTACATTTCCAGAAATTGTTTGCTCGTTTTCTTTATTTCGAACCGTTTTTTCTTTGATTTCGTCTGTCAGTTCCCATCCCCTTTTTATTAATTGCACTTCCACTCGTTTCCATTCCAACCCATTTCTCAATCCACCCGTGTTAATTTTCCTTGTAGTCAGACCCATCCTTTTCTCTTAATAGATTTGATCTGCTAAATATGTGTCCATTTCCATCCCATCTCCTGGAAGCCTTTTATGTCATTTCCTTACCATGTCTAACGGTTGCTTTCAATCTACATGCGCTCAATAGTTATTATACCGGTCCCTGCACGCACTTGTTAAATAAGATGTAAAGAAACCCCAAAGTACTTACTGACCTTAAATTTTCCGCCTTTGAATTATAACTTTACTTCGAGTAAACTCGCTAGCATCACCTTGCAGTAGATATAATCGTCGGTGCATACGCATGGATTGAGAACTCCACGTATCTTGGCTTTCTGCCAGTCAGTTATAGTTATCGTACGTGCAAATACCAATGTCAATAAACTATCTTGCTGACACCGATATAACGGAATGTTTTATTTTGTTAAAAGTTTCTCATAATTTTGTTTTTGCTACGGATGGATTATCCTACCGAATGGCATACATTCACTTGCTATTTCAGACACTTCGACCGAGAGATCTTTATAATATTCTTTGTCCCTTTGAATGCAATTGTTTGTATTGCTCTTGCCTCTCCACGAATATAGAATTAGACACAAGGTCGGTTTTTAATGTGGAGAAAATCCAGCTCCCCCAAAAGGGGCACTCTTAATAGGAACAAAAATAAAAATTGTCTCGGTCATGAAGGATTTCCCTCCACTGACTGAGCACAGAAAAATGGAAGTATAACACCAGAACAGATATTACACTGTGATCTTGGCTCGAAGGCAAAGGAACATGTTTACCAGGTATATTCGCCAGGCAGTTTTTTCTTTTTTAATTCTTTTCAGGCGTCTGATTGCACCTAGTATTATTGGAACTACGAACATCTAAACATTCCAATTATTTTTCGTATCGTACATAAGACTGCTGTGTTTTGTTATCTTTTCCCTCTCAGCTCTGTTGAACCAGTATCATTAGGGACACTGACTTCAACTAGTATTACTGCATTCTTCTTCTTGTCCTATATAACTATGTCAGATTAAATAGACCCGTTTTCTCGATATGTAACTGTAGTGATAGTGAATCGTGTGTGGCTTATTTACGACTGTTCTTTTTGGTATATGTTCCCAGCATTTATTGCTACACTGGGCATAAAATATTTTACTGGTGGTTTAATGATATTTATACACTCCATTGTGTCACATTGATATTTGGTCACAGGTGATTTTAAAGTATACCTATCCACCGATTATTGATTGGTTGATAACGGAATTAAAAATGACTACAGATGTTAAAATGATTCAAATCTTCTACTTATATATAAAACGCACTTTGTGTGTGTGTCTAACAGTGTTTTTCCTATGGACTCTGAAACTGTTGAGACGATTTTGTTGAAATTTCATACAAATATACTTGATGTGTCTGCGAGTATTCTTAGGTAGGTTTTGTATCGAGTATCCATCCGATAAGTATCGAAAATCGATAATCGAATAAATTCGATTAAAAAGGAAGACCGATTTTAACCAAAGTTAACACCTTATAAAACCTAACATCACAAGTGCATTTGAGAAGTTTTATCACTGCACAAGCATAAAGGATCAACGTATAAAATATGTACTAGATTTTTTGATAAGGCAAAATGAATTATTCTGTTTAGAACACAGATGAATTATGATACTTGAATTTTACATCATAAACTTATGTTCATGCCATTATATACAATAATCTTATAAAATCTTAATTAGGTGTTTTACAGTGCAACGTAGACTACAATGTGTTGTGGGTTAAGTTACTGCAGGAAGGCATGTGGATTTCCCTCCTGATACACCGCAGTGGGTCTCCAACTATTGCAGGTAACAAATCGATTTGATTAAAAAATGGACGATTGCAATGACAATAATGAATCGAAGGGTAGAATATTTGTTGATACTCATTAAATCCCGGAAACGCCGGGTCTCTCTGCTAGTCGCATTATTACAAAGAAAAATAACCACCGTTTTCTTAATGCTTGCTCACCCCACCAGAGAGGATACTGAAACGTAAGGGGTTGCTGTGATTAGTAATAAGAGGTATAGGGCCATCCTAAGTATAAAGTTTTGTAGCAAAATGTGCATTACATTTAAATATTTACATATCTGTATAGTCGGAGAAAGCAGGGATGAAATTTTAAATGCAAGCCGTCTGGGGAAAGAAACAATTAGAGCAAAAATATGGCCGGCATCTTGGAACCGCTACATTGAATAGGATGGAATTTCATTTGAATTTTTCTGCTAGTCACTTAATCGAGGACATTTACATTGGGATGGGGGCGCAAATGCACTGAGCTTATCGGAGCATATTCCACAGAAGTACTTGTAAAACAAACATAGCAATGAAACATTGCGGCGATGAGACAGCGGTACGAGCTTGGTTGACAGTGTTGGATTCATTATGTTTTATATCTTTTTTTACACCCTGTTCAAGAGGGAGAAAGTAGATAGTTGGTGCACCAAACTGAATGTGACAACAATAGACAAATGGCGGTGTTGGATACATATAGGATGCTATATATATATATATATATATATATATATATATATATATATATATATATATATATATCAGATTTTATTCAAATTCATGCTGCTGTAAATGTTAGATCGTCGGACTATCTGAAGTGTGCTATCGGCCATGCAATTTCTGTGTGGATTCGGTGGACAAATGAGTTGATTTTTCTTTGGACTTTGGTTGTTTTACTTTTGCTGTTAGTGTTGGGTTGTTGAGGCGATGATCAAGGCGATTCAAAGTTAGGAATAAAAGAAAGAAATAGAGAGTGGAATAATGATTATAAAAAGAGAGAGTGGAAAATATTAACGTTCTTTTAAACTATCGATTGGTTTTAAAGTGAAAAGTAATTGACGCTTTTGAATTGCCCATTAGTAGGAATGACGTCGTAAAGAATAAAAGGATTTACTGATTCTGTATCTTTAAAAATCACTAAATATTTAGCTGTAGATTTTTTTCTCTTTAGATTACCGTAAAACCCCACTCTTATTCTCGAGTCATACTTTCAAAAAAAAAGAAAAGAAAGGTTGAATTTGAAGTGTAATTTCTGTTGCTAATTATTGATTGAATAATTCTGAGAAAAGGAAACCTAAATTGACGTTGTCGATAGTGAGGCAGAGAATGGAAGAAGCGAATGAGCAACAGTAAGATAGGATACAGGGATGGATAAAGAAAAGGATGGAAGATGACCTGGTGTCACCAAAAGCGATAGAGATCATTCGAACCCTCCTCGGAAATTGTAAAATACCCGGTTTCAGGGAGTTATTAAGATTTTGGCAGCGAGCTGGGGAGGTGATAACCGAACTAGCAGAGAGAATTTGGGGTTTGGCGATGAAAGCCTTTTCTGATAGTTCGGCGAGAGACAGTGGAGCCATCATAGCTCGCCGAACTATCAGAAAAGGCTTTCATCGCCAAACCCCAAATTCTCTCTGCTAGTTCGGTTATCACCTCCCCAGCTCGCTGCCAGAATCTTAATAACTCCCTGAAAGTCAGGATCAGCTGATCGGATTGCGTGTGATTCACGAGATCAGGTTAGATGAATCGTTGAGATTTGGTTTGGACTTAGAAGGCGACAGACGGCTTCACTGGAGGGGGGGGCTGACGTGTGTAGAAAAGAGACCAAGGAATGAGACCACGCAAGCCGGAAAGTAACTTTCCATCCTTCTGCGAGACATCTGGAAAGTGAAATAAAAACTAGAAGACCAATTCATCGTTTGGAGTGAAATGAATCTTGGTCCGCAAAGCAAGTACCAGTGTCCCTCCAAGACGAGATGAATTCAGATGAACCAACATCGACGACGCGCGAAAGTACGTCTAAAATACATGTACCACACACACACACACACACACACACACACACACACACAGAACGACATATGAACATATAATTTAATAGACATGGACCATTAGACGATCACACAATGGACCACTAGACGATCATTAACCCTGATTAGGCGATCACACACGATGCCCTTTATGATACAACAACACAACAAACTCCCATTTTGGTGCCGTTTGTTTACTAGGGCACTCATAGAAGGGTGTGAAAAAAATCGAACCGGGAGGACTATAGTGAAAAAAATATGGACACAACGAAAAAAAATTGTACACTAAACATATAAAAATGAAAAGATAAAGAAATTAAAGAAAAAAAAATCGAACCTGGAGGTTACCAAAAAATAAACATATAGACACAACGAAAAATAAAAGAAAAATAGACATATTAAAATTATGTATAGATAAATTTATATGCTAAATTAAGAAGAAATAAGAAAAAAAACAGATATCTCGATCAACATACAGATAACGAATTGTTGATTTTGAATATGAAAATTGGAAACACAGAAGAAAGAAAAAATATTAATACAGACAATGTGTAAAATAGAAAGAAAGAAAAAAGAATATTATAGTGTAGAAAAAATAATTAGAAGAAACTGAAAAAAAACACATATATCGATCGACATACAGATATTAAATTGTTGATTTTGAATATACAGCCAATGTGTAAAACAGAACAGAAAGAAAAAAAAAGAAATAGAACATATGAGCTTTAGTTACAGTGTGTGGGTGAAGGCCTTTCACATTACCAGAGAGAACGTCAATCAAAAATATTTGTTATGAGTTAGAAGTTACACACTTATACACACTTGAAATGTTGCAATTTTTAGACTGTAAAACTCGGTGTCTTTTGTGAAGAAACAATGAACACGTTCTCCCAATGTGAATTTTTTTCTCTAATTGTACGGGTTTTTTTTCTCATGAATTTTTTTTCTGGCGTGGAAAAATATTATTCATTGGATCTAAATCGAGGTAAACTGTTTTATGAAATGGTTAAATGTATGTTTTTTAGGAAATGGCAGAAGAGGCCATAATAATAATCACTCGGATAAGTAAAATATGACTTTTTTCTTTAAAATAAACAGTGTTGGGTGACGTCGAAAATTTTAGTTTTCATCGATTTTAAGTTTTGTTTTGTGAAGGATTGTCTGGAAGTTTATAAATGAGTCGTTTTTGTTTTTGTTATTGGAAACGACTATGTATATTAATTGTAAATGTCTTTGTATTTTTTTGAAAACGACTGTGATTTCTTATTATTTTTGATATTCTGTGAGATGGTAAAGGTGATGCCACCGACCTCAAAATTGGATGACGTGGACACAATTGGGTTTCTACAAAACTTTTTTGTTGTTTGGAGTTTTATTATTGATGAGATAAGACTTTGTGAATGCTTATAAAATTTTTTTATTTTTATTTTTTATATAATTGATGCTTTCTCGAATCGGTATCTTGCAGGATTTTCTTGTTCTTTGACATGTATTTTTTTTCGCAGACTCGACTTGTGGGGTTTATTGAAATAATGAAAATTAAAAAAGTAAGAACATGTTGTTAATTAAGTAATAATAATAATAATAATAATAATAATAATAATAATAATAAAATTGGGAAAAGAGAAAGAAATTAGAGTTAAGCAGTGTAAGAAATTAAAGAAAAACACTACTGGGTTAAATAAGGGGTCAACTAGTCCTTAAGTTTTGGAAGAGTCAAAGGTTCAGTCGATATTTATTCTAATTTTCGAAATGATTGTAGAATTTTTTGTGTCGTTTTTCTTTCGTGGGAGTTTTCTCCGGATGCGTAGTCATTATTAGGTATATACATTAGAATTGAAATGATTTAGGAAAAATAAGATGATACGTAAGATGGTTGGCCTAGAATAAATTAGAATTTTAGAGTGGGACTAAAATAGCAATTACGTGAGAGGTTTTTACAGGTGTGATAAGCCAAAAGAGAGATTTTCTTTTTTAATAATTTGCTTTTTGTATATATTTTTTTAAAGTCTATAAATATTTTTTCGCAAGAAGAGTAACTTGCTGGGAAAGCATTAGAGATGCCCCGTTCGGAAAATAAAATGGACCCTGTGGAATGGAGTGCTTGATAAAAAGCTGGTCACATGTGAGGATACCAAGCAGGAGGTAAGACTTGGCTCAATTAATTAGAGACAGGCGTGGAGAGGATACGAGAATCTTTAAGGGTACCAGGGACCTATGAGAGTCAGTACCGTAGGCAAATCACATATTGCTTAATGAGGTGAGAGAAAAGTTAAATATACGGTAGGTATGTAAGAAGATATAGCCTTATATGTTTTAGAGATGCATGTATGCGGGATATCTCTGCTAGATCTTGGAGGCTCTGATGGGAAAAAAGAAATATCACAAAAATCGGGCCATAGCTAGAATTTACGTTCTAGCTATGGCCCGATTTTTGTGAAATAGGAATCATGGCTCAAAGTTGGGGGTAAATTAGTACAGGGTGATATTCTCTTAATCTTCATCAAAATTCCAAGAGTCCGAGCAAGGAAATCAAAGTGAATCAGTGGATGAAAGGTATATCTTAACATTTGGAAGCCAACCACGAAGTTTAATTATGAGCTTTAAGATGTCCCGGATAAGATAGTTACAAAATGAAAACAAAGCCATACTTAATAAAGCAATCGGGCAAATGATACGATCAGGGCACTTTTGGGACGAAAGGAGTCGTCAATTTCGAAAGAGTTAAGTGAGACCTCTAGTTTACGGCATAAGGGTGGCTGGTTAAAGCAGCTGACGTGGATCAGGGGAGGAATGCCCCCCCAAAGTAAATGTCAAGAAGATGATAGAGGGTCTGAGCTAATAAAAATAAATAGATAAATAATAATTGTGAAGTCAGTTGGAAAGGGCTGACTAAAGGAGTTTTTTAGCCTGATCTTTCTTAGCCGTGTGGTTGTGTAGATATAAAAAAAATGTACTAGAATTTAAAAATGCGTACATTCTTTGAAAATAAGGATAGATGGAATGTTAGAGAATCGATTGAGAGAGAGAGAGAGAGTGAGAGAGAGAGAGGGAGGTTTTTAAATTATATTGAGACACGTTGACCGGAAGTCAGAATCAGCTCATCGGATTGCGTGAGATTCACGTGATCAGGTTAGCTGAATCGTTGAGATTTGGTTTGGACTTAGAAGGCGGCGGACGGCTTCACAGACGTCTCCTACCCTTCACTAGGGAGCGCTGACGTGTGTAGAAAAGAGACCAAGGAATGAGACCACGCAAGCCAGAAAGTCACTTTCCATCCTTCTGCGAGACATCTGGAAAGTGAAATAAAAACTATAAAACCAATTCATCGTTTGGAGTGAAATGAATCTCCGTCCCCAAAACAGGTACTAGTCTCCCTCCAAGACGAGATGAATTCAGATGAACCAACATCGACGACTCGCGAAGGTATGTATAAAATACATGCACCACACACACATACACAGCGGCATATGAACATATCCTTTAATAGACATGGACCACTAGACGATCACACAACGTTAACACTAATTAGACGATCACACACGATGCCCTTTTTGATACAACAACACAACATAGCTTCGTCAATTACAACCCGAACCCGTGCGTTGATTTGAATGACACGATCTCGAACAATACTGTCGATTCGAACCCGAACATCTTCGACGATTCCGTACGACACGATCCCGAACAACCCTGTCTATTCGACAGGACACGGTCTCGACTAACTCCGTTGATTCGAACTCGAACACCTCCGATGATTTGATTTGATTTGACACGTTCCCAAACGTAATAACTGAACACGACACATTACCAGAGCAATATTACTCACCGAATGACTGTTATCGGGTTTTTTTATAACCTTTGAACAAACTCATTTTCGCTATAGGTAGGTCCGACTTAGACATTTGTATACAATATTTGAGCGCTTCTGCGCATGCTCGTCGCAGTCAAAACCAGAAGAAGACTGGGAGGAAAAGGCTTGGAAGCTGGAACCTGTCTATCAGAAATCTGGTCAGTTCGGCTACGAGTCTGAGTGGTGTACTGATGCAGCAGATCGTAGGTTGGGAATCCAAAAGTTGGATGACATGATGCCCCACGGTCCGCCTGATAGCCAAGGTCAGAAAACCGAACCCACCCTCGCATAAGGTTCAGGATATTAATGCTGAAGGGCGCATGGTAGAAAGAGCAGGGGCGAGGGTCAGTAAAATCCCCGGCCCTGTGGCTGGACCAATGCAGAATGCGTTGAATGAGATGTTATTTTGTTCTTAACAATAATTTGTAAGCATATATCCAATTACTAGGGCTGTGACAACAGCATGTTCTTTTCATCGTTTTGATTCTTTAGTATATATCCTTTAATATCTTATATGTTTTTATATAGACTTATGTGGTTATCAGTTGATTGATTGTGGCTTACTGCGATATATACTTGAGAGTCAAAAGAATGAAAAGAATATTCTGTTGTCACAGCCCTAGTGGTTACTTTAGATAAAAATAATTGTTGTGTAGGTGTCGATGTTATTTTGTTCTTAATAATTTGTAAATCTTTAAACTGACCACATCTAAAAAATAATAATAAAAATAAAATAATCATAATATACTTTATGTGCGTTCAGATGCTGTTCCGTTTATAACAATAACGTGTAAGCATTTACACTGACGAGTAGAAAGTCATTAGGCCGAGAATCTTTATCGAATAGAAACGATGAGATAGCAAATTGCTTTGTAGTAATGCTGAAGAACCCGGAAAAGCGAAACCGACGGTACCGATGATAATTTGACTTAATATTTTAAAACAAATGAATTTATGGTCAGAAAAAAAGAGCGTTCATGATTTTGCGCTTGAAACCAAAACAATACAGGCCATTATGGGTATACACGAACTTATGTGTATGGTTTAAAATAGGAAGAGAGAGAAAAAAGATAGGAAGTAACAGTGTCGTGAACCGCGATGAGCAAACAGCTGCACTAGGTCAGATAATCTGCTGAACCCATCCACCAAAGGCACGGCAAGTTACACATGAAATTATTGTCAATGATTGGCAGCAGGGTAATCCAGCGTTGCTCGGATTTGCGATAATTCTGTTTTATACGAGCTCTGATCCAATTCTATTGTCTTCTTAGGAAGTATTTATCGAAAGATGTCTTTATAACTCTATGATATATGTACACGCTAGCGACGAGGCGTACGATCAGAACAGTGGTCGGCGGTTGGGCAGGTCAGGGGTAAAACCATCTGCGCCAATCGACCTGATAGGTGTGGTTAGGCAAGGGCCCTGTTTGATCGTGGCACTGGCAGTGGTGGGGGCAGATCGGTCTTGGTTATCTCCACCAGCGATCAGTCTGGTACTTAAGGTGTCTTCAGTTGGTGTGTTTTTAATAGGAAATCAACAGAAAAAAAATCTAGAAAATAAAGGGGAAAAATACACACAAGGTATTGAGATAATATTTTGTGCTTGAGAAGTAATTTTAGAACTTTAACCAGCCCATTCGCTGTTTTAGAGATAAGGAATGAAAGGTAAATATTAGGTTCTGCAGGGAGAATATAAATCTAGCGTTGAAAAGAGCATTTTCCATGTTCGTCTAGATATGGATCTGATCAAGCTAGTATACCCTTAGGAACCTGTGTGAAGTGTATTCAGGAATACGGGGAAAGAATCGTGAATTCGATCCCCCAGGGCGGATGTAAATCTAGCATTAAAAAAAAACTTCCATAGCTTTGCAGATATGTACCTTGGAACTCTGAGAAACTGATCCACGCGTACAGCGAAGATATCGATATATTCCACCTTGGAACCCTGTGAGAAATTGATCGACAGTTACGAGAAACAATCGATAAGTTCGATGAGGTTAGGCAGCAGTTGACTAGCACGTATTAGGAGCAGAGGAATGTCCCGGAAAGTTAAGATCCCCAAAGGAGTAGTTAAAACACGAATGAAACCACGAGAAACAGGACATAAAACTAATTAAATAAGGACGGGTTTTCGATACCAAATATTGCGAGGGTAGAGATTACGAAAACACAAGAAATTTCTAATTCTATAATTGGACAATGGCAGATCCCACAGGAAGAAGTTTGAAACGTCTTTGGTAATATAGAGACGGAAATACCCAAAAGAGAAATATTTTTGCAGAAATATTTCCAAATCCAAAACTTATTAATTCGGTTTCGGCTGACTGGACAATCATTAATTATATGGACTGAATATATGAGGGCGTAGCTAGACGCCCTGGAGTTGGAACAATTGGTTCCCAGTGTAATAAGCCTCGAACAGCTTCAAGGAGTGTTAGAGAAGATAAGACGAATATCACTTAATCGCTTAAGACTGTCTGGGAGTCCGGATAAGAGAAGTCTGGACGTAAACTAAAGCCCTCGGAAGTAGTACCTTGCTGAACAATAGCAGACCACTATTAGCTCCGTCGCCACCCCTCTGAACACACACAAGCGAGGTTGGACGCAAATTACTCGGTAGAGGTGGAATTTATAGGCTATAACATAGCTAGGTAAAAGTTTATACCAGTAAGCTGACAGAAGGATGGGGAATGTCAGTGTGTCGATCGAAGAGCTCAATAGGTGGCATGAGGCCATGACGTGTGTGTGCTAGGGTGGTATTAGCCAAGGAAATGTTTAAAAGAAGAACTGAATAAGGTACATTTTGGAAGAATATGAACATACATACATATATATATGTATATATATATATATATATATATATATATATATATATATTACTAGTAATTTATAAAATATATATGGCGATTAAGCTACACTGAATATTCTGCGTTTCATCCACTATAGGATTCGCCAGGCTTATGCGCGAATTTTGTGGTTGTTTCTCGTTTTTATATATGTTGAGGATTTTAGTTAGCCAATCAGCTTTCTAGTATCCACCGAACCCCTCCTATCAGCCAATGGGCATGCATTTTATCGAAGAAAGGATTTGGATTAATTTAATAATATAGCTATGCTTGCTGGGTGTTTCGAAATTAACTCTTTCCATATCTATTTTTAATGTGGTGAAATAAATTCTTTTGAGAGTGCTCGACTGTTTTAGGAGCTAAGTATAACTACTTCATTTACTCACATTAAAAATAGATATGGAAAGAGTTAATTTCAAAACATCGCTAAAAAACATCCCCATACCCAGCAAGCATAGCTATATTATTAAATTAATCCAAATCCTTTCTTCGATAAAATGCGTGCCCATTGGCTGATATGAAGGGGCGCGGTGGATATTAGAAAGCTGATTGGCTAACTAAAATCCTCAACATATATAAAAACGAGAAACAACCACAGAATTCGCGCATAAGACTGACGAATCCTATAGTGGATGAAACGCAGAATATTCAGTGTAGCTTAATTGCCATATATATTTTATAAATTACTAACTAGCTCTACCTACGTATTGAGCACTTTTGAAGTAAATACTTAAAGTTACGCATAAATCTATACTTTCGTATATTAATTTTATGTGAGTAAATGGAATAGTTATACTTAGCTCCTAAAACAGTCGAGCACTCTCAAAAGAATTTATTTCACCACATTAAAAATAGATATGGAAAGAGTTAATTTCGAAACATCGCTAAAAAACATCCCCACACCCAGCAAGCATAGCTATATTATTAAATTAATCCAAACCCTTTGTTCGATAAAATGCATGCCCATTGGCTGATAGGAAGTGGCGCTGTGAATACTAGAAAGCTGATTGGCTAACTAAAATCCTCAACATATATAAAAACGAGAAACAACCACAGAATTCGCGCATAAGCCTGACGAATTCTATAGTGGATGAAACGCAGAATATTCAGTGTAGCTTAATCGCCATATATATTTTATAAATTACTAACTAGCTCTACCTACGTATTGAGCACTTTTGAAGTAAATACTTAAAGTTTACGCATAAATCTATACTTTCGTATATTAATTTTATGTGAGTAAAGGTAGTAGTTATATATATATATATATATATATATATATATATATATATATTACTATAGAGTCATTGCTTATCAAGGTTTCTCAACGATAAGGGTTATTGAGTGTCAGGTGAGACAACATATGATGATCGATGATGGTAAAAAGCAGGTAGAGATTGATTATTAAAGGGTTAGGCTCTACAATAACTTGTTTATGTTGGAATTGAATACGATCATTATATTATATTATAATCAGCTGGGAAACAGCTCCGCAGTATTGTGTTCTTTTGAGGGGCAGTCACGAGAAAAAGAAAAGTTTGTTCATGGAATTACTGTTGATGTATAGGCAAAGATAGACAAAAAGGAATATTTCTGATAGTTGTTGTAGCTAGTTGGGTGTTCACTGTGTATGGTTTTCGGTGGGGGAGGAGGCGTAGAGTGAAGCCCAGTTGAGCATCTGCTATGAAAATAACGACAGAGCGAAAATTGGCTCGGAACAACATTTTCTTTTGATAAAGAGATGGCAAGTAGGAGAAAAGGGTATCACCGACTAGATTTCGAAATGGGTTTTTAATAGATAGATAGGCAGAATTATAAGAGAGTTGAAATGACATAAACATTTGTGATGATGTTTTTTTGAATCAGCTCTGCTGTTATGATGTCGAAATGTCGGGTGTAATTGTCAGGTCGTTAATAATTGATCAACCCACATCGCTGTGTATCTTACTCTGCATGCCTTTAACCTGAATAATTTGAGTCCTGTGGATTCTGAACAAAATAGACATTTCTATCGTCCATTTTATTTTTTTTCAAACTCACTTATCCTTTTGCGTCGCAGGAATAAAAAGTCTAGTTCGCTTTCTTAAAATCTCCAGGGCTAGTATAGGAATTGATTTTTCCGCTCCTATTTCAGTTACGTGAGGATCACTGACTTACCCCATGCTAAGCGGGATTATTTCAATTTACCATAGTCTCAAGGGTGTTACAATGTTAGATTATCAAGTTCTATAACTCACAGTTCCAATCAATCGCGACAGAGAAAAACAATGAGAAAAGACATTAAATTTCGTACATAATCTACTATTCTTATGGACACAAATCTTATAACCTAATCTCTTCGCCCCCTCTATCTCTTTCTCTGTCTGTCTGTTTGCTTGTCTGTCTGTCTCTCTCTGTGTGTCTTTCTCTCTCTCTCTCTCTCTCTCTCTCTCTCTCTCTCTCTCTATATATATATATATATATATATATATATATATATATATATATATATATATATATATATATATAGATGGTGTTTGTTTGTTTTTGTTAGCGATACTTTTCTTTTCTGAATGAATTCAATTATTTATACGAAAATGCATTTTTACCTAAAATGCGAGTTGGGAATAATTTTCCCTTGGACCAATTTGGTACCCCCAAATAGGGAGCAGCATATGTTTTTTTTTTAATATAATCATCGACTGACGCGTGTTTCGTCGTTTACGACTCACCAGAGTGGGACATCAGATTCAACTACTCTGATGAGTCGTAGAGGACGAAACACCTTTCTGTAGATAATTATATTTTATAAACAATATATATATATATATATATATATATATATATATATATATATAAGAATGTCCAATTTTTAAAATAGTGAAGAAGAAATGGATCCTATTCGAATGCTAAATCGACTAAAATACGAATAAAATAATAAGGGGGGAATTAAAATACCCGGAAAAATGATATACTATATACAATTTGGTAAAATAAATGAGATTCTTTAGTTTAACAAATTGTGTGTGTGTATCTCTCTCTCTCTCTCTCTCTCTCTCTCTCTCTCTATATATATATATATATATATATATATATATATATATATATATATGTATACAATATTTATTACGACACTATATATACATATTTCTAAGCTGTACCATTGGTTTCCTTACTCTTAATCAACCATAAGAGGTTGGACACAGTCAGCGTAATTTCATCAGCGACAATTGAAAAACTCAATTGTCGCCGATGAAATATATATATATATATATATATATATATATATATATATATATATATATATATATATATTCAAAAATGAAAGATCTCAAAACAATGATAATAATAGTACATCTTTAACCAAATTAATCAACAGCCTAGAGGACAAGAAAATTCCATATTAAATTTAATGGAGAATACTGAATAAATCTAGGTCATATGCCCCAGGGGATAAGTTTTGCAATCTTTGTATATCCGAAGCAGTTAACATCATAACCTTCAATAAACCCATAATAAATACCAAGAACGAGCTAGTGTCCATATGTAAACACAAGAAAAAATTTAAATACAGCAATTTTAAAATAACATACACTCTCGGTACAGATGAGAAATAGGTAAAAACAAAGTACTAAATACACACCAGTCTTGACTAAAATCTAAACAATTACTTTAATAATAATATAATAATGTTCTTTTCTAAAGATAGGTTCTAATTAACCTCTTTTAACACATAAAATAACATTCTCTGTTTATGTATTTGCACATGTTAAGTAGAGCCTTACTATAAGAACATTACAATACTACACTTTAAATCTCCTACACGTAATTGGCACTCTAAGATCTAATTATAATAGTATTTCCAAAAGCATGTAGCTTCCCATTTAAAGAATTTATAATTCCGCACCCATTTACTAACCAGAAAAGGAGTAAAAATTCCCCTTTGCAAGGTAATCTCCAGATCCGTACGTATAAACAAGAAAGAACTATACTCATTGATGCATCATCCCTGTTGGTACTAGGTCAATTAAATTCTATAACCATAGTTACACAATCCCATTTTTTTTTCATCTTATTAATGTTAAATTAGCAGAGGAGGGGTTAAAATATTATAACAAAATTAAAAAAATAAAAAATATCTTTGATAAACTTAGGTAAGTTACATACACTAATCATTGCTATAATTTATGGTGTTAAATAATGGCATACATTTTATGTCTAAATACATTTTTGTATATATGAGGGTATATCTGTGTATATATGGAACACCTGTTATTTGTGGGTATATATGGGCTTAGATGTAAGTATATATAGAATAAGTTAAATATTATTAAATAGCATAAGGTTATGGATATGGGCTTAGATGTAAGTATATATAGAATAAATTAAATATTATTAAATAGCATAAGGTTATGGATATACTGATTTTAAACGTTTTTTTTCAGTAAGGTATTATCATTACTTTATTACCTCTGCTTTTAATTATTTAGCATTGAACTATTACCGTAAGGACCATAAAATAAAGATAAAACGTTCCATCAATAATATTATAATTAATTTCACAATTAGCTAATAAACATTAGTATATTCTAAACTTTATGTCAATCCTCTTTCTAAGGGAAATATAGATATGTATAAAATTAATAATAATTAGAACCTCATGGGCAGTACATATAACTTGAGTTGACAGAACAAATACGATTTAAATTGATAATGAGGTTTGAGATTAAACTAGGAAAAATCAGGAAAAAAAGAATTATTCCATTTACGTATTTGGGCCATCTTTTTATTTTTAGTTTATTTTGGTTTTTGTTCTTATATCTATATTATTCTTGTTCATCCTCCTTTCTTCCCCCCCCTCCTGAACCAAAGTCCCTATATCTTGTACACGATCTGACCTCAATTAAGCGACCGGTCAAACTTTATGATTCTTAGATTCTACTTGAATAGATATCTATTTATATAGATGTAAGTATGTTTATGTATATGTATATATATATATATATATATATATATATATATATATATATATATGTGTGTGTGTGTGTGTGTGTGAGTGTATGTGTATTTGTATGTATATTATATATGTATATTGTGTGTATGTGTGAATTTGTATATGTGTGTTCATGTGTATATTAGGATGAATATGCACATATGTCTCACCCCACCTCCTACCACTTACCATTACCTACTCTCCCTAACACTTCGCCCCACTAAAAATAATATAAACTTCTAATGAAAAGGTTTCCACTAGACTTTGAATTATTTTCGGCGTGACCCAAAACAAATTTAAACAAGCACTTGCCCGATTCGGATATATACACAGCTATGCGGATTACCCAGTATATAGCTTGGAAATTATTACCAAACGGATGTAAAGTACGTATAATATGGATTTTACCAAGCAAGTTGGATCAACAAAAACATTCATATCCTTTTTCTACAAATACTCCTGCTACAGGACTTCTGATAAATGTATTATTTTCACTTTGACTTTCCATGTCTCACTGGCTTTAGCAAATAGGGTGCATACCTTTATAACTATTTGCTAATATTTTCTCTCCTCTGATGAGATGGTAGACATCGAAACCCTATAGGTTAATGAGATTAATTTTCTAAAGTATTCTTTGTCTTGCTTAGAATAATAAAAATTCTTTGATATGAAACTCAACCACTTCATTTCATTTCAATGAGAGTTTTTTGAAATTCATTGATTTACAATTTTAATATATATATATATATATATATATATATATATATATATATATATAGGATGACTCAAAAAACAAAAGCTAAATGGAAGCTATCTAGTAGTAGTAGAATGGAGCAAAAAAGGCCAAAGACCCTTGTATTTTGTTGTGATGTTTTGAATATAATAAACTAGTTATGACCAAAGTTTCATTTCATTCGGACAAAACACAAAGAAACGGGACCTAATTAGAGTTGGGCCCGTTTTTTGGGGGGTTACCCTCGTGTGTGTATGTGTGTATGTGTGTGTGTGTGTGTGCGTGTGTGTGCGCGCATGTATTTATTATGTTTTTTGAACATCTTTTTGGAGAGTAAAGAAAAACATATTTTAAAATGATGGTTCTTTGTTTCACATTCGTCTGACTCTCTTTTCATTTTTAAAAACAAATACAATATTACTCCGACAATTGATTACAATGGCATTGTGCTCAGCATTATATATATATATATATATATATATATATATATATATGTATATATATATATATATATATAGAGAGAGAGATAGAGAGAGAGAGAGAGAGTGTGTGTGTGTGTGTGTATGTGTGTATCGGCAAAAAGAATGCTTGCATTTTCCATTTTTTCAAAAACCGTAAAGTTAAGCTTAATTGAATGTAATTGTTTAAGCAAACTATACCTCATTTGATTTGCCTTTTATTTCTCTATAATTTTACTTGTTCATATTTGATTTTTAATTGAAGTATTCTGGTGTTAATTTTTTAATTGAAGTATTCTGGTGTTAATTTTTTAATTGAAGTATTCTGGTGTTCACGTCAATTTATAAAATTAACTTCCCAACAAAAAGTCAAAAAGAAATTCCACAACAACAAATGAGCTTAAAACCAGCTTTAAATATCCAGCTGTTAGGCATAAAGCATCTTAAACGTTATGGTTGTTGTTTAAGGTTATACAACGTAACATTTAATTTATATGCCTTGACTTTCTCTTAGTGATGGTCAGGAACTCATTAATTCCACCTTTCTAGCTAATCCAATCGGGAAATCGGCCGCAGATTGAAATGTGATGAGAAAACGGTACGGCAGTGTTCGTGAGTCGCTAAAAAATGGGTCGTCCTAGAGTTACTTCTTATAAGGAAGACACTGCTATCATGACCTGCAACCTCAGAAACAGATTTGAAACGGTCTCCCTAACCCAAAAATAGTGTAATCTTTTGAACACGTGCTCTCTGCTTACAATTAAGAACACATTAAAGAAATTTAATTTGCGAGGTTGTGTTGCAAGACGCAAGGCAATGTTTTCTGTAAAGAACAGAAAGCGCCGTCTAGACTTCGTCAGCTGCAATAAAAATCATGACTCTTTATATTGGTCGAAGGTGGCTTTTAGCGACAAAAACAACTTCAATAGACTAGGTAGTGATGGAGTTGACGGAATGGTGAAGAATGTAATCCTAGGTGCACAGTTTCAACGCTGCAAGGTGGTGAAGGTCCAGTTTAGAAATTATATTTAAATTATGTGTATTAAAACTACATATTCAAGTCAGGTTCGCTTGCAGGCTCGAATTAATTCGACCAAGTACATTAATATGTTGACTGAGCATTTTCTACCCTACTTTGAATTTGGATGATAATCCCATCTTCATGCAGGATAATGCTCCCATTCACACGGTTGGCAATGTCAAGGAGTTTCTTGAAGAGCATGATATTCCGTGTTTGGATTAGACGTAAAATCTCCAGATCTCAATGAATGATAAACTGTCGCTATAAATTGCTTCATACCCTTCAAGAAATTCCAGTGGAAACCTAACAGCCGTTATTCTCTCTATAATATGCCGCTGTCATTCAATACAGAAATCGCTTTTAATAAACAGATGCGCTGAGGCTAAAGTGGCTTTTAGTATTATCAGCAACCACTGCAACAGAGTAAACACAACGCGAGAGAGTAATATGCTCAGTCCATCAAGCCCAAAGTAATGAAGCAGCATCTTAGTTTCCACGAGTTTGGCGAATAACAAAGAGGACCCAGGACATTCCAACCATTATCAATGGACCTGAGGTAATCTCGTCAGCATTTGACTAAGCCAAACTCTTTGTTAAGAACTTTGCAGCAAATTCTACACTTTGCGATCAGGACCGGCTACCCATGTATTTTCTCCAGTTACTGAAAATACGTTATATGACATATAAATATCCTTGCGTGATGTCGAATCGAACTATGTATGTATGTATCTCTCTTTCTCTGTCTCTCTTTCTTTATATTTGTATAAATTATACCTAAAATATAGTTTTACGTGATATAGTCACTACGTATCAAAGCCGGAAGGTCACTCAAGGATAAGGGTTAATTTATGCCGTAATGGAAGTTTGATAAATTATTTCAGAGGACTGCTATTCAAGAACCTGTTCACGTTGGACTTGAAAACGATCGTCATAGTCAGTCGGTAAGCAGCTCCGTGGTATTGTGCTCCACAGACGAACAGTTCTACGAAAAAAAAACTCTGCCCATGGAATTTTCGTTTAGATTTAGGCATAGGTAGAGAGCAAGGGAAATTGCTGATTATTTTTGCAGCTAGTCGAGTGTTTGTCGCGACTTTCTGGTGGAATCATAGAGCGAACTCAGCCAAGAACTTTTTTTTTTTTTTTTTTTTTAATTTTTTTTTTTATTATATTTTCACCCCAAACAAGGCACATTGCCACTTTGGTGTAGGGGGCTACTATCAGGGGAAACATCTACTGGGGCACTATGTAGGGATTAGGGCAGCGAGATGTTGGTTCACGTTGCACTTGAACTTATGCATGTCAGTACAGTTGGGGAAGCAGTGACCTGGAATGGAATTCCAAAGTCTAGCAGTTCTGGTGAAGAAACTACTGGAGTAGAACGATCTTTTACATCTAGCGATCTCTACAGTGTGGGGGTGGGATTTTGCAGCTTGTCGGGTCTGTCGAGGGTGTTCACGTCGTGGGGGCACAAGTGCTTGCAGTTCTTCAGAGCATTCACCATTATAATACTTGTAGAACAGGCAGAGGGATGCAACGTTTCGACGATGGGACAGAGGCTGAAGTTTTGATGCCAGTTTAGGGCCTATCAGATTTGCGACTCTCTTTTGAACCCTGTCAAGGAGAGAGAGACTAGTAGCCGATGCACCGGCCCAAATATGACAGCAATACTCCATACATGGGCGAATAGTGGCCTTATAGAGGTACAGGATACTTTCGGGTGTTAGAAGTTTTCTAGCACGGTAGAGAGAGCCCACCTTCCTCGCAGCGGCCCTGGCAATGCCCTCGATGTAATTGTTCCAGCTCATGTTTCCTGTGAACGTTAGGCCAAGGAGCTTGAAAGACGTACTCTTGACATGAAACGACTGCAGAAAGGAGATGCTGAGGTCGGCATAGTTTCTAAAACTGTTTATGTGTATGTGTGTGTGTATGTGTGTGTGTGTATGTGTGTGTTAACAGGAAAACACTTTAAGCCGAGATCAGAACTTTGATTATCATGTCAGAATTTTTGTGTATTTCCAACTCAGCTCTTAAGATAATTTTAATATTTGTAAGAAAAAATAATTTATTTATAAATACAGCCCCTTTATGAAATTAAAGTTGAGCAGTTTTTTTTTTGGGGAGGGGGATTAAAGAAATAAGCGGTTAACTTTAACCTGAATGAAACTTTCCGACTTGTGGTCGTTAAATACTCTCTGACTGTTTACTATCAATGCTTGCCGACATAACATTTATAGGTACTTAATTTCCTTCAGTTGTTTTGCAAATTGTCGGTGGCTTTGAGGTAAAATGATAGCCTACGAAGTTAACGGCTGCTTTATAGTTGGATTCGAATGATGCGGCCAGCAGTAATTATCACTTTTACACTAGTTCTTGCGTACGCATGAAACACTAGTTCTTGTAGACAGAAAAAATAATTGTTAATATCTATTTGAAAAATATCATATATACATAACGGTTAAATCACGTTTTTAAACAAACAAATGCTTTAAGCCGATATCCATTACACTGTTGCCAAAGGCCATGTCTAAGTAAAATCTTTATGCTTATATAAACATCATTAACACTACGGGGTACTCAATTTGATTGTACTGAAAACGTTGCATTATTACAAATAGTAACCAACAATTTCACTTACTAGCATGCTAAACCTAAATAGATTATAGGGCATCTTTCTTTTAAAGTGTATTTAGCTTTTATGAGCCAGTCGAGTAGGTAATTTTTCTCAGTCGCATACCGTGACCATATGCGCGTTTGCGCAGTGGGTGCTTGTCTGACGAATAGTGTCACCGAGTGCGACACAATGGTCGTTAGATTCAACTGATTCGCTAGACGCATGCGTTATGCCGATCTTGCCTTTTGTCAGGGACTTCTAAGGGAACCGTTACGGCGAATCCATAAGTAGAAAAAGGGGAAATAGAAAAAAAAGTGGGTGTAAGTGTTTAATGAGGCGAAGTTTAAGAGAAAGAAATTAGAATTAAGAAATGGGAAAATATTTGCTTAGGCACATGATAATGGCCCATCTTTGGGATACAGGAAACAAAACAGGAAGTTCTTGGTTATTCCTGTGCCTCTCTTTCTCTATTTATTTCTCTTTCTTCCCTCTCTTTCACCCTCTTTTCTCTCACTTTCTATTCCCCCTCTCTATCTCACTTTCCCCCTGTATTTCTTTTTGTTACTTTCTCTGCCCTTTATCTGTCTCTCTCAACAATAATAAACAGCAAATTAATATAATATACTATTTATAAATACTAGCAAGACACGTGGAAATTCCACAGTAGTTGAATATTTTAAAAACACATAAAAATATGAATAAAAAAATAAAATAAAACAAATAACGACGAATTTAAAACAAGTTTTTAGCTAATTATTTTTTAACCTGTTACAGCTAAACATTTATATTTTCCCCCTGACAATTCAACACACAACACATTATTATTTTTTTCTGAATGCGTGTTTTATATAAATTATAAAAGAACAGATGTCAATCGCTTGCACATTTATTTTTAATTTTAAAGAGAAACTATAATAACACTCTTACAGTTTCATCTCAACATGATATTTTTTAAAATCATAAAATAAAACAGCCAATTTGAAACCGTAAACAAACAGCCATATTCTTTTTAATTTATGCAGAGCAAATGGTTTTAGTTATTTTTAACAGATAAAGAGCGACTATAAGGGAAAAATGATTCGTTTCCCATTAATAATTGTTTATGATGATGTTTTTTGTGACACTGGACGTATGAACAAGTGAATTAATATTTAGATTAAAACAAAACTGAATGAGATACCGGAAATAAAACCAGAAGTCAATTCTTTCGGTCTTTCTTGTTTTACTCTTCTGTCTCTCTCATCTCTTTCTTTTTCTTTCTCTATTTATCCTTCCATTTTCTCCGTTTCTCTGTCTATCTCCCCCCTCTCTCTCTCTCTCTCTCTCGTTTACTCGTTCTTTTTGTTTCTCCCCTCTCTTTCTTATAGTCTCTACAATAATAAAAATACGAATTTCTTTTATCTGGATATTTTAGCTTAATGCACCGGGCATTGATAGGGACTCGTTTTACTTTCTTTTGTTTAATTCATTCTTCATTCTTATTTTAACGTCGAGGGTTACTGTTTGGGACACTGTCTACAGCGACAATTTGTAGAGATTTGAGCAACAACATATCTATTTACATTTCTGCAAGATAGTACAGGCAAGTAAACAGGAGACAGGTAAAGAATTTTAAAGTCTATCAGCTCGTGGGAAGAAAGCATTAGGATAAAATAATTTTCCGCATCTACAGACGTCTACAGTGAAGTGGTTGGATTTTGCTGCTTGTTGGGTTGTTTGGAGCATTTACATCGAGTGGGGGAACAAGTGCGATGAGATTGTCAGAACATACTCAATTAAAGTACCTGTAAAGCATGCAGTAGAATGCAACATTCAGGTGGCTCAATTTTGTTTTAAATAGTATTTGAATATGATTTAACGTGTATGTTACGTTCGTGTTCGTTTCTGAAATGTTTAATTGAACGACTTGTCCGGTTAAGTTGTGATCAATAATGATATCTTACTGAAAATACTCTAAGCGATATCCAGGAAGTGTAGCAAGAAAAGCCACTTGTCGTGACAGCCTTCCATACATACTCCAGAACCAACTACCGAAACTTTCAAAGTTGTTCAATCGTTGTTTAAAGAAGAGACGTGTTTCATCTTTTCTCAAATCTTCGTCGGTCTGTCCAAGATTTTAAAATATTGCAGATTGATCTGTGATTCAGATCGATTTGTCAGCTACCATGGTTAAGTTTTATGAATCTACGATTAATAAATGAGTTGTCAATCACATCAGCAAAATCACTCTACTTAATGAAAACCAATGTGGATTTCGTCCTAGAAGAGCAATAGCTGACGTGCTGACTATAATATCACATACGATCAGTGAATCTACGGGTGAGGGATTCTTTTGTAGGGATATTGCTCTGAACATATCAAATATCACTTCATTCGTTCTTTCAAAAATGTTTGCTTTAGAAACTTTCTAACTTTGAAATATTCACAGATGTCTTCACAATTCTAAACACCTTTCTCTCTATGAAAAGTAGTTGTTATGGCCACATCATTATCAACGTTGCCTTGCCTCAATTATATACATATGACTCAATCATTTTCCTTATCTTATTACTGGTATTTTAAAACGTATTTTGAGATCATTTATGATATCTATGGAGACAATACAACTGTCTATAGCAGAACTTTGAACAGCATTGGTGACAAAATCTTGGTTTTTCTCAAATACATTTTTTACAACCACGACTCAAAGCCTTGTTTTCCTTCAGTTAAAATGATGAATACCTTAGTTTTGATAGGTTGCTTGCATTGTCTTTCATTTTTGATCTGAAATCAAATATTGACACCGAATCGTTGGTTAAGGAAAATGTCTTCAGAAAATATCTGCCCCTTGATGTTATATAATGCATAGCTCTATGTCGGAAAACGATTACACCAGTTAGTGCTATTTTAATAAGAGTTTGAGTAAGTGCAAATCGAATTGACAAAAAGTTTGGGAAATAAACCGATGCCAAAAAAAGATGACGGGTAAAAATTTTAATATGTTAAAAGTAGACGAAATATAGGAACGTCATTCGAAAGTACATGGCATTTGAGATATCACATTTCATGGGGAAATAAATGATTAAGTCTGCCCTTCGACGTGGCGTGAAACACATTGTTAATCATCTTTTAATCACTGTAATGGAAAACTTTGAAAATCACCAAGAGCGAAATTCACTCTAAAAGCTTTGTTCGACGTAAACTATTTTATCCTTAAGATAGTGAATTCATTAGTTAAGAGAATATATGCTTTAATTAGTAAGTCTTAATTAATTATTTGTAATAACTAGTTTTAAATATTTGCAAACATATATGTTTCACATTAAGCAATATACACGCACATACAAATATATGTCTGTTGTGAAGAAGACAAAGGATACATCGGTACTGTCGGTTTTTAATTCAAATAAAAGGGAACGTATAGTCCGTCGCATATATCTCATTTCTCATGAGTCTGGCATCTTTAATAAATTATGATACGTACAACTTCTTAACTATATATATATATATATATATATATATTAGATATACATCTATATGTTAGATATATACATATATATCTAAGATATATACATATATATATCAAAAATATATACACATGTATGTTAGATATATACATATATATATACATATATGTTAGATATATATACACTCATATATAAGTTAGATATATATATGTAATATATAAATTAGATATATGCATATATATATATATATTAGATATATACATATATATATATATATATATAGTGACACACAATATGTTTTCGTTCTGCTAGATCTACAGCAGATGTGCTTACAGTTATATCTCATAGGATTAGGGAATCTCTCGACAGAGGCAACCTTTCTAGGGCAATTGCTCTTGACATATCAAAGGCCTTTGATAGGGTATGGCATAAAGGTTTACTTCACAAGATCTCCAGCTATGGTATAGCTGGAAATGTCTTCTCAATTATTAAATCATTTCTCTCTGATAGGTTCATAAGAGTAGTAGTTGATGGGCAAAAATCTGAAGCTCACAGTATAAATGCTGGAGTTCCTCAAGGGTCCATCCTGGGCCCAACTCTTTTCCTGATCTACATTAATGATCTTCCAAATCACATCCTTACATCATTCGTAGACATTTTTGCTGATGACACTACCATCTATGGTAGCACATCTAAGACAGTAAACGACCAAGTTCTCTCCGATTCTCTCTCCTCTGATCTTGATCACGTTGTACAATGGGGAAAGGAGTGGCTGGTTACTTTTAATGCATCTAAAACCAAGCTTCTATCTTTACATCATCAACGTTCTGATCCCCATCTGGCATCAATTAAAATGAATGGCTCTCGTCTTGGGGAGGCCTCAAGGTTTGACAGGCTTCTGGGCTTGACATTTACTCCTGATCTTAAATGGAATACGTACATCAAATCTGTTGCTAAGGCCGCTGGAAAAATGGTGGGATCCTTCTATAGATCCAGTAGATATCTCACTGCTGATGCAATTTTCTATCTATATAAGAGCCAGACACGTCCAAGGATGGAATACTGTTGCCACATATGGGCAGGAGCTGCTAGAAAAGACTTGTCCTGCCTTGATAGGGTTCAAAATAGACTTCGTGACCTGGTGGGAGATGTCCTTTTCTCTTCGCTGCAACCTCTATCTCACAGAAGAGATGTTGCGAGTTTGTCTCTGCTTTATCGTTATTTTCATGGAAAGTGTTCAACTGAGCTTCAATCAATGGTCCCTCCTCGCCAAACTTTCACAAGAAACAATAGACTAGCTGAAAACATTATCAATAATTTTCCCCATTCTTTATCTGTGCCTAAACCTAAACATAGATTCCATGATCAAAGCTTCTTTCTTAGAACTGCACGCCTGTGGAATTGTCTTCCGTTTTCCTGCTTTCCAGCTGTCTATAATATGGTTGTCTTCAAGTCCAACGTGAACAAGTTTCTGATGAGCCGTTCCACTTAAGTTAACAAATTTACCGAACTTCCATTACTATCGATTACTATATTGTCCTTTTGACTACTCTACACTCTTTAACCCTTATCCTAGAGTGGCCGATCGGCCTTGATAAGTGGTGACGCCTATGTAAAAAAAAATATATATATACTCCTATACATTCGCTTTTCTTTTGTGTGTACTGATATTCATATTAAAAACCCTCTTTTCTATTTATTGCATTTATTTGCTTCCCCACCAAAGCAAATTAGGTACAAGGCCGTTTTTAATGTGGGGTAAAAACCAGCTCCCCTAAAAGTAGGCAAAACTAGTTACCAAAAATAATAATTGTCCCAGTATAGAGGGTTTCCCCTCCATTGACTGGTACAAATTACCTTAAGTGCAGCATCTGCAGAAAAGATACTACACTTTGATCCCGGCGTGAAGGCAAAGAACAACAGAAAAAAGGCAAGCCTCTTATCTATTTATTTAAAAAGAAAATACAATTTTATTATATATGGGTTGTGAAAATGCATTAACTCGCAAAAGATCTAGTTAATTTGCATATTCTTTTAACCATTCATTTTAATTAATTCCCTATTAGTTTTTTCGGTTTTGGGATTATCATCTAGAGTTGACTATTACGTATAATTATATTCATGCATATATTCTATTTGATTTATACTTGCATAATATTTTCGTAAAAACTTTACAGTAAATAAAAAATCGTTTCAATATATTTATGTATACGTATATATTTTTGTTTAACCTATTAGTCTATCTATCTATATATCTATAAAAGTGAACGTGTCTGTGTGTCTGTATGTGTGTCTGTCTGTGTACATTTCCCTACGCAATAATTCTGTCAATTTTTAGTCTACAGACTCGAAATTTGATATACAGGATACTGAGATTTGGGAAAATCTATGTGATCGGTTTTCGGCCAGAAATTTGGCTGTTAAGCGGTCAAAGTTAAACAATTTGACATTTGAGAACCCTACAAGAATTTTGGGTCTAAACCACTGAAATTTTAGATAAAGGTTCCTCATGGATCTAACTTAATAACGTGATTTGAGCCCCAAACAATAAATTTTAAGGGGTCACAATAGGGATCAAAATTAAAATAATTGACCGTTTTTTTGCTCAGCATATACCTCCAAACAGCCGAGCAACGTCGCCCCCCCATGCTAGCATATATATATATATATATATATATATATATATATATATATATATATATATATATATATATATATAGTAATTTATCAAATATATATGGCGATTAAGCTACACTGAATATTCCGCGTTTCATCAACTCTAGGACTCTTCAGGCATATGCGCATAAGCCTGAAGAGTTCTAGAGCGGATGAAACGCGGAATATTCGGTGTAGCTCAATCGCCATGCATATTTTATAACTTACCACACACACACACACACACACACACATATATATACACATATATATACACATATATATATATATACATTTAGAGTAATTTATAAAATATACATGGCGACTAAGCTACACTGAATATTCGGCGTTTCATCTACTATAGGATTCGCCAGGCTTATGCGCGAATATATATATGTGGTAAGTTATAAAATATGCATGGCGATTGAGCAACACTGAATATTCCGCGTTTCATCCGCTCTAAGACTCTTCAGGCTTATGCGCATATGCCTGAAGAGTCCTAGAATGGATGAAACGCGGAGTATTCAGTGTATCTTAATCGCCATATATATTTTATGAATTACTAACTAGCTCTACCTACGTATTGAGCACTTTTGAAGTAAATACTTAGTTTACGCATAAATCTATACTTTCGTATATTAATTTTATGTGAGTAAATGAAGTAGTTATATATATATATATATATGCACAAATATATATATATTATATATACAAATATATAGAAGCCTTGACTGCCGTATAAACGGTCGGGTTTCAATCCTTGCTTGAGGTAGTTGCCTGTCTAGCCGCACTGATGAGCTGTGAAACAGCGAAACAGTACTGTATGTGGATGACTATATATATATATATATATATATTTGTTCGATATGTACATATATATAAAAAAATACAGGCTCGTTCAGTCTTTGATGGATAACCTTCGAAGAAGTGCTTGCGCATAGAATGTTTTTGTGGCAGGAGGTGCGCCGTCTCCAACCTCACCTCTCCTATGGCGACATTGTTAAATACCAGTGGCAAGTGAAGTGTATTTATAGGACAACTGGAAACAAATGTCGAGATAAGCGGAGAGCACATACAGCGCCAAGAATTCCAAAATGGTACTTACCAGGCTCAACGTTACTTTACTTTGTGATCTGACGAGAACCGGTGTGTCAACGCAATTATACCATATATATATATATATATATATATATATATATATATATATATATATATATATATATGTTAGAAATATACATATATACAAGTTGTTATATATATATATATATATATATAACCCGCCTAACTTTCACAAGAAACACTCGTCTAGCTGTAAACACTATCAATAATTCCCCCCACTCTTTATCTGTACCTAAACCTAAACGTAGATTCCATGAACAAAGCTTCTATCTTAGAACTGCACGCCTGTGGAATTGTCTTCCGTTTTCCTGCTTTCCGGCTGACTACAATATGGTTGTGTTCAAGTCTAACGTAAATAAGTTCTTGATGAGCCATTCCATATAAGTTATCAAATTTACCAAATTTTCATTACTAATGATTACTATATTGTCCAATTTCTACTGTACACTCTTTAACCCTTATCCTTGAGTGGCCTCTTGGCCTTGATAATGTGGTGATGCCTATGTAATATATATATATATATATATATATATATATATATATATATATATATATATATAATAAGTAAGGTATATACATATACATATGTTAGATATACGAGCTGCCTTCAATAATTACCAGACTTTTTGCGTATGGGCTTTTTTTAGTGATATTATGTACATGAAATTCTAATCCCCTTCGAAGTGATCTCAAGCTGCAATGCAATTGTTGTACTGTTTCAACAACTTCTGGAAGTGCCCGTGGAAGTCCTCTTGTATGATCATATCAATGACCCTCGTCACAGCCTCTTTAATTCTCTCAGTTGTCTGATAACGACAGCTTCTAAGGTTTTCCTTGAGCTTGGTAAATAACCAAGTGTCACAGACTGCACGGGGAGGTGAGGGGCTGTTTTGATGCCGAACTTTTATAAAATAATCTGTGACAATGATGGAGGTGCATTCGCGCAAATCTCTTACATCTTCATTTACTCGCGATTAATTGTAACAGTTCCACACTTACACGAAACTGTGCGTTTATTGTGTCTATAAACACACGACGATCCTTATACATGAAATTCTTTATTTAGTAAATCGACTCCGGTGTTCTGACTTTCTTACTCCTCCTAGATTTTTTTATCATCCCTCATAGATTATCTGCCTTCCTTGAATCTTTTATGCCATTCAAGACCTGATGTTAGATACATATGGTCCAAAAACAGTCTGAAGAATTCCATTCGTGACAATTTTCCCAAGTTTAAAACAGAATTTCATTGTAAATTGACCTTCCAAAGTGTCTTCATGTCCAGATTACAAATTTTAAATTAGCCAACTGTGAAAATCAGGTTTTAGTAGGGTGCATTCTAATTCCTGCTGTAGCTGTTTATTTAAACTGAAATCATAAAAATTTGTCAGTCATCTCATAAGATGTATAGCGATTACATACTGAATTTCTAAAGGTCTATGACAATGTTAAATCCCTGTACAAAAAAGTCTTGAAACGTATTGAAGGCACCTCGTATACATAAGTATATCTTAGATACATACATACATACTTCCATATATATATATATATATATATATATATATATATATATATATATATATATATATATATACATATTTATGTATATATATATGCATATATATATATGTGTGTCAGATATATACATTGTATAAGTTTTATATATATATATATATATATAATTTGAGATTGCTATTTTTCAAAAGTAGGGTAACAAGTGAAATATAAGGAGGTTAATACAAGAGTGCTCAATACAGAAGTAGAGCAAATTACATTTTAAATTTGTCTTTACATAAGCAGTAGTTTGTTGCTACACAGTCATGAGCATGTTTCGGACTACTACTATTTATTAACTAGAGACTTCTTCATATAACCACCCTTCTTTTCGAAAGCTGCGAAAGCAAGGGTTGTTGCCTGGAGAGGTCTCTAGTTAATAAATACTAGTAGACCGAAACATGCTCATGGCTGTGTAGCAACAGACTATATATATATATATATATATATATATATATATATATATATATATATATATATATATATACATATATATATATGTTAGATATATACATATGTAAGTTAGGTTAAGTTTACTATATGCATACATTTTTAATTACTTAAATCCCGGATTTTTAAAAGGTAAAAAAAAGTTATTTTCAGGTGATGAAATGATTTTGTAAAATAAAAGGTATCAAAAATTTTTATATGGAAATAAAAAAAAGTTTATACATAAAAGCTATATACCATATTTGAAATATTGATACATAATGCAAATAATTGTAAACCATAATTAAAAAGAATCAAACGAGAATTTATATTGCGTTTACAAATTAGGCAGGGGGTGAATTTGTGTAGTAATACGAGTGTTTATTAATGTATGTAATAATGCATATATATATATATATATATGCATATATATAATGCATATATATATGCATTATATACATATGCATTATATATATATATACTAGCAAAATATCCGTCGTTGACTGGGTTAAAAAACACCCTACAGAAGACGGACTCTGATTTATTAAAGTATGATAGGTTATGAAAAGAAAGGGTTGTAAAGAGATAGCTTCGAATTTGGGGGGATCAAAACCAAAGCATTATATAATGAAAGTAAAAATAAAATAGATAAACCCCCTAATTTATTATACTATACCTGTTCACACTGAAACACTTATCACAATATTCTTTGGATTTATATTAAAAAACCTTGTTAAACTTTGTGACATAATTCCATTCTATGGAGGTCAGGCGCGAACGAACACCCCATAATTTATTATACCATATTTCTTCAAACTGAAACATAATTATCAAAGTATACTTACGCAGATAGATATGAAAAGTCTTTATTAAAATTTGTGCATATTTCCATTTTTTGGAGGCTAGCGCAAACGGAGACACAACAATTTTATTATACCATCCCTATTTAAGTTAAAACATACTTATCAAAGTATTCTTGTGTACATCTATATCAAAAACACTTGTAAAGGTTTTTTTTTTAATTTTAAAATTATTTATTTCCATACATTGTGGACCAGGCGCGAACGCAGACCCCACAATGTTAATGAACCACCGTTCTTCAGGATCAAACATACCCATTCCTGTGTCTCGATACATCTTCTATCATTATATGTAATCAGTTTTTGTTTTTTAATAGTCAACCATATAGGAGTCTATTCGTGACCACACATACACACACAGACATTCAGCTTTATATATATATATATATATATATATATATATATATATATATATATATATATATAAGCATAGCAATTGTAGAGTCTCTCTAACGGGTCGCATTATGGATGAATACGAAGTTTGACTTTTTCGGAAGCAAATCGCTGTTAAACTCGGTATTCCACTTTCCTTTTTTTTAATGGCTGATTCTCCAATTCACAAAATTGCTAAATCCATCATGGCAAAGTTTATTAACATTCTCTCCCGTTGAAATTGGAACAGGGAGACTTACGTACATAGATATAGTTCAATGAATTTGCAAATTAAATACAAATGAATGCGATACGTTCGTGAAATTGACGTAGATTAATGAAAAACGGGTTTTTGGGTGAGGAATCACTACATATATTTTTTTTCATCAAGGTTTTATGTATTTGGAGGAGAAAACAGAATTGCTGGTTTTTTTGTTGTTTTATAGATTGGCCATGATTTAGCTTTTATAATGCAATTTTTTTTTTCATGTGCTTTCTTCGTCTATGATATATAGTTTGGGGAAACTTTGAAATTGATTGCTATTTCGGAAGCCAGCAAAGTCACTCGTTTCAGATGCCAAACTAACTGTTTTGTCGAAAACAAAAAACAACAAAACAACAAAAAAAGGAAACAAAAACAACAACAACAACAACAACAACAACAACAACAACAACAACAACAACAAAAAGTGGAATTATTGCCAAAATTGAAATCGACTTATAATTTTTTCATACGCCTTTGCATTTCTTTGAAAGACTTTGTCCATCGGTCGTTCGTTTATCACGCTTTAGTTTAAATGAGATTTTTGAGTTTTCCAGAGGATTTCAGTATTTACGATCTCATTCTTAATTATGGACGTAGATATAAATTTTATGTTTTGCATTTTTCTTTACTGATTCTATAAAAATGATTTAATTAGGCAATTTGAGTGAAGGAGTAAGTCATATGATCTATTAAAGCGAGTATTTTCTGTATTCGTAAAATATAAAGTAAATTCTTCGTAATAATAATAATAATAATAATAATAATAATAATAATAATAATAATAATCATAATAATAATAATATGTTTAAGTTTGTTATTATACTATCAGGCTTCCTGGCATTGCCTAGTCGTAAAATACACATATATTTTAATTAATACAAAAACTGAAACATGCACATGGGAGTATTATGTTTTTTTCTAAATCGTTCACTTCTTGGAAGTAAAAAAAGAAAAAGAAAATACTCGAGTTCAGATCGAAACCAAAACTAAAAGAGAGTTAGTCAAGTACGATAACCATTAGACTAGCGTGATACACTTTAAAAGATGATTTCAAACTACTCATCTTTAACAGAAGTAATCTGTAATGTGAACTATTCACACATGCGCATCCGTGAAAATTCCAATCATACCAACTTTTCAATTTTGATGCCTTAGCAACCCTTTTTCCAGATGAAAACAGATTAAAATTTTTTTCCATATATCTTAATATCCTATATACCAAATTTAAAGTCTGTAGATAAAAAAAATCGCTGAGTATATAGGTTGAGAAGTGTCCTCACGCACACACACATTCTTACTTTTATAGATATATAGATATTGTTACGTTGGTCCTAATCAGTATTAAAATGAGTGACCATTTGGGAATTTTAAGTGCTGTCTATGCTTTCGGTTTATGTCGGCATTGTTTCCAGCGGTCTTAGACTTCTTTCTTTCTTGCAACGGGATACAAACAATGTCAATTCAGGAGAGGCATGGTTGAGATTGCGCAACCCTTCTCTTGCCTCATAATTACACGCACAATTCATGGGCCACATTGGATGGGCTGCGTTCAGTATGGACTTCGGGGATAACTAACAAACAAAAAGTTCTTCAGGGTAGTGGTAAAGTCTTTCCTTGTTTACGGTGTTAAAGCCTGGACACTCACCAAAAGATTGGAAAGAAAACTAGACAGTACATACACCCGTATGGTACGAACAGTATTAAATATATCCTGGCAAAATTATCCCACGAAGCAGCAACTTTATGGCAACCTACCTGACATATCTAATACCATCAGGGAAAACCGCCTACGATTTGCCGGTCATTGTCAGAGGAGCAAGCATGGATTGGGGAGTGATGTATTGCTATGAACTCCACGACACGGACACGCAAACAAAGGACGACCTAGATCCAGGTACATCCAGCAAATAGCACACGACGCCGACTGTGAACCTGAAGATCTGAGGCACCTGATGGAAGACAGGAAACTCTGGAGAGGAAGAGTCATATTGGTCCGGAAAAGGAGCCCGTCATGATGATGATGATGATGATGATGATGATGATGATGATGATGATGATGACGACGCACACAGTTACGCTTACATGGGATATCCATTGTCTTTTGAGATTGAACGGAGGCATCGCAATATTATTCATGGTGTGATGATATTCTAATAAAAACTGTGTTTTAGTTATATCCTCTTTAAGAGGATAGATACACGGCCAGGATTTGAAACGCCAGCGCTTTATAATTAGCGCAAAATGCCTAAGCAACCCTCAGCGCGGCCGCCTCAAGTGATTAGCAAATTAATGAACCCCTTCACGAATAAAAGATATATCTTGTGAGGGCGGACCTCTTCCATGACTGGCACAAACACGCCTACTAAAGTTGTGCTAGGAAAACGACATTTTTTTATTAAATTAAAAGCAATACATGTTTAAGATTAATTAAAAGATGTGAATTAAACGAAGCGGTCAAAGCTAAATAAAATATGCTAATTTGAATATGTTAATTTTTTTTAATAACAAAAACAGTAAATTACCAAACATTTTAATCGTATAGTCTGATATATATTTATCCAAATAATTAAACAGTGATTACACCAATAAGTGGTTGTATTTTATCAGCATATTGCTTTGGGGGATTGAATTTGATTATCTGACTTATGATTGGCTAATCGTTGATTGACGTGTAGACATAATTCACAACCGTCGAATGCCGTCAGCCGTTAGAAAAGCAAAGAATCGAATAACTTAATTAAAACTTATTGATTTCACTTTCATTCGATCCGTCTTCAGTATAGTCGGCGAGTGGTAGGAAGTGGAACCACTTCTAAAGTAGTTGATGTCTATTGGAAAGTTTTCCTTCCGGCAAAGACAACGAAATCAGACGTAGATCAGAGACAGATTGCAAAGTAATTTCGCTAGTATTTAGTTACTTATCCTGTATCCGAAATAATAATTGCCTATACGTAAAATGCACAATTTTTTTTAAATTTGTTATCGCGTATGTATTGAAATAAAAATTAACAGTGTAAAATAAAACTAAGTTTTGAAAATCCTCATTAAAAAATAATTACAAAAATATCTACCATAATGCTTTTCGTTTTTTTTTTTTTCGTAAATAAGCCAGTCATGTAAATATTTGAAAAGTTCCGTATTTTAGTGAGCATAAGTGCCGAGGACAAATGAAGCATTAGATTCAAAGCTTATAAGTAGACATGGGGTTAGAAAAAAGTAATCTACAAATGACCCCAAACGAAATTTCAAAACGGTACCATTTCGAATTAAAAGGTGCTTACAATATGTTACTGTTATACATCTTATGAGATGACTGACCAATATCAAGTTCCAATAAAAAGTTACAGCACGAATTGGAATACACACTACTAACGCCTGATTATCACAGCGGGGGAATTTTAAAAATACAATCTGGACGGGAGAACTATTTACAAAAACAATATGCAATAAAATTCAGTTTTAAACTTGGGAAAAATACCACAGAAACGTATGGAATGCTTCAGATTAATTTTGGACCATCTTGCATGAATCGAGCATCGATTTTTGAGTAAAATAAGAGATTCAAGAGAGACAAGGGGCCTGTGATGGATGAAGAAATGTGTGGAAGGAGTAAGGAAGTCAGAATACCAGAGTTGATTGGCCAAATAAAGAATTTCATGGATAAGAACCGCCATGTGTCTATAGAAATAATAAGTGCACAGTTTGATGTCAGTGTGGGAACTGTACACAATTATTCGCGAGGAACTGAAAATGCGGAAGATTTGCGCGATTGTATCAATCTACATCTTTCTGAAAGACCATTTGACCAAGATGGGCATCAAGGCAGTTCCTCACCCTCCCGTATAGTCTAGACCTTCTCCCTGTGACTTTTGGTTATTCGCTAGCTCAGGGAAAACCTTACATGCTCTCGTTTTGAGAATTTAGTAGATGAAAGCGGCTGTGACGATAGTCATTGACACACTCACAGAAGAAGACGAGTCTTTCAGAAGTTTTTGGAAGGTCCAAGTGTATTGCAGCCGGAGTAGATTACTATGAAGAGGACCAGAGCTTCATGTATGCACTGTTAAAAAAAGTGGCCATATGAAAAATCTGGAAACTTATTAAAGTCACATAGTATCACAGATTATCAAGAATAAATTTCGAACTTAAACATGATAGATTCACGAAAATATTATTTTAAACTTAAGCATGACTGACAAATGAAAATCTTACTTCGATCTTGATGTAATGAAAATGTGTACATTCGCGTTCCTCGTTTCAAGAACATGATTTTCTAGTTAATTCCCAAATACCGATCGTAGTCCAGCTTAGGAAAAACGTCGAAAGGTACGCCTATAGCTCGACGCTTAAGAATATATCTGCTCCGATAATGCCCATCTGTTTAGTAAAGCGACAGATAAGACCGCTCAGCTACTTCAAACAAATATGTCCCTTTCCTGGGACATATCAAAACTTAAGAATGATAGATAAATGTTACTTCTAACTAACGTAGGCCAAAAAAATTTACTTAAAAACTTTGCTGTATCCAGCCACGTGTTGATGTGGCTTAGTTTATTTAAATAGAAATACAATACAAGTAATTAAAACTGTACTGTATATTTACTAAGTATATAGATATATTTATTCATTTCACGAAAAGTTGAATTTTGTAATGCTTATATACACTTAATATTTTTGCAATTGTTGTAACAAAAAAGTTGTTTTTTAACACACGCACACAAACACACGCACATGAACACACGCACACGAACACACACATTAATGGACTGGATTAAAAACTATTAGCGCCGCATGTTTTTTAATGTTTTCAATACTTTTGGCTACACAATATTTTGAAACTTGTTAATGTTTATAGTAAATGCTCAGATAATTGTGAAGTGCAACACACACACAAGACAATAATGACCTAAGCATGCAACGAACTTGTGCGATGTAATATGTCTGTTGATGATACCATATTGTAATTTTAGAAACCGTTCGTTTATTAAGCGTAAAATTAGATTTCGGATATGAGAATTATCGAAGGGCAGTGAATCAGAAAGGTGTGTGCTTAGCGAGGGAGCCGTTATTATTTCTGAATCGGAAACTGTAAAGATTAAGTTAGGGCTGTGTAAATTGTAGCCAGTTACGGGTGGTGAAACCACAGAATCTGTGAAGTGTGTACAATTTGTTCCAGTGATCACTGAGAGTAGTAGCAGGTTAACTATTTTAAGAGAAAAATAGGGACTTCTTCCTCTAAAATGTTGCGATGGTGATGGTGTTGCTCGTAGAATGCAATGTTGCATTTCAATCATACGACTGAATGTGATTTAAAGCTACATAAGATAGTGGCTATAATTTTTATGCTGCATATGTTGTTGTAAACCTACGTTTCTTTAGTCCAGAGGGGAATGTCTGCAGTAATTTTATTATATAGAAGACTAGCATTTCAGCCCGGCGTTGCCCGGGCGTTTGCATGTGTATGTTTAGCAAAAAAAAAGTGGTAGTAGAAACGCACGCTCGAACCCGTACCGCGAAGGAGGAAAAAAACGGGGGAAAACCTGACGTCTTTGCTGTTATGACCACCGCTAAACCGGAAGTAACGTACGTTTAAATTAAGGCTAGACAATCGAAAGGGGACAATGACTTTAAAAAAATATCGACGAAAAAAGAGACCCCCGTGTAGAAAAGTGCCCAGTTTAAGGTGAAGATATTAATATTTTTAGCCAATTTTTCGATATTTGTCGTCAGAAAGGTCGAACTTCAAACCGATACTGAACTTGTAAAAGTCCGTCAACTCTGTCGAAAGTTTTAGGCAGACATGCAAACATACATACATACATATATACATACGTACATATATACATACATACATTTATATATTGGTAACTAAAAATTTTCGATCCAAACCGATTAAAAAGCTCGCCCTATCTCTGAATACACTTTATGTAAAATTTCAAATGATTAGACCAGAAATTGTCTGAGTAATTTGGGAGAGACCGCAGAGGTCAATTTTTGTTAACTTTGGCCCCTATTATGACCCCTTACGATTTATCGTTTTGGGCTAAATTCCAGTTATTAAGTTAGACCCATGTCCAAGGAACCTATATCTAAAATTTCAAGATTTTAGACCGAAAATTGTCGGAGGAGTTTGGTAGGGTTCTCAAAGGTCAAATCGTTGAACTTTGACCCCTTAGTAGTCAAATTTCTGGCCGAAAACGGATTACAAATATTTTGCCAAATCTCAGTACCCTGTATATCAAATTTAGAGTCTGTAGACTTAAAATTGACAGAGTTATTACGTAGGGAAATAAACACACACAGACACACAGGTACACAGGCACTTTTACTTTTATAAATATACTAGCATGGGTGCCCGGCGTTGCCCGGGTGTTTGGAGGTGTATGCTGAGAAAAAAAAACAAAAACAAAAAAAAGACGATCAATATTTTAAACTTTGACTTCTATTATGACCCCTTCACATTTAATGTTTTGGGCTCAAATCAAGGTATTAAGTTATATCCATGTCCAAGGAACCTATATCTAAAATTTCAAGTGTTTAGACCCAAAATTCTCGGAGGAGTTTGGTAGAGTTCTCAAAGGTCAATTCGTTGAACTTTGTCCCCTTAACAGCGAAAGTTCTGGCCGAAAACAGACCACAAAGATTTTCCCAAAACTCAGTACTCTGTATATCAAATTTCGAGATGTAGACTAAAAATTGAAAGAGTTATTTCGTAGGGAAATGTACACAGACACACACAGAGACACGGTCACTTTTATAGATATATAGATTAAGCGTGACGAAAATTTTAAACTTGTTACAGATTAAGGAAACTGTTATTTCGAACAAAAGTGGTGGGCCGAGGAAAATACGATTTTAAACAAAGCCATAAACTTAAAGACATAATGTACGACTTTAAACTTGACAGACTCACGAAAGTTCTAGTCCAAACAAGCGTGACAGACAGACCGGCATATATAGTATCTTAAAGAGTTTCTTGTACGCAAAGTTCCCTCAATTGTTGTTCATTTTTTTTCGGACGCGGTATTAACGTCTGTATTCATAAACAAGTGTTCAGTGCGAAGTAAGTGTATTTTCATGTAATTACATAGTGTGAAAGATTGTTCGTCGTTCGTACCTTATAATTTGAGAAACAATTACAGCCGAGAACATTATGAGTGTCGATTTGTTGCAGAGATATGCCAACCTTACAATCTCTCTCTCCCTCTCTTTCCCTCTCTCTTCACACACACACACACACACACACACACACACACACACACACACACACACACACACACATATATCTTTTTCTGCTAAGGAGAAAAAGAAATGTATCTGAAACTATAATTATTACACGCGTCACGTGTGTATAAAACGAATTAGTATATGCATTTGGCAAACGGACATACCAACTAGACAAAAGACTATAAGAATATGGGATGTTTTCTTGAGAGAAACAGATAAGAAGAAGTATGGCGTTACAATGAATGAATAATAAATCGTTTTAGCAGTCAAAGGATAAAAATCAATGCTAAAACAATAGAAGAAACTTCCTATGAAGCAAGCGAACAGCAGAAGATGTGTTTTGAAAGAAGCAACTTACCTTATAGGCTTGTATATAATGATGTTTATCAGCTGTTTTCACTTGTGAAGTGATCCATTTCGGATAAATTTTATGTCGGTTGTCAAGAGAGGAAAATCGCCTTTCTAGGGCCTTTCTCATCTTAGTTTTTACTTGTATAGAACGGTGCTTGTTGTTTTTGGGGCATTTCATTACATTTTTTAGTTTATTCGCTAGTTAACTTTTATATAGTCAGATTTTGGGGGTGTATTTCATCTTACAGATAATACCGGGTTATCAGAAGAGAATACGCACAGTTTTGGGGCCTTCCTCCCTACGGCTTGTTCGCGTATCGCCCCCCCCTCACTAATGTGAGGCCCATATATCTGGATTGCATTCGAATAAACTGCTCAATACAATGAAAAAGGAGGACGTTTGACAATTAAGCGGTTCCTGTTACGTGCAACAGCTTTGCGCATGTCGTCTAATGATCAACGACTACGTCTGACATATTTGTTAAGACGCGCTTGTATCGAGGATATTATTATTATTATTATTATTATTATTATTATTATTATTATTAATAATAATAAAAAATTAATGTATCTCTCTCTCTCTCTCTCTCTCTCTATATATATATATATATATATATATATATATATATATATAAACAAATATATTTATATATATATTTAACATTAAGAAAATAAATTAAAAATATAAAAAAAAATAGTTAAATCTTCCCAGAGATAACTGCACTGTAGACACTTGCTACCATATCATGCGGTATCCCTTTTCCCTTAGATTTACGCGTAACCTTCACGGGTCATCTTTCTTTTTAGTATCGATGTACAAAGGAACCGTTGTTCATCCCGGGTTTTAAAAAAGATGAAAGTATGTAAAATGTTGTTGGGTGCATGGATCGAGGCAGAATATCTTGTGTAAATAATAAATGCAAGTTTTTTTTTTTTAAATATTTTACCGTTTCTGCTGAGGTGAGGTCCTACGTCTTTTGAGAATCGCTTTGTTGCCTATAAAATATATAAAAGTCTAAATAAATTAGTAGGAATTAAGAAATTATTAGGTTATTTACCTCGTACCTGTAATACTCTAAACACTCCCATAGAGTGTAAGTGATTAGTAAAAAGGAAAATAAGTTGTCAGAATTAAAATAAATCCAAACATAAACAATAGTTAGAAATGATCCACAAACAAATACAAAGGCGATCGGAAATAAGTTTGATGATCAAATGAGAGTGACCGAGAGACCGGGTTGTTTTCCGCTCATCGGTTATTCTTTGGTAAAAGATAGAACATAGGATTTATGATTTTCAAACAATAAATTTAGGAGTCAAAGTTAGTTTAGGTGCAGTTTTCAATTTGCGACATCTAACGATGGTTGGGGACTTAGAGAGTTTCGGGAGAGATAATAGAAAGATTGGAGTCAGACTCGGCCGAAAACAGATCAAATTAAATGTCGATGCGACTAAACAGCTAATAACGTACAACGTGTGAGTTTTTTTTTTACTTAATTATATCACGCACACAGAGCTCAATTGAGTTATGCCAAAAACTTTCGTTGTTTTATCATAGTTTGACCACGAACGGTGATCATTAAACTAAATATCTACGCAAGTTGTAATCCTGCTTCAAAAACGCTTGTCATCGACCCTCTTTCACTCGCTCAGATCTCAATTAAAAAACGAGCACAATATTTCTTCTTACGCCCATTTTTTAAAATGAATACATTGAAGCCGATCACTTGACCATACCATTCTCACTTTTCCCTACGAACTATTTTTCGATATTTTCGTTTTGCTTCGAAACAACACACCATTTATTAATTTATTCATTTTGCGGACGGTTATCCTCATGTTCATAGTTGTTGTTTCATTACGTTCCGGCTAACTATGCCTCTGGTTTTCTTCGGGTGATTAACCGCGACGGGATAGGATGCTGAGCTTCTTAACCGTATCCTCAGTATTTACTGCCGTCCATAGTTGTTGTTTCCTCACCAAATTTTTGCCAACGAATCATCTGGCCTGCTTTGGGTTGATTGAAACTGCTATCTCCAGACAAAGGACAGTTGGAACCGTAGAGATTCAACACCTTTATCCACTGCGACATCCCATCCTAACCCGTCGCGGTTAACTACCTAAAAAAAGGCCAGAGGAATAGTTGGCCGAAACGTGGTCAAATAGCAACAACAACTATGAAGATAACAGTCCGCAAATAAATAAATATATAAATATGTCAAGTACTCATTTCAAAGGATTCTAATTAAAAAATAATATATGAATAAAGCCATTCATTAGGTTCTTCTTATGCGAGTTCATCAGGCACACATACACACATATTCACCTGAAGATTAAATTAATACCAAACACACGTAATGAATTCACGATTAATCTTTTAGCTCTGATTTCGAGAACTCGACTGACAGATTTTATATATTAGATTATAATGAACATGTTGCATCAATTTAATATATCGATACTTCAAAAAGATTTTGAACACCGACGGAAAACAATAATTCGAAAATGATATTGTTGCCACCAACGTTTTTTTTTAATTCCTGGTGCCTTTCACAACCTTTTGTCCTCCTAAGAAATTTAAAGCATACTAAGAATAAAGAATACTAAAATTTATATGAAAAACACACAATAAAGTAAATTTATTTTACTCACATAAAATACGTTACATTAAAAGTTAAAGAGGATCGTGCGACGTAATTCTAGTCGGATGACGTAAATCCATTACCACATAGTCTGCATGTATTATAAAAATAATAGCCGTTGTAATCTGATACATATTGACAGAATCTAATCTGAGGGGGTCTAAGCCACTACAATCACGACAGTCACAATAATAGGGCTTTTATCATCGTATCCAAATACGTATACACACACTAATATTAAATATATATATATATATATATATATATATATATATATATATATATATATATAACTACTTAATTTACTCACATAAATTAATATACGAAAGTATAAATTTGTGCGTAAACTTTAGGTATTTATTTCAACAGTGCTCAATACGTAGGTAGAGATAGCTAGTAAGTTATAAAATATATATGACGATTAAGCTACACTGAATATTCCGCGTTTCATCCACTCTAGGATTCTTCAGGCTTAGCCTGAGCGGATCAAACGCGGATTCTTCATGCTTAGCCTAGAGTGGATGAAACGCAGAATATTCAGTGTAGCTTAATCGCCACATATATTTTATAACTTACTATATATATATATATATATATATATATATATATATATATATATATATATATATATATATATTGCATAATGTTTTTAGAGATACAAAATTTAAATATTCCATTTAGGAAGGGAAAACTTTTATGATTCAGGATTAAAAGTAAATGTATATATATATATATATATACATATATATATATATATACATATATATATATATATATACATATATATATATATATATATATATATATATATATATATATATATATATTCTTTTAATCTTCTTCCCAAAAAGAGGAAAAAGGGGGAACAGGAGAGGAACGAAAGAGAAATGGGGAGCCAGCTGACCAGTTTTGACCCTCGCTTCTCAAAGCTGTATCGAGGGAATTTTTAAAACAAAGAATAAAAACACGATTAAAATTGCGTTTTATTTAATTTAAGTGGAAAAGAAAAAAAAAAGACTTTGTACCCTGTTCTCACTGTCCTCCCTCCTCCCCGACCTGAACCCGCTGGACTACTTCGTTTGGTCATACATCGAGAATACCTCAAACATGACCTCCCACAACACTAAAGCAAGTCTGATTGCCGCCATAGGCGAGCTCACGCCGCCGCACGTGGAAAAACCATGCTCCCAGTTCCGGACCTGTATCTAGCCTGTGATTGAGGATAAAGGCAGCTACATTGAATAACTGTCAGCTTTACTACATAATCAAGTTACTTGAATTGATACTTTCAACAAAAGTTTTAAGATAAAGCTTTAATTCTTCAGAGCGAAACTTGTATCGTTCAACCTTGTACTATTTATACTTATTATGCAATTATATTTTGAATGGTTTAATATGGCCTTGATGCAAAGTAATGTTTCTCTATTAATTGTTTTTTTTTATATCTTACACACTTTTCAAGTTTTTTTGAACTTACATTGTAAAAAAAAACATTCGTGATAACCATGGAACTTGCATAATATTTTCGATTTTGATATAAAAATAATTATACTTAAAATCGAAAAAATTAAAATAAAATATTCATAAAACAAAGCATTTCCATTGTATTTAATAATGTCTGTTTGAATGAAAGAATGTTACCTAAACATACCAATTATATATATATATATATATATATATATATATATATATATATATATATATATATATATATATATATATCGATCGGATATACACAAAAATGACTATCCATATATATATATGTATATATATATATATTTACACACACATACATATATATATGTATATATATCTACCCATATATATATATATATATATATATATATATATATATATATATATAAATATATGTTTTTATTTGTTTTTGTTAGCTATACTTCTTGAATGAATTCAATTATTCATACGAAATTGCATTTTTACCTAAATGCGAGTTGGGAATAATTTTCCCTTTGACCAATTTGGAGAGCGGCATATATATTATTTTTAAAATATAATTATCCACTGCCATGTGTTTCGTAGTCTACAACTCATCAGAGTGGCTGAATCTAGAGAGACAATATATATATATATATATATGTGTGTGTGTGTGTGTGTGCGTGTGCGCGCGCGTGTGTGTGTGTGTGCATTATTCTTTTCTTCAGCAATGTTTCATAATATAATATAGACACTTTATGGCTACATGCTTTCCTTCTGATCCTCTCTTGTTTTCTTAGTAGTTTTCGTGTTTCCGGTAAACCCACCAAGGTGTTCTTGCTATAAACAAAAGGGAACTATTTAAAAAAAACCTTGAACCAAAATATGTAGGCAGGAATTCTTTATATTACTTAATGAACCCCCCATATATATATATATATATATATATATATATATATATATATATATATATATATATATATAAACACACATAGTGAGAAAGCGAGCATTTATTTTTCAATAGCCCCTCTATCCCTGTCAAAATACTTAATCTAAAATGTTTCCATTAGTCGGAGCGATCAACCATTATGAAGGTAAAATGTCATATCGAAATTCATCCGATAACTGCACGCACCTGCTATATCATTATCTGCCTCTACGTCTAAAACGTATAACGAGTGGGAGAGAAAACGAAAAGATTGGGAGAAAATGGAGAGAAATGATAGCGATGAGTACAAGAGTGAATAGTGTTGGGAATTTTATGAGATTCATGCGAGAATTGCCATCGTTCGTGCCAATAAATTCCTACACAAACATCTTACGTCCGGCGGTCGGTTGCTCTGACACACGTAACTTTAAACAGCGTCACATTTGTATTGCTTCTCAATGCTCATACTAAGTCCACACATCAATCTATATCCTACGAAGGGTGTGCAATAAGTAATGCTCCTGACCCATTTCAGTTGTCTGATCTAGCTGAAATTTTGCATGTGCAATGATTTATATCTCTACGGGTTATGTGGCAAATTACTGCTCTGAACTAATTGTGGTTTCTGTTTTACAGATGTTTGAACTGAGTCAGGTGTGAAAGTGAGCCTGTTGAATGTCGAGCAGTGATCCGGTTTTTGTATTTGAAAGGAGGCACACCACAGGAGACTTTTGATGAAATGAAAGAAACTTATGGTGATAATGCCCCATCATATGACATTGTAAAACGCTGGCATCGTGAATTCAAACATGGCCGGAAGTCTGTGGAAACAGCTTTCAAACCTGGTCGCCCCCTTCTGTCATTGATGAGGCATCTGTCCGTCAAGTTGAGGCTGCCATTTTTGAAGATCGGCGCATTACTATTCGCCAAATAGCCCAAGATGGCAATATTAGTACAGGGTCTGTGGGAACTATCATTCATAACCATTTGCATATGCATAAGGTGTCTTTCAGATGGATTCCCAGGCTGCTCACACCATTCCAGAAGCGAGAACGCGTCGAGTGCTCGAGGATGAATTTGGAGATGTGCTAAGAAAATGAATCAAAGTTTTTCAAAAGACTGATTACACAGGATGAAACCTGGGTCCATCACTAGGATCCAGAAACCAAATCCGAGTCAATGAAGTGGAAGCACTTGGACTCACCACCTCCAAAGAAGGCAAGGGTGCAGCCCTTCGCTGACAAGGTCATGCTCATAGTCTTTTTGGACCAGGACAGAGTAGTGATGACAGATTTCCTGGCAAAGGGTACCACAATTACAGGAGCCTATTATGCTTCACTTTTGAGGAAATTAAGGAAAGCTATCAAAATCAAGAGGCGGGGCAAGATCAGCAAAGGTACCCTCTTCCTGCAGGACAACGCCCCGGTCCACAACTTGCATGTCGCCAGATCAGAAGCACGGGCGTGTGGTTATTAAATCCTCCCCCATCCTCCCTACTCTCCTGACCTTGCACCTTCTGACTTTCACCTCTTCCCAGCCATGAAGTTGTTTTTGAAAGGAAAGCGTTGCCCAGGTGATGCAGCCTTGATTTCTGAAGTCACGTCGTTGTTGGAGGATCAACCTGGGGTGTTCTACAAAAACGGTCTCCAGAGCTGCATCAAACGATGGAAGAAATGCATAACTCTGGGTGGTTCCTATATAGAGAAAGACTAATAACTGTGCCAAGTTTCGTTGCTCTAATGCTATGGGAAGTGGGTCAGGGACATTACTTATTGCACGCTTCTCGTATTAAACAGTTTGGGCGTTTTGAAAGTGTATCTGCTCGTACATAAATAGGAACAAAAATAACTCATCTTGTATATAATAAAAGATGCACAGTTTTCTCCTCTGGACTAAAATACCGTAGGTTTACATCAACAGATTGCACATAAAAATTTATTATGTTTACGCTATTAGCCATTACCTCATTAACTATAGAACGCCATTACATACACATCATTTAGTAATATTAAAACATTACATTTAACCTAGGAGCGCCATCTTCATCATCGTCATAACCTATAGAGTAAGTACCTCAAATTTCCCCTTCTCTGATAAGTCATGTTACGACCCCATTCTACACCGCGTACCTTTACATTTTCCCTACTTTCTGGGTCAAAACCGTCATTAACTGACTAGTAAACTTATAAAGTACTAAGAAAAATTCACTTCTAAGCAGGTCTTAGGGTTGAAAGATTCAATCCTCAGTTCGAGTGATGATAAGAATAAATCTGCAAATTACTTAAGACTTCTTCCCGTAACTGAACCAGAGCATTCTACAAGATATACATGAAGAAGATCGGTAATTACAACAACCCAAACGTTGTGAAAATAACATATAATATAATAATTGTAATTCAAATAATCTGAACTAGCAGAATCCGTGGAAATTCCACGGTTGTTTAACATTTTTAAACACATTATAACATGAATAAAAATAAAATCAAGCCAATAACAACGAATTTAAAACAATTTTTTAGCAAATTCTTTTTTAACGTTTTAAAGCTAAAAAAGAATTCATTTAAACAATTTAGATTTTTTTAATGAAAATTCAACACACAACACATTGATTTGTTTTTTTTTCTGAATATTTTTTAATATAAATTATAAAGTAACACATGTAAATTCTCTTGCACATTTTTTAAATTTAAAGAAATCACAACAAAAAAATTTATAATCTCAACATGATTTTTTAAATTATAAAATGAAATAGCTAGTTTAAAACCATAAACAGACAGGTATGTTTTTTTTTTTTAATTTTTAAGGAAATCCTTTCAATGATTTTTAAATGATAATGAGCGACTATGATCAATGTTTGTGATGATGATGATGTTTTCTTGTGAAACTGGACGTACGGACAAGTAAATTAATATTCAGATAATACAACATAGTTGAAAAAAGGAGAAAGCAAAGTAAACATCAAGTCTGTTGCTAAGGTCGCTGGAAAGATGGTGGGACCCTTCTACCGTTCCAGAAGATATCTCACTACTCATGCAATTCTCTATCTATATAAAAGCCATGTACGTCCAAGGATGGAATACTGCTGCCATATCTTGGCAGGAGCTGCTAAAAATAGCCTATCCTGCTTTGACAGAGTACAAAATAGACTTCGTGGCTTAGTGGGTGATGCCCTTTTCTCTACCCTGCAACCTCTCTCCCACAGAAGAGATGTTGCGAGCCTATCCTTGTTTTATCGTTATTTCCATGGCAGGTGCTCGTCTGAACTCCAATCTCTGGTCCCCCCTCACCAATCTTTCACGAAAAACACCCGTCTAGCTGCATCCACTGTGAAAAATTTCCCCACTCTTTATCTGTGCCTAAATCAAAACGTGGATTCTATGAACAAAGCTTCTTTCTTAGAACTGCACGCCTGTGGAACTCTGTTCCGTCTGTCTGCTTCCCACCTGACTACAACTTGGATGTCTTCAAGTTCAACGTAAACAAATTTCTAATGAACCGCCCCCTTAAGTAAACACTTCATCAAATCTCCACACTAACTTAATGTACTTGCAATAACTCTTATCCCTGAGTGGCTTCCGGGCCTTGATAAGTGGTGACCACTTTATAAAAAAAAAAACATCATTAAGGCAATAGTTTTTACTATATCAGCACCTGGGATCGAACCAGGTAAGTCTAAAAACTCTTTTAAATTGTATACGCGATTTATAAATTTAAAGAAACAACATAGGATAGTAACGTAAATATATGACATATTTTTGTTAAAAACTTAAGTCACCCTTTTCTGTGATAATCCGTCACAAAAAGAGACATAAAAGGTATTCACATTTTGTTCAAAGCGAATTAGTTTTTATTAAGAACAACATTTTTAATGTTTTTTTGGCTAATAAAAATAATACACAATATTCATCGTTGTTACTTACTCTATCATGTAAATATTTCACAAATAAGTATTAGTTCCAGCTATAAAGCGGTAGAATATAGATAAAGATGGAAATGACATACTCAGGTAATGTACGGCTAACACTACTCGAGAAACGCGAATAAACTAGTGTTAATTTATATAAGTAAAAGAATTTCTATTGAAGAACCTGTCTGTATGCTTCCCCCTATTTATTTATCTTTCCACAAAAGCAGAACTATACACATGGTTGGGGTTTTAATGCGGGGAAAATCTACCTCCTTGAAAATGAGCACTCTGGGTCGAGACAGAAATAAAAATAGCCTCCGTCTAGAAGGATTTTTCCTTCACTGACCAAAGACAGAAACAAAATTAGCCTCCGTCTAGGAAGTTTTTTCCTTCACTGACCAAAGACAGAAACGATTAAATGTAGTATCAAAACAGATATTACGCTTTACTAATGTCTGTTACGCTTAAGTTTGAAATAACATTTAATCATGCGTCCGTTTTCGCTTAACTTTACCTGGTGCTATTAGCTTACTAACCTAAAATGTACCAAATATTGATGTTGCTTTTTTATTTTCAAAACTCAATCATGTTTTATAAGGCTAAAAAAACACACACAAAAAACAATACTTCGTTACAAAACAAAAAAATAAAAACAAACACCATAAAATATTTTTTTTCGAAAATATACAGAACTTGAAGCATAAACAGTTTTTTTTTCAAAAATTATAGGATTCAACATTAAATAAACGGGAAAATGTTATTTTTTTGTAAAAACAAAAAACAAAACAGCAAACCAAAATCCATGGATAAATATTTTAAATTATAAAGAACTTGAATCATAAAAACGTTTACCAAAATTAAGAGATTCGACATTACATTGCTTGAAAAGAGTCAATATACCATAAAACAAAACAATAAAACAAAACTATGAATAAATAGTTGACAATATACAGAAATTGATGCATAAAAAGATGTTTTTTATTCAAACATTACTGCATTCGGCATAAATAATAAAGAAGCCGAAAAGGGTTGATATGCAATAAAACAGAAACAAACTAACAAACAAAATACAAAAACAACAAAAAGCGATTAGCTTAAGTTTTAAATACTATTCTTATAGATAAATGCTCATCTCAAAAATTGATGTAGCTGTTTTTAATGAGATAATAGCAATAAATAGAAGAACATTAACAAACGGAAAGAAAAATCTCACGTTCCTAGGTTGAGCAATAAAGTTAAAGTTTTTAATACTTCAACAAAGAAAAGAAAAGGCACGAAAATAAAATGAAATACAAAACCGACGTTGTTTTGTGTAACCACGGTCTATTGAAATGTATAATCGCTCGCCATTGGTCCATCTGCGTTTTATGCTGACGTTTGCAATGGCAAACACAAATCTTGCAGAAATCCCATATACCTGCCTTATCAGTCGTTTTGGAAGACTTAAACGATTTGATTTCGTTCTCCAGACTAAATTAGATTAACAACACTAACGCGCATACATTTTTCTTTTAACTAAACAATAAAAAAGAACGAATAGGATTAAAATGTGTGCATTCAATTTACGCGTTTATCGATAGGGATACTATTTCAAATAAAAACGTAACAAACCAACAGAAATTATAAGCTTAAACGTGACAACCTGATAAACTCAGTTTTTTTAGAGAGATGATTGGACAGATGTAACAAAAGATGCGTCCCTCCAATCTGCGAGTTTAGATGGTTTTTTTTTGTGTTTTGTTTTGTTTTTCTATTTTCTTTTGTTTTGTTTTGTGTTTTGTTTTACGGTATATCAACACTTTTTGGGTTATTTAATGCTGAATCCAGTCATTTGGGGGAAAAAGTTATTTATGTATTCAGATATTTATTCATAGTGTTTGACTGGTTGGTTGGCTGCACGACATATCAACCACTTTTGTGAGCTATTTTATGTCGAATCTAATAATTTTGCTATAAAACAATATGCTTCGAGTTGTTCATGTTTTAAAAATAGTTATTCATATTGTTTGGTTTGGTTATTTTGTAGGGGAAAATTGTTGTTTCCGAGTCTGGCTCTGCAGAACATGATAGAGTTTTGCAAAAGAAACGAAAAAAAAAAAACAATAATGTTTAGTGCAGGAAGCCAGTAACATCAGACATCCTGATCCAGTAGCACCACATCAAGCTAACCGATGTCAATGTAACGTGACAGACAAACCACTGAACGCATGTAAAAAAAACTACATCGGCATAGAAGACAGTATAGAGATAACCTTTCTCCAAAATAGGAAATAAACAATTTTATAACTTAAAACAAAGTTTCTTATCTTTTTGATGACATATTTTTATCATGTAATTAAATAAGAGGTTAAGATATTGAACGTTTTTTATGAAAAAATCCTTGGAATATATCCGGAAAAATACTGAAAAGCAATAGGACAATTGGCTTAATGGATACCGTAAAGGCGTGTGTAATCAACTATTCCGAGTTCGAATCGTATCAGTTGTTTTGTAGTCAATTTCCAACAAGAATGCCAATGGCATTTACTCAAGCCCGAGTAGAACCGTTATCTTCCGAAGAAGGAAGTGTCTAGGGAATAGTAGATGCACAAACGTTACACAATTGCATGTATATCATGGTCAGAGGAAATGACAAACTTAGTTTTTTTTTGCAATTTTTGCAAAGAGGTGTCGAGGCCCTCTTATATACAGCGTCTAGTATTCTCAAATGGTCACCCATTTGATACTGACCTGGTTCAATGTTGCTTACTTTCTGTTGTGTCAACATGATTATGTCGTATTTGTAGTTAATTGTACCCTATTTACACCGGAAAATGCAAGAACTCATAAACTTCTTAAATCTATGGTTGAAATAGTGATCCGTTAAAAATTAATACAATTTATCATTGACAATTTATTGTATGCAATTTATTGTACGTATGTCGTTGACAATGAACTGTTTACAATTAACGTTGAGTTTGAATATTAAATATCAAAAAGGGCGTTACACTATTTTGGTCCTTCTTTGAAAAAATGAAGTTAGAATGGGCACTTTTAAAATTCAATAGATAGTATATTTTTCATTACAAATTTACTTAGAGCTACGTGTCAAATAGTTACGCCACAGACTGGAAATCACTAATAAGACGTGGCAAATAACCATATCAGAGCATTCGATCGATATGACATTACATGCGAACTTTCCAGAGAGAGAGAGAGAGATAAAGAGAGAGATAAAGAGAGAGAGAGAGAGAGAGAGAGAGAGAGAGAGAGCTGTCAAGATTTGGAAAACAGTTTCTTCATCCTATGCGGAATGAGTTTGAGTTATTATGCGTGCATTCTTTTTATATGGGAGTAACCGCTTATCACGGCGATAAAGTCAGTTTAGGATAAGAATTAATGAGTGTCAGAAAGCACTGTAACGATTGGTTGTGGTGGAAATTGGGTAGAAGTTTATTATTTAAGAGAATGGCTCAACAAAAACCTTTTTCATATTAGACTTGAAAACGACCATATTGTAGTCAGGTGGAAAGCAGCACCACTGAAAAGTGTTCTGCCCGGAGGGTGGGCAGTTATAAGTAATAAACTTTGTTCATGGAAACTCGCAGATTCGATGGGCGAATCTTTTTTACATGCGTCCAATCATCTCTATAAAAAAAAACATTTACAATCTATCAGGCTGTCATGTTTAAGTTTAAAATGTCATTTCTGTAGGTTTGTCACGTTTATATTTGAAAAAATATTTTGCAAATTGAAAGAAAATATCTTAAGCCAATTCGTTCGTTTTATGGTTTAATTTAAAGAAGAAGCGCAGAAAGAGTAGGAGAAATTATTGACAGTAGTTGTGGCTAGATGAGTGTTTGCTGTAAATGTTTTGAAGGGGGACAGAAAACATAGATAGAACCATAGACAAACACTTATAAATAAAAATTGAAAACTCAAATGTTGTTTAAACGCAAAGAATTTTGTACTGCTTTTTATTAATAGTGTTTCATATTGATGCTGGTAAAAAAAAGACAACAACAACGAGAGAGAAAGGGAGAGAATGCGACATGCCACCAACTCACCAAACGTTTCTACGTATAAAGCTGCTATGTAGATGACCTACTATGATAAACGTATCGACCACGATGGTGCTGTAAAACTGATGTTAGTTTAAGACGTGTAAATATGGAGATTGGTTTGAGAGAGAAGGTGTAAAACTACGAACTGAGACATTGCTATCTGCATCTAAAAACAAGTTACTGAATATGAACTCCCAAAATGACTTTACTATCAGATTGTCTCAGACAAGAGTAAACTTTACTTTGACAATTTTGTGTAAACATATCGGATACTCACACCTAACAAGCACCAGAAGTATTAAAAAGAGTTTGCTTGCAGCTCTAAATTTTAAGCAATTTTACAAAGCGTTTTTTTAATGAAGACTAATAGACTGAATGAACACATGCGGCATTATATTGTCCTTGTCAAGCAAGATACGTGCGAGGGGCGTTCAATCCAGTTGTTTGATTCAACTGAAATTTTGCACGTAATGATTTATATCTCTATTTGTTATGCGACAAATTACAGCTATTAAAGAATTAAAGGAGCCTATTAGCTTGACTTTTCAGGAAATTAAGAGAAACTATCAAAAGTCTGTCCAAGATCAACAATTGCATCTCAATCCTACAAGGCAACACTCCGATCCACAACGTATATATCGCCAAATCAGAAGCACGAGCGTATGGCTATAAAACCTTATCCTATATCTCTACTTACTCTCTGAATTTGATCTCTTCCATAAAGGCAAGCGTTCCTCTGATGATGCAGCCTTGATTTTCAAAGTCATGTCATGCTTGGGGGAACAACGTGGGATGTTCTACAAAAGCGGAACTTTGTTAAACGAAGAGAGAAATGCCTAACTAACTGGTTGCTATGTACAGAAAGACTAATAATTGCGCCAATTTTCGTTGCTCTACTTCTATGAAAAGTGGTTCAGGAGCAATATTTATTGAACCTCGCTATCGATATTGCGAATCAGAATGTTGAGAAGGAGTTCCAAAACATGAGAAATTATTGTAATTTCAGACTAGAATTTGACATATTTTGGGACAAGAAGAAATATAATGCCAGTTGTATTTGGAGTACTGAAATAACTTCTCAATTTGGTTTATAATCACTCGAAGAAAAATGGGTATCTGTGCAGAATAAACACTGTGTTATTGTCGGTTATTTCTGTACAGTTTACGTAAAACGGCGAAAGGTGGGGAGACGCTGAGCCAAAGAAATCGTAGCGGCAAAAGGCATATATATATATATATATATATATATATATATATATATATAGTTATGTATACACACATAAACCCAAATATATCTACGGACGTGTTAAATCCCTACATAACATGACGAATCTGAAGCAGTATGCAACTCCACCATTTTATTCTAATAATTTCTTTCATTCGACTGCTAGACATTGCAATTCCCTCCCTGTTTCCTGCTCCCCTAACTGTATTAATTTGCAGAAATTTAAATGTTATGTGAACAAACATCTCGCTGTTCTAGTTCCACAGTTCGCTGTTAGTCATGATCCCAACCAGTAGTCGCTTACTTTCCAAGTGACAATCGTCATTATTATCACTTCGTATAAATCCGAAGATTCTATTGTTGTCATTGGTTTCCACGATATTTTTCTCGTCATAATTCTTTCTTGAAAGATCTCGGGAGTTACGGAAGGGATCACGTGAAGTTTGCCAACATCCTAAGTAAAAGTGACTTTTGTCGAACTGGATTCGAATTTGGGACACGCAGGTCGGCAATATGTGTCGTTGACTACGAAGCCACCGCGACAATACACCTTGTTTGGAGTTTTTTTTTATCATTTAATTACACTTTGACTCGCGTGCATCCATTAAGCCGATAACACCATCCCAACGTTTAACGGACATGTTTCACCCGAGTAGCAAAATTAAACGTTTAATGTGTATTTAATTTCTGATTGATGCGCCAATCAGTTATCGACCAAATAACTTGAACCCATTATTTGAAACAATAACGAATGGCGCGGACTGAATGACACGCATTTTCTTTACAGTAAATCGACAGAAAATGGCTTTTCGAGACGTTTTCTCTATATTAGAATAAACGGTTTAATAAAGCAGTCAATAATTGGCGAAAATTTTTCTTCCCAGCCAAAAGGTCTCAACAAACGGATAGAAAATATTTTTGATTCTGTTTCTGCGGAATTGGTGGGAGGTGTGGGGAATTAGGATGCGAAATCTTTCCCAGATTTATATTGAATTGTAAGTCAAACAAAAAATGTGAATGTTTGCCGCCGAATCTTCGAATTGACTTTCCCGATATTTGTTTAGCCAGCGGAAAGAAATCATAAAACAAAATGGCGTCGTATGAAACAATCTTTCTTTTTTTTTTACAAGAAATCAGCCAACAAAATGATTCAACGGAAAAGCCCAACTTTCTTACTTTTATTTTTCTTCTATCTTTTGTTTCGCTTAAATATATTTCCCTGGCCATTGCTTCTACATTGTATTATCTTTCTTTCTTTTCTCTTTTATATATGTCAATGCAAATATATGAAGGATTCTGTCTTTCAAGACATATATGAAGCTTTTGTTGGAAATCAAATTTTCTTACTGTCGCCACGAATTTCTTATAGCAGGGTGTGTCCGTCAGTCGGTCCGTTGCACTTACAAGAACATCGCTAAGTTTGCCTAATCTCACGTTACGTCCACATATCTATACGAATCCATGTCTATCGGACAGTATATAACGCTTAAGGTTTGTAAAATAATTTCTGTATGTCCGTCACGCTTTCATTTGTCAGTCATTCTGAAGTTTTACAATAGCATTTCTGCTGCACTGTCAGGCTGAAGCTAAAATGGCATATTCGTTTGTCTTTTACGCTGAAGTTTAAAATAGTATTGTTATCGGTCTTATTCGTTTGCGTTTAAAATAGTATTTCTCGTTTGCCCGTTATGCTGAAGTTTAAAATAGCATTTTCTTTAGTCTGTCATGTTGAAGTTTAACAGTTTTCTCATTGGTATATTATGATGAATTTAAAAGAGGATCCTGTTAGTCTGTCAGAAAGAAAAAATAGAATTTTAATTGGTGTATCACACTAAAGTTTAAAATAGCATTTTCATCGAACTGTCTCGTTAAAGTTTAACATAGATTTTCATTGATCTGTCATGTTAAAGTTTAAAATGACATTTTTATTGGCCTGTCAGGCTGAAATTAAAAATAGTATTTTAGTCCGTATTTGATGCAAAAGATTACAATAGCATTTCTGTCAGTTTCAAGATGGAGTTTAAAGTAGCATTTTCGTTTGTCTGTTTAACTGACATTTGAAATTTTAACGCTTGTTTCACAATTACACGCGCAGCCATCATTATACGGAGAATCCATTGCCTCTCAAGTCTCAACACAGGTCAAACATAAAACCAAAATTATTGTATATCTATATTTTCTGAAGTTTCATAGAAATATCAAATTGGCAAGCAAACCCCGGTCGCTTGTATATCCGTGCTACGAGAGACAAGGACGTTAGATTTTTCTAGTTCTTGCAAGGATATTGCGGCGTCCTCCTACATACAGTGTCTAGTATTCTAAAATGGTCACCCACCTGGTACTGACTAGGCTCCACTTTGCTTAACTTCGCTGACTTAAAGAGAACAGTGTGCCCACGTGATTGTGTCGTACATGGCATAATCACATTGATACCCCAAGTCTTGTTATTACACCATCGATACACCGGTTCTGAGCCTGGTTATTACTAAAATGGGTGACTATTTGGAAATAGTAAGTGATACATGTAATCTCCGCTCATCTCGACATTGCTGGTGTTCTATTTGCTACTGGAATCAAATAGCTTTGATTCAGAAGATGCGTGGTTCTAGATTACTCAACTTTTTCTTCAGAATTACTAGTGTGGCCACTATTACAAGGAGATTCCAGCGACTCAGAAGATTATTATGTCTTTTTTTATTTGTTCGTCTCACATTCTCTTTATACAGCTATATTTAGTAAAATTATTTCACTGATCGTCAAGAAGTTTAGAACATAGGTAAAAACAATGAACTATGTTTGGTTCATTTTTTTTTTTCGAGATACACAACAGCACAGAATTCACCATTGGTTATAAATATATGCATAAATCAAAACACTGAGATGTTACATTGTTATCTAATTATCTGTTGTCACATCTAGGAAGGAGTTGCTCAGTGCACCCGTTTCTGTTTTGACAGGGTTCCAAACTAGCCCTGAAATCTTATTCACAGAATAGACTCTGCGAGTTCATCTCTGCTCTACTGTTAATTTCATGGCAAGTGCTAAACTGAGCTACAATTTATGAACCTTTGCAAAACATTCATAAAAACACTCGTCTATTTACAAACACTGTCAACAATTTCCCCGACTCTTTATCTTTGCTTAAATCTAAACACAAAGCCACAAATTTTATTTCCTATAAATGCCTGTGGTTCTATTTCGCGGGTCAATTTACAGCTGGCTACAATATATTTTCAAGTCCAATGTAAACAACTACTTGTTGGATCGCTATTTAAATATTAAAATTCTATTTAATTTCCACAACTAACGCTTATCCTCGAGTGGATTTCTGGCCTTGATAAGTGGTGACTCTTCTTTGTCATTGCGGTAATTGATGCTCTTTTGTTGTTATGGCAGAGGAGGTCTCTACCCTTTTAAGGATATCTCCCCTATAAATGTGAGATGACTCTAATTTTTTCAGGTTGACCATCTTAGATTGTAGAACAGATTGATGACTCCAATGTCGACACACATACAGAAATTTCACATTTTATACATAACAATGAACGGGAAGATTCCATCGAAAGGTTTGAACGTGAATAGAGAAAAGGAAGAGGATGAAAAATGTCTGGAAAGAAGAATGGCTTTTAGTTTTTCATTGGAATAATGGAAGATACTCGAAGTCTCATTTACTGGCGATATTTTCTTTTCGATTGAAGATTTCTATAAAATAAAAAGAACAAACAAACATATAAAATTTCTGTTTGCAGTTTTGTTTGTAATTTGTCCGGTCTTTCGGATTCCATCAATACTTTTGTGTGCGTCAAACTACTAAAACTTCTCATCTATTCTAAACGACATACGTCTATAATAAGATATGTTAATGCGGTAAAAATGACAGTTACTGTATCGTGTCAAATACATGTATCAGACTGCTGGCTTAGAAATACTTTGGAGAGTTTTATCAAATTTGTATCAACTTTATTGTGCAATATAGTGCCCCCACCTCGCTCGAAAACAATCGCCGGTCCAAATGCTGCCTGTCATTTGCTTTTTGCTTCGCCTTCTCTCCTGGTTCTGGCGGTGTTATTTCTGAGATTGACGATGAAGGTGAGAACAACTTCACCAGTATAACAATACAATTAAACAAAACACAAACTCCGACGCATTCTGTAAGTATCAGTTGAGCTTTGGGTGCATGTGAGACACCATCGCGGAAAACGACTCTTTAAACGCTAACGTCCATATCTTACTCGTCTGTCGATGCGTCTGCTTCCTCGGTTGATGTCAGTTCATTTTGGCTCCTTGTTACGTGGCCGTTAACTTTTATTTTAGTAAATCATAAATATAAAACTGGACATAAATAAATAAAATCCGGGTGGACACTTTCTTTTTTACAACTCGTTTTTATTACCGCACTTTCGACACCACTTAAAAGGTCTCTCGCTGTCATATGTCCATTTAAGCATGGGCGCGTTTCTCTTTCTTCTGACCGCAAGCTGGGCACAGCCGGTCCATTCTCATCCTCGATTTTATGCGTCTATTTTCTTTCTGCCTCGAGCAAGCGGTACATTTTTCTCTTTTTTTCTCTATTTCTTTTGGAGAATACTTCTTAATTTGCATATGCACATTTTTCGGCTAGTGCTGTTGTTAATCTCTTCGCAAGCCAGCTATCCTATTCTGCTGCTGACACTTTCCCACGAGCTCATATGTATTCTGTTAAATCTTTAAAGTCCCCGATCTGATTCAAACCATACTCTGCGTCGATTGTCGTCCACTGCTCCTCAAGACTTTCTGTATACAGTCGCAAACTCAAGACTATCTGTAAAATGTGGTAAACCTTCGCAAAACTCACTATCACTCATAAACTGTCTGTAAACTAACTGTAAATATATTGACCTCTATGTCTGGTCTTTTGTTCCAGTGATAGCCACACCTTTTTTAACCATCTTATTTTTAACGCCTTACGTGTGGCGTTGCAAAAACTTATTCTCCGTTGTCTTTCTACTAACCTCACTTCCTATTTCTTTTTGGTAAGGTGTCCATAGTATCACGCAATTACAAATACACGCTTACATTTCAGGTAAGCGAGTATGTATAATACCTCATGAAAATGCACACTCCTGCATCGCACAGGGCATACTACCACTTGAGCAAGTTACAGCATATGTAAACCCATTTCTAATATTCTGAAGACTAACCATGAAGATGAAGTTCCTAACTACGATGAAAGCAATGCATCTAAAAAAAGTAGGCTCTGTTGAAAAAAATATAATATAGAGGGAGCTCGTTGGCTCTCATTCAGCCATCTAGTGCTGGTGTCACAATTTCACAAACAAAACTCCTGCTTCCAATTCCCAGCAGGGAAGTAATAAGGCGCAGAAAATTGCCATGAGAATGTTCATGTCAACGCGCAATCTGGTCTAACCAGGGTAGTGACATATCGTAATAAGCTATGTAAATAAAACTGTGGATGGATGTATGTGCGTGTGAAAATATTTAACCGATAAACTCTTAAATTACTGGTCACTGAAATTAACAGGAAATAGTAACTATACACTAAGGATGTTTTATAACGAGTAAAATCTATTTGGGTAGATGAATAAGGTGTTACAGAAATAGGCTGACAAGTTGAAAAGCAAAATGTTCATTTCAACTTGCTGACATATTTCTATTACTTTTGTGCATGCGCAAATTCATTCATAGCTTAAAGTGTTTTAATCTTAAATCTGTCAATAGCGCAAACGGTAGGTAACGTGGCTGGATCGCTAAATGTTTTGGTTTCGATTCTAGCTGATGGCACCCAAGTCATTTTTAAAACTCAGCACTATATACTAGGTACAATATAATAGTCGATAGAATATAAGGCTTTGTAATAGTGAATATGAAATCTGCACGAATTAAAATATATTTAAGCGTCTTTTACGGTGCCTCTTCTAGTTACAAATATACCCTTGATAATGACAAGTTCCGCATCTGTTTCAAAATTTTTGGATGGTGATTAATAATTTAGATTATTTGATGATTCAACCATGAGTGAATAAAAACAGTTATTTTTCATTGTATTTATATTATTGCCCGTACTGAGGATTGAAACTTCAACCATCATAAGACTGTTACTTAGAACTCATTATCACTTTACATTTTTATGTGTTGTGCTAGTGGGCATTGGTAAACGAGAGAAAGATACCCTCCTGGATTAAAATAAAAGTCCCGTTGAAATTCCCTACACATTCGACATGAAGATACCTGAATCAAGAAAACGCATCTGAATCGAGAAAACGCATCTGAAGCGAGAAAATGCATCTGAATCGAGAAAATGCATCTGAATCGAGAAAACGCATCTGAATCGGGAAAACGCATCTGAATCGAGAAAACGCATCTGAATCGAGAAAACGCATTTGAATCGAGAAAATGCATCTGAATCGAGAAAACGCATCTGAATCGGGAAAATGCACCAGAATAATTGGGAAAGTGACATCAAAACGTTGTGAAAATAAAACCCAAGATGAGAACATTAGTTCGAATAATCCAAATAATACAAAAGTGTCTTTTGCAAGCAGTATTGGTCAATGTAATGTTTCTATTTCGTGAAACGTTGCCATTCTTTTTTTATTGTTGTTTTTGATTTCGGATAAAGATTATGACTTCAAACAACGACAGGACCGGAAGTCTGTAGTAAAATAAGGAATATTTACTTTGCTCCAAATTCGTATATCTAGAAAATAATAAGACGTGTTTGCAAAACACGTTCGTAAAACTTTCATTCTAGGCAGTAACTGCATGTTTTAAGATGTATATGAGGACAGAATTGACCATGAGTGCACATTAAAAGTATAGTATCGAAAAAGTTCGTATAAAATTATTAATTTTCCCAACGCAAGCCCTTTAGACTCAGACAATAAGCTTTGGTGAGTAAAATGTGGACTTTGGCTTTCGGCAGCCTTGTAATCCTCACTACCATTATTTTGTCCTTTAATCCTAACATGAGCGATGCATATGACAAAGGGAAAAGAATTGATTTTGTTTTTTATTTTAAAAAAAAGGAAGTAATGTCCCACCTCAAAATTCATGGATCTAGGTAACACTAATGGAACGATTTGAATATTATTTCTGATTCCAATACAATTACCGATTCCGTACTAAATTCCCGATTCCGAATCTTTATACATCTCTAATACTTAACTATAAAGTTATTTTCCACGATTATTACAAAAATACGTTAAATGTACAGATATTTTCTTAGACGTTAAAATACACTGGTATTGTATAGACTTTAGTTTAACTATTAGTTTAAAATCAATAATTATTCATCATTTTATCATTACTACCAAAAGTGGAATATTTTGTTTTAAATCAAATCAAATGAAAAAGCCAATTAAAGAATCGTTTTAGGCATCGAGAAATAGTCACAAATTTTTGCGATTCCGATACCCAAAATTCCCGATTTATTTTGATTTTAATTAATCGTCCCAATACTACTCGGTAGTACACAACGGTAATACCTTGGGATGATTCATTTAAAGTTAAATTATGTGAAACTTACGCCTCCTCCTCCTCAAAAAAAAAAAAATAAATAAAAAAGCAAACGGAATTGATAAAATCAAGTATTGGAAACAAGGTACAACTGAAGAAGGAAAAATATATAAGTCTAATTCTAATTTTGTAACAATAATCACGCATGTTAGAAGATACAGCAACCTTCATTATTTCAACGTGGTATCTTGAACCAAACAATTATCAGCATCGCTAAGACGTTTTCGTGTCTTTGATGCCAAACATTTTATGGTCAGAGTTCAAAGCATTTAAGAAATATCATGGCTTGTCAGACTTAATAATGCTAAGTGCAATAGTTCAAACGAATCTCGTAATTATAATGACGGCAGAAGTTCAGTCGATATGAAACATTAATTTCGGTTTCTATAAAATTTATATTTATATTAATATCTATAATCAATGATATCAAATACCGTATGAAGAAACAACTCGATGCACACACACACACACACACACACACACACACACACACACACACACACACACACACACACACACACACACACGCACACGCACATGCGCGCGAACATCTTCGTCTTTCTCTCACTCTCATATATATACATTTTTTTTTTATTTGAGAGTAAACAGGTACATATGGTCGCTACAAACAACCATCTATCTCAGTCAATGAGACTGCCTCAGGCGACCCTGAACCCATCGACCTCACAAAGAAAAAAGGCTTTTTCTTTGTGGCGTCGATAGGTTCAGGGTCGCCTGAGGAAGTCTCATTGACTGAAACAGATGGCTATTTGTAGCGACCATATGTATATAGGTTTGCTCTCAAATAAAAAAATATTTTGCACTTGTTATTGAACACTATCTAACAACCTCGTTGTATTCATTAGTCCCGACTTTTGAACATCTCACACCTATATATATATATATATATATATATATATATATATATATATATATATATTAGTGATAGGAAGATTTTCCCGATACGATTACTGATTTTGATCTAAATTCCCTCTTTTCAAAATATAGAGTTGTTTGTTTGAGTGTGTGTGTGTGTGTGTGTGTGTGTGTGTGTACGTGTGTGTGTGTGTGTGTTTACGAGTTCTATTTATAATTCCATCATGAAGACAAGTCGTCAAAAATTCAGTTTTAAACAAGCACAAAGAAATAAAAACAATACAAACAATCGTTTATGACATCGGGAACTAGGCAGAATTTTCTCTGATTTCGATTTCGACATCATTAATAGTTTAGATTTTTTCTATTCCCAATTCCGATTAATCGTCTTAACATAAGTATGTATGTATATATATATATATATATATATATATATATATATAAGATAAAATTAAAAGCCAAGAACAATGCGAGATTTTTTTTTATATAGAGTAAAATTAAATGCAAACAAAAGAAATAAATTTCTTTTTTTTTGTTGTTTGTTTTTTCTTTTTGACACAAATTTTAACTCTAAACAACAGTAATTTTTTTTTCTCTGTTGTATTCAATGGTGTTGTAAATCTCAATATATTTCAGACTTATTAGTCCATTTTCAAGAGAAGACAGCGGAAGAGTGTTCAAAATTGGAAAAGTAGCCGCAGAGTTTGCCACGTGATATCGCGAAATATAGAACAAAAAATGACGTTAGGAGAACGTTAAAATAAATCAGTTGATGTTTGAAATACTTGTTGCGTTTGTGAATCAACGGAGATGACTATTCAAGCAAGGTTTTTTTTTTTTTTAAATTATTGTTTTTCTTATGTTTTAAACAATAATTAAAAAAAAAAAAACCTTGCTTGAATACACACACATATATATATATATATATTTCAAAGTTTAAAGTTAATGAAATCATCATCATCCGATAAATAAACGGGGGGGGGTTAACAAAACGAGATTTAAACGTGAACTCGCGAGGTATATATATTTCACACTTCCGGTTATAAAATAGACGAATATTGGCTGAAGAGAGCTTGATAAGGATACCTTAAGCGGTCCTTATTATCGGGCTTGAAACCGACGGTACCATGATTTGTCTCATCTAACAACTTTCTGTACGCAATATATAAAAATATAAATACGCTCTTACATTTCGGATTTTCCTTTTAGTTGATCACTCTGCTGGATTTCTTTTTCCAAATAAACTAATCAATATATATATATATATATATATATATATATATATATATATGTGTGTGTGTGTGTGTGTGTGTGTGTGTGTGTGTGTGTGACTTCCATCAACTAATTATTTGTGAAAGCTTACTTTTGCTTATCGAAAGACGATTAACGCATATTCATTATGTTTGCTAATATTTTCAGATGATTTTAAGATTATATTCTGTCTAGTATAGAGCACATTATGTTTTCTTTGATACAGGACAGTCTTGACATTGCCAAGGCGTTGAAGATTTTTTTTTTATACATGTATATAGTAGTGTTGGGACGATTAATCAGAATCAGAATCAGAAATCGGAAAAGTCGGAGCTTTTTGAGGTGTCGTAATCAGTATCGGAATCTGGAAAATTTTAGCCTAGTTTCCGATACCATTTCTTTAATTATCTAGTTTATTTGATTTTGTTTTTTATAAACCATCTTCCACTGCTTGTAGTAGTAATAATATAATAAATACTTATTGATTTAAACTTCCAGTAAGACTAAAATCTCTAGATCACCCTGTCACAAGTTTTTTTACTTTTGATAAAATGCATGCACATTTAAGATGTGTTTTTACATTAATAGGGACAAAATAACACTTTTATAGTAAACTATTTAGAGATTTATAAAGAATCAGAATCGGAATCGGAATCGGTACTTGTATCGAAATCGGGAATTTAATACGGAATCGATAATTGTACCGGAATCGGTAAAAATATTGGAATCATCCCATCACTAGTATATACACATACTTATTATAAGGTGGTAAAATTTATTTTGTATATAATCAGTATTAACTTTATCAGTTCTATTCCCACAGGAAATCCTAGGGTATTTTACCTGGTTATTTCCCACGGGAATGAAACATAGATGTCCCTATATCGCTTACTTTTCATATATATGGTTTCATACAACCTTGATATTTCTATCCAACTCGCTCCAGACAAGGCATGAAACCACTTAGTCCTGAAAAGACAAAGGCAAGGAGGAAAACAGTTCACAGAAAAGGAGTTTCACGAGCCTTCAGTTCTTGGGAACAAGCTGTTGGAATAGGAAGCTGTATTACAATGAAGTATCAAAACAAAGAATTGATGAAGACAACGAGTCAAACAAGCTGGAACAAAGGAAGCAGGAAATAGCTCATAAATTCTAAAAGAAAAAAAAAGAAACATGCTGTAATAGTATTTATAGAAAAGATTGAGCCCAGCAACATTACGTCTTTGAGAAAAGACATAGACAATTATAAACTGAAATTCGTTAATAGCGATCTAATAAGTTTTTGTTTTTAATTGCAAGAATATTTCTTACCTTGTAGACACTGAGACGACGAGCATACTTTCTGGTCTGCTTGGAGTTGTTGATATTTCTCACGTAAAACCTTTTCCTTTTTATCCAGTTGTGATGAGGAAATTTTGCGTTCCCTTTCGATGAGCATCATTTTCTTTTGGAGGGAATTTCGTCGTGCAGAGTTCTTGATGTGACATTCTTTAAAACTCTGCGTGCTCTCCTCAATGGACTCCTCCAAGTTGTCAGTTATCGATCGCGTTTTACTCCTTCTAGCTACAGTACTGCTCGCTGTTTTTTGCCTCGCTACGACACTCGGAATATTTCTGGAAGACATATTCGTTAAATATATTCAAAAAACGCGACAAATATATATTAATGAAAGAAGTGGATGGTAAAATTGTTTTTGTTTTTATTATTTCTAGTAGTCTTTTTTATTGAAAGAAAAATGTTAAATTAAAAGATAATGATGTAATATGGTCCATCGATTAACAAGGTAATGTAGCATTGAATACAGTTTAATTTTAATTTGTATTTTCCCTCATACAATCCTATTTGAAGTCTATATATTTGATTAAAGCGAAGCTTATAATCTTATATGAGACTGCTGATTGATATAATAACTAGCAGGACCCTTGTCCCGGCGTTGACCGAGTGGAATATAGAAGAATAATTAACCAATATAAGATATACATACATCTCATTGGATAATTTAATGATGATGTTGATAAAATAAGAGGATTAATTGTTTTTTGAAAGGGAACTAGAATGAATCATATAACGTGGTAGCAGTGTAAATGACTGATTTCGAGCTTGTATTCAGTGTATTATTCCGAAAACTATTATAAATATAAGGATTAAATACAATTTTTAATATACAGAAGTAAGTAGAAAATTACCTAAACTGTAGTTAATATTAAACTATCATTTTAAAAAGTATTTAATTTTATATTGTCTATGCTACTATTACGATTTTATAACTGTAGTTTAAATATTTTTTTAGATAATATTTTGGCTATCAATAAATTAAATGGTTCATTAAATTCTTTAAGAAAAAGTCACTGCGTTGTTTGAAAACAATTTATCGAATACATTGTCCGGATATATACGTATGGTTTGGTTCTGGTTCTAAATACTTAGTAAATTAAAAATATTTTCTTTGATATTAAATTCAGTAAATGATTCACATTAACCGATGGAAGGGGGATAATCACAAAGGTATGTTCAGAATTCTTTGTTCCGTTTATTCTTGTAGTTCAATGTTGATTTTTGTATTTTTTTTTTTTTTGTTCGGTTTCTTTATATCAATTAAAAAAAGAAACCTTCCGCCTGTCTTTGTTATAGGGCGAATCTCTGCATCTGTCAAAACAGGTGAAAGAATCGACTTTTCTGTTTTTCTTTTATATCAGTGTTTACCAATACCGGCTTTAAAATAACCCAAAAACTTATCAGTTCTTATCCAATTGGGAATTGGACCGTCAATGTAAAATGTTAACAAGTAAAACTTCTTGTAAAAGTCTTTTTCCCCAGCATCAACATATTTTTTTTTTAGCTTTTTAAGTATTTTCTTTTAAATTCAGTATGAATCCCGTGTAGAATTAACAATCACAGATCGAATTACTCGAACAAAACAAACAGGCGATTTTAGCCGATACAAGTTAACAAAAATTACGATAAATTTCACAAATCACGTAAAAATAGCAAACTAACCAAACTAGTGTTTAATTGGAATAAAAAATAAAAGTGATAAATTGGAACACTATCAAAATAGTTTAATGAAAACCAATAAAGCAGCTTCAAGTATACAACGCAATAAAAACAAAGTACAATTGTGGAAAGAATATATTTTACCATTAATAAGAGGATCTAAATGAAGTCCTAGAATTAAATTAATGAATGTAAATTTTCTTAAATCTTAATTTTATGCGCAATTTAGTTTATGTTATATTTGGTTTTTAGACAATGATTTTGATCTATATTTTAACTGTTTTATTTATTCATATATAAATATATATATATATATATATATATATATAATTTGATTTAGAATTATAACGCAAAAATAGATTATAAACTGTAGATTATGTTTGCATAGTTTAATTTGTAATTTCCTCCTGAGTGAGACGGATTTAGCTAAGAAAATTTAATATGATAATATCCTCAAATTTCCACAAACGTATTCTTTTATTCAGTAAGTTCGTGTTTCGATTTGTTTGTTTTTGTTTAGTTTTTTTTGTATAATAAAAAGACTCGTAAATACTAAAAGATGGAATGAGCTAAATATGAAACTAAGATCTTAGGATTAAAACCCTTCCGCCCGTCTTTGTTATGGGACGAATTAAATGGCTGGATTTATGATTCCTTTGATTAAAGAAGAAATCTGTTTGGACATAAATAATTTTACCTGGCAATCACTAATCAATTAGTACATTACTATCGTTATCGTAACAAAAATAGTATGTCACGTCTAGTGAATCTATACTTTCTTCTGCTTAAAGGTATTTCATAAACATTTTCTGAATATAAAACATCTTTCAAAATATCTGAATTTGATTTAATGAAAGCGACATAAATCATTCAAAAAGAAATTCTTCGATTTCGTTCTTTTATGCCAATTCAATTTCGATGTTCATATTTTTTAAAAATTGATTTCTTTGCTTTTTCAATTGTTTTTCTCTGCCATAATGAAACATCAAAAATGTCCGTTTCTTTCAGCTTCTAAAACCAATTCAAAGGAAACATTTTTCGTCATTAAAAGACGAATTACTTTTTTTTTCTATTTTCCGATAATTTCTTACGGTACAAAAAAAAATATCGGTTCCAAATCCACCATTTTAAAAATGATATTTCATCGACTTCAGATACATTTACGTTAATTTCAATTTCCCATTAGACATGCAAATGCCTCAGACGTATTCACTGATTCTGTTTTTTTTTAAGGAAAAGAAATCTTGTTAAATTAAATCAGCATGTTTCTATAAAGATGCGTTTATTTCTATATATGTATATATCTTTCTGTTTATGTGTTCCTGTACGTGAGTGCGTGTGCGTGTGCATTATAAGTTTCTTCTTAGTTAATTCCGTCCTTCTTATCAATGACGTAGGATAACATATTATCCGTTTATTAGTCCATCCGATTTCTAATGAATCTATTTTTTTTTAAAAGCCCCACGTCTGAAAACGCAATTATTCCGTTTTGAAAGGAAACAGATTTTGATGAGAGAAAAAAATTATTTCTCTTTGATAATTTAATCTAATTATGTTCTCTTTTGGTAGACCAGCACCTTTAAAATTGCGATTGGATTTGAAATTTTGTAGTTTTTCCAGGGTTTTCTCTTGATTGAAGGTTTTGTTGTCGTTCTTTTCATATTGAAATGAAGCCTTTTAATGGCTAAATTTGCGGTACTTCCGTTTCCTTATCTTATTCGACGATTCCTCTCAGGTCTTCCCTTTCTTAACAGGAGATGATCAATTGCGGATTTCAGATTTTAATACTTGATTTATTTTCAATTAATCTCGTTTCCTTTTTAGTATTTTATTCCATCCAAGGCTTTCTTTATTTTATTCAATATATATATATATATATATATATATATATATATATATATATATATATATATATATATGTGTATATATATATATATATATATATATATATATATATATATATATATATATATAAAATGTGACGAATTCTCACGAGAATGTAACGCGGAATATTCTGTGTAGCTTAATTGCCATATATACTTTCATAACATACTACCAAGCTCGACCTATGTATTGAGCACTGTTGAAGTAAATACTGAAAATTTACGCATAAAATTTTATCTTCATATATTTATTTATGTGATTAAATGAAATAGTCATATATATATTAAAAATATATATTTCTAGGAACTATTCTTATATTCAGTAAGTTCGTTTTTCATTGTTTTTAGTTTATACACACACAGACACACAGACACACATATATATGTATATATATATATATATATATATATATATATATATATATATATATATATATATATTATACTGCGTGAAAACTACAACAGCGTCGAGAAAATGCTATTCAAAATGGAAAATCCCACGAAGATATTCGAAATGAAAGTGAATGGAAACCATATACCAAAATCTCAAGATTACTGGACTTTATTTTGACCAAAATTTTGCCTGTGTATGGAGAGTGAAAATAAAACAAGTAGATAGAATGTTGATGAATTACAATATGGATGAGTTTGTGTTCATATTACTAGACTGAAAAACTATTTTTTTTCAGTCAAGAATATCTTGGTATAAAAGTCGAATGATTTTCAGAAAATATTGTATTTTTTGAACTCCGCCTTCAATGCTTTTCCCTTGTTAATTTGTTTTAAAGTTTTTTTTGTTCTGTTTAATCTATAATTTCCTGACTATGTAATTTATATTTGCATCTTATAAGTATCTATATAATATTATGCGTGATCCTTCCTTGGTTAGTTCGTATATTACATATGCAATAATTAGATATAGTCAAAACTAATACAATGATACTACTACTACTACTACTACTACTACTAATAATAATAATAATAATAACAATACTTCTAATAATAACACATTAAAGCAATTGCATGCCCAAATATACCTTATAACCTGCCACCCGCTTTTATAAAAATGGGATCGCTCGATCGTCAAAGATATATTTGAAAAATATTTAGATTAGAATTATTTTTTCCGCTAAGAAAATAAGAGTGTTTCTTTTAAAACGATTTAAATTGTGTCATTACATTAAAAAGTAAAAGTTTTGATTTTTTGTTTCAAAGAAAATATTAACTGATAATTATTTTTATGGTGAACAGAAAATCGATACTTATTTTTTTAAACATATGTACTATAACAATTTTGAATAAACAGAGGAAAAATATTCATTTTATTTATTTAAAAAGTATTAAACGCTTATATATAACGGCATAAATAAAGCGGGAATTTATTCAAACACGCCTTAGTATTGTATCTGGGTAGATGCAAGATTGCAATTGTCTGTTGCTTGCATTCAGTATACGGTAATCTGTTTCAAAGAGCGAAGGAGTTCGTTTGTTGTCATAAACACATTTTTCAACCACTAAGGATATTATTCAAGGCAAGTTTATGAAATGCAAAAATTTTTAGTGGTAGTTTAACTATTGAACTTATAATTTTCCCGTTTAAAGACAATCATAGTATCATTACTCTTTTAAACTAGCTAAAATTAACAATAAATAGTTTTTTAATCATCTACATCATAATTCAGGTCATAAAAGGTTAAAAGTAAATTGTAAAAATCGATGGAGACAGCAAAAAAAGTTTTTATGGTTCTGAAATTTAAATATTTGTCTTAGTTTCATTAAATTAGTCTTGATTTCATGCACCAGTTCGATTTTATCTTGGTTGGAAAATGAATTCTATCTCTACCTTGGGAAATCGTCAGAACTTTATAAAACTATTATTTGATTTCAAACATTTAAAAGTCAAATTTTTACTTTTCTATAAACTTATATGCATGTTATATGATACCTTTTCCTTCCTTTCTTGTCGAAACGAAAAATGTCTACGAATAAAAAAAAACACATAAATTTTTATTTAGAAAATTTGAAAACTAACAACAAAATCTTCACTAATCAAGATTTATTGTGTCTAGCATATATAGAACTAATTTCTACCTATTGTTATGAAGAGATTATTTTAGTCTATGAAATCTAACTCTCCGAAACGAATAGAATTCGCAGAGATCAGTGACAGAATCCTTGCTATAGAATGTCGAAAACTTTGATATTTGCAAAAATATTTTCTAGAGAAAAATTCCTTATATTTGTCTGAGATTTAAATTAAAAAAAAAAACTTTTGATAAAATCGAGAGTTGGAGATTCAAAAAACTTTTTTTGCGATTTGATTTATTTAGGCGGTAAAATGCGTATCTTTTTTTTTTTTTTCTATAAAGAACTTATAAAGAAATCGTCTGCAGAGATAAAACATTGAAGTTAATTTTTAATCAAATACTTTCTTATCTTCACTCATTTTAAGACTATCTCTTCAGAAGAATCATCAATAATTCCTTTACGTCGCGACGAAACTGCAGGGGGCGTTTTTCCCCCCCTCTTCTTTGCGACAATTAATCTCACCTAAAACCATTACATTAACTTACATTTAAGGATAGAAAATTGTTTAGATGCGTCCAAGTATTTATAATAGCGGTTGTGTCTTACATTAATTTTGTCGTTCACGCTTACTTTCAAACGACAGGCTTTTTCTTCACAGAGACTGTCACCACTTATCAAAGCCCAAAAACCATTCGAGGATGAATATTAATGAGTGTACAGTGATGAACATTGGGTCGGAAGTTACTATTTAAGGGAGCAGATCAACAAGAGTTTACATTGAATTTGAAGTCAGCCAGAAAGCAGACCAGCGGAACAGTTTTATGAAAATAAGCTTATTTCATGGAACTTGCATGTAGACTTTGGCTCAGATAAAGCGTGGAAGAAATTGTTGATAGTGGTTGTAGTTAGACGAGTGCTTTTTGTGAGAGATTGGTGTGAGGGACCATAAACTGGAGTTCAGACGAGCACATGCCATAATAACGTGATAGAGCAGAGCTATGTTCGCAACGTCGCCTCTGTGAGAAAGAGTTGCTGGGAGGAGAAAAGGGCATAAACTATCAGATTTCGAAGCCGATTTTGAACTCTGTCAATACAGATGTCTACACACTTCTATTAAAATTCTCAGTCCAGACCATTTTTTACTAATGAGTCACCACTTATCTAGGTAAAAGATACTAGAGAATTAGAATTCAAAAAATGAATCCGATTGTCAGTTAAAATGATGAAGAATATTATGAGTGGATTGAAACTGAGAAGTGAAATGAAAAAGAAAAATGGATTACTTATGAGTACGTTCTATGACAAGTATTTGTTGACACTTAATTTGACGAAGATTATGTTGTAATCTACAGGAAAGCAGTTCCATGGTGATATGTTCCCCCGAGGAAAAGATTCGGACCGTTGGTATGTGATGCATAAGTAAAATAAAATTGTCGTCGCTAAACGCTCAGATTGAATGGATGTATCTTAAGAATGATAATTAACTTGTGCCCGACTTTCAGTAAATGCTACAATCTTAGAAGAGAATAAAACATTAATAAACTTCTCCCTTTGTTTACAAACGTGTATAGATTACTTCCCTTTATATTTTCTGAGTGATTTTTTAAATAATAATAAAATTTAAAAAAATAATAATTAAAAAAAGTCCATGAAATCAAATCCATTTTTTTTCACATTAAAGGTAAAATTTTGCATTTTCCGTTCGTTTATGATGGTTATTTCGATGAATGTCGTTCGTTATTTTTTTCTTCCTTTGAAATAATAAGTCTGTTTAATATCCTCGTAATAACTCCACTGAATGTTACGCGACGTGAAACTTATAAACAATGTTAAGATTTATTAGGGAATATGGGTAAAAAGTAATAATTACCTCCCTTGTTGGGGATTATCTCCCTTCTTTTATTACTGTTTAGTGTAAGAATGCACTATAAACAGTTATCTATGCTTATATATCTTATTATAAGCAGAATATCGTTATCTTTTCATTAAGACACTATAGTTTGATTCATACTTTTTTTGGTTATTGTTTTTTTTTTAATCTGTGTCTTTTTGGTTACGTTTCATTATAAATCGTTTATTTTTTAGATAAATATTCTATAAAGTTCACATTCTCTTTTTTTCTTTTTTCTTTTCTTGTCCCACAGAAAAAAAAATAGTGACCAATATTAATTTCTTTGAATTTATTTTTTATGAAGTTAATTTTTTAAAAATCAGTTTTTATTTTCAAGTTTCGATTTAATGAAAACTCTAAGAGATTTTGGTATTTAAAGGTGTAGAATTGAAATAAGTTGTTTTCGTTTTAGAATGAATGCACACAAGAAATGTTTCGAGTTGAATTCCTTAGATCAATTTACATGTTTCAATTGACATATTTGGATCGTTCACGTTTTTTTTTTCAGATCTTCAGGGTAAATATTTCATCCGTCGGAATTTTCGTTGGTCTATCACGCTCTAGTTTGAAGTACCATTTTTGTTAGTCTGTCGCGTTTAAGTTTGAAATATAATTTTTGTTGGTTTGTCACACTTAGGTTTTAAGCATCAGTTTTGTTAGGCTGTCATGCTTAAGTTTGAAACAACATTTTGATCGTTATACGCGTAGAATGAATCGACGTATCTTAAGCACGGACGTTTTCCTTGTTATTACATGCACAAATGTGTTTTTGAAGAACCTAAATTTAAAATAATTTGTGGTTTTCAACGTTACAAAAGAAAATCTAGTGTTTTTAGGATCATTTCATATGGTTTCTTTTTTGTCCTGGTCGAATAGTTAAATGACGTTCATTGAAGAAAGCCAAATATTATCAACATTTTCTTGTGACTATACACACGCCTCCCCTCCTCACTGTGGGAAGGAAGGGTCGGTCATCCAGGAGGTAACATGATCATGTTTTTGTATTTTGTTTTCTATTCAACATTAAATCTTGGACTAAAACGAGCGACGGTTGGGTTGGAACTGAAACGGGGGGGGGGACTTGTAAATTAAAAAAAGAAAACTTTGGCAGGAAAATGAGTTTAGCTTTCATTGTTCAGGACCGTTTTGTTTGGAGTGTGAACTGGTGGGAGATGTCAACCCGGTACCAAGTAATCTCAGGTAAAACTTAAGATTACAGACAATAAGAAGGTGTGGGGGGTAAGAGAGGAAGGCGTAAGTGGGAGGGAGCATTTGGGTGGCCGTTAAGTAAGAAATTATGTTCTAGCGCAATGGAAAATATAGACATTTATTTTTGCGACAGTAAAGAATAAATGAAGAAGAATTGGTTAAGGATGTGTTCTCCGTGATATAAGCGTTGTTTTAATTTTAAAATAAAATACATATGTTTTACGTTTGAAGTTAAATTGCAACACGAACTGTTTGTAAAATAAACAAACATTTATGTTTAAGTTTATTATTTATTATTTAGGCGTAATAAACCTTCTCCAGAATATATTTTTTTTCGGAAAAATTTGTGCCTATTTTCCGATATATATATATATATATATATATATATATATATATATATATATATATATATATATATATATATATATAATTAATATAATATATATAATATATATATAATTAAGTAATCATATATATATATATATATGATTACTTAATTTAATCACATAAATTAATATACGAAAGTATAAATTAATACGTAAACTTTAAGTATTTACTTCAACAGTGCTCAATACGTAGGTAGAGCTAGGTAGTAAGTTATAAAATATATATGCCACTTAAGCTACACAGAATATTCCGCGTTTCATCCACGCTAGGATTCATCAGAATATTCATCAGTTTCATCCACGCTAGGATTCATCTGATGAATCCTAGCGTGGATATAGCTTAAGTTCCATATATATTTTATAACTTACTATATATATATATATATATATATATATATATATATATATATATATTGAAATTTTGTGTTAACTTATTAAAGTCTTTTCCTTACCCCGTTTACTCATTCATTGAAAATCCATGGGTTTTGTACTCAAAATTTTCAAACAATAATTTTTGTTGTAATTATACATACTTTAACTCAAATTTTCTGTTAATATTATTGCTCTATCTTGCATATTTAGCTTTCTTTATCTCCCTGGCATCGTTTTATAAATATTGATACTAATATTTATTTGGATTTATATCTACAGTATTATACAATCTGCATTCTTACAGCATTTCGGTATTTCATTTATATATATATATATATATATATATATATATATATATATATATATATATATATATATATATATATATAGTTTTGTGACGAATAATCGGAATTGGAAAAATCGGAGCATTTTGGGGTGTCGGAATCGGTATCGAAATCTGAAAAATTTGAGCTTATTTTTCGATGCAAAAACCGCTTCGTTTAATTATCTAATTTATTTGATTTTGGTTTAAGAAACATCTTCCACTGCTTGTAGTAATAATAAAATAATGAATATTTATTGATTTAAACTTTCAGTAAGATTAATATCTCTAGATCACTCCTCACAAATGTGTTTTTTACGTTTGAGAAAATATATACACATTTAAGATGTGTTTTGACAGTAATCGGTACAAAATAATATAGTTAAATATTTATAGATTTACAAAAGAATCGGAATCGGTAATTGTATCAGAATCAGGAATTTTGCACGGAATCAGTAATTGTATCGGAATCGGGAAAAATATTGGAATCGTCCCATCACTAATATATATGTTTGTGTGTGTGGCAAGGTGTTTTTAAAAAAAAATTATGATCTGGAAAGAAACAGTATTAAACTGAATAATATTATTACACAAACGCTCATTTTTTATTAGAAATTTGCTTCTTAGTTTTTTTTTTTTCGTTTAACAGAACTCATTGCTAAGTACAATAAAATATATTCTTGAATTGGAATACACACGTACAAGGCATGATTTGTCATCGGCAAAACAGACATTTAATAATAGTTGTTAAACAAAAAATAAACAACGATTATCTTATCACTCTCTCCCCATTCTCTCTTTCTTTCTCTGTGTTTGTGTTTCTCATTCTCTCTCCCTCTCTTTCTCTCTGTCTCTCTCTCTGTCTGTCTCTCTCTTTCTTACTCTCTCTCTCTCTCTCTCCTGCATACACACGCACATATATACTTTACTGTATTGCTTTTTGCTTTAATTTTCTCATCATTTTATTTTTTTCTAAGGCTGGGGAATCCTACCAGATGCCAGATATTCACCCATTTATTTCAATCACTCCAACCGAAGGATTTAAAAATTTTATAGATATACTAGCATGGGTGCCCGGCGTTGCCCGAGTGTTTGGGGTGTATGCTGAGCAAAAAAAAAAAAAGGTCAATTTTTTTAAACTTTGACCCCTTTTATGACCCCTTAAAATGTATTGTTTTATGTTAGATCATATTAAGTTATATCCATGTCCAAGGAATGGATATCTAAAATTTTAAGTGTCTATACCAAATTGTCGGAGGAGTTTGGTAGAGTTCTCAAAGGTCAAATCGTTGAACTTTGCCCCTTTAATCACCAAATTTCTGGCCGCAAACCAATCATATAGATTTTCCTAAATCTCATTACCCTGTATATCAAATTTCGAATCTGTAGACTTAAAATTGACAGAGTTATTGCGTAGGGAAATGTTCACACACAGACAGATACACAGATACGTTCACTTTTATCTATATATATTTATATCTATATATCTATAAAAACAGAGATGTGTGTGCCACAGACGTTTTCTGATTGGTTAATCCAATAATCACATCTCCTAAAAACTATGGTTCCTACGTTCTTAAATTTACCATAAAATATTATGCTCTTATTTATTGTCCATCTTGGAAAGGTCTATTTTTTTCCTAACTTGCCATTTACAAATTACAAAATTACGAAACTTACACCAGCCATCACAATCCAACCTCCGACACCACGTCCGCCATTCTGGCGCTAGCCGCACACACGTACACACAACACGAAAACAAACGTTGTCCTCCAAAGGACAGACTATTAGTACTACTACCCAGCACACGCGCACACACGCACGTTCACTACCGTCCTTGTGTACGTCACGTTGTTATGGCAACCAAGCCCGTTACCGTTTATCCATTCATTTGCTTATACTTTCTTTTACTACGTTATTTATTTATTTTTTATTTATTAAAGGTAAGAGAGCAATTCGGGTATGCATACTAAACTGTTAACCGTTAGTTTGCGTGTTCGATCCTGATCGATTCTACTTTTTTTTTATTCTATTTGTTTATTAAATCCTATCCGAAGCGGGGAGGGGCTATACCCTTTCCTTCCACCTCCCCCCAAGGGTGGGTTCATAACGGAAGGGCGTCCGATCCTCCACCCACCTACGGGCAAGCAGGGGGAGCTGGCCACCATCCCCCCACCAAAAGGGGAAGCCTGGCATTTTCTCACCCGAAAAGGGGGAGCTTGGCAGTTTCTCCCCCCAAAGGAGGGAGCCGGTGTCCCCGACAAGTGTGGGAGAGCGAAGAGGCCAGGAGGAGGTGACTTTTTTCTTGGGGGGGAGAAGCCTCCAGGCACCCTCCTCCCTGAAGGTGGGGTTGGGGATTATCTCTCCCTGAAGGGGGGAGGCCGGCACCAAGTTTGTAAATCCAGAGGGGTGACTTTTTTGTTACCCCTCGGAGTGGGAAAGGGGCCGATCACCCAGGCAACGCCGGGTAACCCCTGCTAGTATGTGTATATATATATATATATATATATATATATATATATATATAATTTTTTAAAATATAATTATCCACTGACAGGCGTTTCAGAGTGGCTGAATCTAGCGAGATTCGAAATCAGCACCTCGTGATAAGAAGCCTAAACCTCTAACACGCGGCTAACCTCGCCGGACTACTGAATGTATCACTTTTACGTAGATGCTTTTTATTTGTTTTTGTAAGCGATACTTTCTTGAATGAATTCAAGTATTTATACGAAAGTGTATTTTTACCTAAATACTTGTTGGGAATAATTTTCCCATTGACCAATCTGGTACCCCCTTTTAATGGGGAGCGGCATATATATTATTTTTTAAAATATAATTATTCACTATATATATATATATATATATATACATATGCATATGAAGTTATGAATAGTACATAAGGTCTGAGCAAAACCGTACTGAACTACTAGTACTTCATAAATACCATACTCGCTTCAAATGGCGTAATTAGTATACGCCACTAAGATGATCACCTGATATTTTACATGGCATTATTTGTAGTTATCAATAAAGTATTATCATAGCATTTTAAAGTTACATTCCTAAGCAATGTAAATAAATATGTATTCATAATAATCGTCGACCAGCCACCTTTCGCCGTTGCCAGGTTAGAATATAACAGTATATAACAGCATATAACAGTACATAACATCATATAACAGTATTTAACAGCATATAACAATATTTAACAGTATATAACAGCATATAACAGTATCTAACAGTATATAGCAGCATATAACAGCATATAACAGTATTTAACAGTATTTAACAGTATATAACAGCATATAACAGTATATAACAGCATATAACAGAATATAACAGCATATAACAGTATATAACCGTATATAACAGCATATAACAGCATATAACAGTATATAACAGCATATAACAGCATATAACAGTATATAACAGCATATAACAGCAAATAACGGTATATAACAGTATATAACAGCATACAACATTATATAACAGCATATAACAGTATATAACAGTATTTAACAGTATATAACAGCATATAACAGCATATAACAGAAAATAACAGTATATAACAGTATTTAACAGTATATAACAGCAAATAACAGCATATAACAGTATATAACAGCATATAACAGTATATAACAGTATATAACAGCATATAACCGCATATAATAATATTTAACAGTATATAACAGCATATAACAGTATATAACAGTATATAACAGCATATAACAGTATATAACAGTATTTCACTGCATATAACAGCATATAACAGCATATAACAGCATATAACAGTATATAGCAGCATATAACAGTATTTAACAGTATATAACAGTACATTTAACAACATATAACAGCGTATAAGAGTATATAACAGCATATAACAACATATAACAGTATATAACAGCATATAACAGTATATAACAGTATTTAACAGCATATAACAGTATATAACAGTATATAACAGTATGTAACAGCATATAACAGTATATAACAGTATATAACAGTATATAACAGCATATAATTGTATATAACAGTATATAACAGCATATAACAGTATATAAAACTATATAACAGCATATAACAGTATATAGCAGTATATACCAGTATATAACAGCATATAACAGTATATAACAGCATATAACAGCATATAACAGCATATAACAGTATATAACAGCATATAACATTATATAACAACATATAACAGTACTAGACACTATCCTCGAGTGCCTAAGGTCTCTCTGTACAGGGGTTTGTCAGAAATTCTGATATGAGGACACTTCATTGGAAGTAAACCCTGACTAAATATTCAAAGAAATGGTGTGCTATCTCCTCAAGCCATCCAGCACGTCCCTCAGTTTGCAGAGGGGGGCACCCCCTTTAGCAATAAAGGGCAGCTTTGAATAAGAAATAAAAAGCCGTGGACAATGGGGAAATCAAAACAACATATGAAAGAAAATATAAACACATACTGGCAGGTCGGCACCCAGGATAAAAAGGGCCCTTCAACCCGTTCATACGCCAGGCGGGAAGATGCAAACAATGGTGTAAACCTTCCGAACTCTGGAAGTGGCTCTCTAACCATGACAGAGGATAACCAGGGTCAGCCATCAGGCCTTGATAACAGAGGTCCTGGCCCCCAAACATCAAATTCAGCAACAAGAAGAAAGAAAAATACAAGAGGCTTAAAAGCTCAGCCGTGGTCTGTTGCAGAAAAGAAGGTGCTACTGTTTTGCTACCACTACTCGAAGTTCGAAAAGTGGAGCAAAACATCCACTGACATTCTTACCGAGAAAATAAAAGATACTAACCCATATAACAGCATATAACAGTATATAACAGCATATAACAGCATATAACAGCATATAACAGTATATAAGAGTATATAACAGTATATAACAGTATATAACAGCATATAGCAGTATATTACAGCATATAAAGTATATAACAGTATATAACAGCATATAACAGTATATAACAGTATATAACTGCATATAACAGTATATTACAGCATATAAAGTATATAACAGTATATAACAGCATATAACAGTATATAACAGTATATAGGAGTATTTAACAATATATAACAGTATATGACAGCATATAACAGTATTTAACAGTATATAACAGTATTTAAAAGTATATAACAGTATATAACAGTATTTAACAGCATATAACAGTATTTAACAGTATATAATATTATTTAACAGTATATAACAGTATATAACAGCTTTTTCTCAGCTGACTACAGCATGATCGTTTTCAAGTCTAATCTTAGCAAATTCTTGCTGAGCTGTCTTCTTAAACAATCACAGTCCCAATCATCGTTACTGTTGTGAACGTATTAAAACATAAAGAAAAAGAGAGGCGGACGGCAGATTTAGGTAGCAAGAATATATTGTACAAGAAAGTGAATGCAAAGAAAGGTTGTTGGTATTTAACGACTGTTGACCTCATTAATCCGTCGTCTTTTGTTAGGTTGCGATATTTCCCCACGATAGTATTAACCTCGCTGTTTATATAATGGTTAGCAGAGTCCATTATGAGTGAATAAGAAAGTGCCTATAACATTTACAAAATTCTAATGTTGTTGTTTCACTGTCCATCTGAGAAACTCATTAATCCTTATCCTTGAGTGGCATTTGAGTCTTGATAAGCGGTGACTAATTAGTACATAAAAAGATAAGATGCGTTCATTGAATACGCGATGTTACTGAGAAAAATCCAATTTCAAATAAAAGACTGGCAAAATGACCGAGAAACAATCTTATCTTAGATGGTTGGGCGTATCTCAGATAACATGCGTCTATTCAATACGCACGAAAATATGGAATCGAAAGGGAACCTTGTGCTTATTTTCATAAATCTCGTAAGTCTTACTTTCTCCCTGTTGTGTCTTTCAGTCCTTCGTATTTCATTAGTAGAGCTGTGACAAAAGAATATTCTTTTCATTCTTTTGACTCTCGGGTATATATTCAACACAGTTAGATACACTAAATCAACCGAGAACCACATCCGTCTATATAAAAACATATACGATATTAACGGATATAAACTCAAGAGTCCAAATAATGAAAAGAATATGCTGTTGTCACAGCCTTATTGGTTAGCATTGTTTCTGGCAAAGGTGAGAGGAAGAATTGCTGTTTTCTGAATCAGCTGTTATTTTGAGCAGGTGTTTTCTTCGTAATGAAAACCACGAGGAGAACTGCACTGTGCTACTAAATTACCTCAGCAACTCTGCCAGAATTTCCCGGTAGAAGTATCACAGAAAGAGAATATCATGCCTGGGAGTTGATTTCAAAGCTGAATATAATCGTACCTCAGTTCGACAGAAGCAAGGCCACCGTCGGAATGTGGTACGTTTAGATGTTCAATCCTTTCATAATATTCAACATCATTCAACAACTGCCAATTTAACATCTCATTCTTATCCTAGTGTGCGTTTTGGCTTTGCTAAATGATAACCTATGCATAAAGAATTTTTTTTTTATTCAGTTGACCGCCTGACTGAGCTTCTAAAAGCTATGTTAGGACGTATCTAAAAAGGAAAACTAAATAATAAAACAACAAAATCTTGTTAATGAGAACGCTAATGAGCTGACAAGAAAGAACAAAGAAAAAGCTGCGTTTATTGACAAAGCTGGATAATTAAAAAGATGAACCGATAAACTAAAGGAAAATATCGAACGTGCAAAAATTCAATCGTACGTTTGCAAATGAGATGTAAATATATAAACTTTTTTTTAAAAATCCAGTGAGATAGTTTACACACCCACTTTACCGCCTTAAAAATATCATTTTTATTCTTTTACGTTTTTCTATAAAATGTTATATATTGCAAAATAAAACGTTATATATAATTTCTAATCATTTTTAACAATAAACGATATTTCAGCGTTTGTTTTAGTGTTTTCTTTTACGGCATATCAACCCTTTTCGAGATTTTTTTAAATGCCGAATCCATTTATTTTGGAAATAGTATTCATGTTGCATCCAGTTATTTTCGAAATAGCAAATTACCAAAAAGAATACTGATTCAAACTGGAGAGTGAGAGTCTAACGAAAATTCATTTTCGAACATTGACCAAGGGAAATGTTGTTTTAAACTGAAGCGCCCAACAAAAATTAATTTTTGAACATAACTGGCACTGACCTAGGAAAATATTCTTTCAAATTGAATTTTGATAGACCAACGAAAGTTCGTTTGCAAACTAGACCGGTACTGGCCAAAGAAAATGCTGTTTCAAACTGAATGTTGATAATTATTTTTTTTTGTATTATTTTGATTGTTTGGACTATTGTTATCTTATTGGTTGTTTTTTATCACAAAATTTCGACCGATTTAACTTCCGACCATCTTCAGATGCATTTACACTGGATGTTCTTGGTGAATGTTGAAAAAAGTTGTTTTTTTTGTGTTTTGTTTTACTAACGAACATAGTCATTAAAAAAAATAACGCCAACTCTCGCTTATAGATCCTGGTTCGTTCCGTTTTTTTTTTTTTTTCAAGAGAATATCATGTTTGCTTATATTTTTTTTAGATGGGGATAAATAATTATATTTTGTATTATTTGAACTGTTTTCATCTTAGTTGTTTTTTTAAATTTGATAGTCTAATGAAAATTCTATTTTGAAATTAAAAGCAGATAAAAAATGGCGTGCCCATCGGTATTGGAAAGTTCAAGGAAACTTATTTATAAGGTAAGCCTGATCGTTGAATGGAAATGATCAGTTAGACGTTACAATGAAAATGATAATTTAGACGTTACAATGAAAATGATAATTTAGACGTTATAATGAAAATGATAATTAAGACGTTACAATGAAAATGATAATTTAGACGTTACAATGAAAATGATAATTTAGACGTTATAATGAAAATGATGATTAAGACGTTACAATGAAAATGATAATTAAGACGTTACAATGAAAATGATGATTTAGACGTTACGATGAAAATGATAACTTAGACGTTACAATGAAAATGATAATTAAGACGTTACAATGAAAATGATAACTTAGACGTTTCAATGAAAATGATAACTTAGACGTTACAGTGAGAGAGATAAGGACATTTCATTTTAATTGCGCAACTAAAACTCTCACCGATAAGCTATCTTTTTACCTCCGTCTCCCTACAGGAAGATGTTACACAAGATAAAAACGTTGCGATTGAAAGTTAGTATCAAAAGCAAGTACACGATGGCCTACAAAAATGCATGAGCAGCCACATCAATGTTCCCTGGTAAAGCCACCTCAGGCGATTTGCAATGAACTAATCTCTTCTCAAAGAGCGAACTGATAAATCCTGGGCGGGTAAATTCTTAGACCTGCACAGAATTCCCTCTAAGTTCTACAGAAATAAATCTACCTTCCTTCAAAATTTCCAAATCATGCCGGACTGATCGTCAAGCACGCACGAACAACCTAGGCTAAGTAAACATCTCAAAGACGACCCTCATTTTATAACAGCTATTTTGACGCTTCAATGTTTGCTGTGCAATTCGATTTTCGTGTTTCGTTTACATCTAATCAAATATTTCATATCGATTGGAGGCAAAGTAAATATTAATGCTGAAATTCAGGAAATCGATTCGTAGTGAAATGTCACCTCCCAATATTTTTCTTTTAAATTAGTGCATTAAATGACATCACGCTGTGATATTAAATCAAAAAGATAAATGTAATAACCTATTGAAATAAATCTCCCTTAATCATTGATTTTCGTACTAACAATCGTATTGTTCAGATACTTTTATTTCTTCCAAAATATAAGGTAAGAGCGGATCTATCCGGCGTCGTATAAAACATAATACTTTTTTTACAAAGGGCCTGCCTCATGTCAAGTCCTGGAGGCAACTCGAGGATAAGGGTTAGCGCGTGTATTGTTGCCATTGGGACAGTTGCGTGGTAATCGTTTGTAGTAATTTGGTATAATTGAATCATTTACGAGGACGGCTCAACAAGAAATTGTTTACGTTGGACTTGAAAATAATAATATTGTAGTCAGCTGGAAAGCAGACCAGCGTAGCAGTTCTAGGGAAGAAACTCTGTTCATGGAATCCGTATTTAGGTTTAGGCAACGATAGGGAGTAGGGGAATTTATTCTAGAATTTTTTGCTGGACGAGTGTTTTTTTGTGAACGATTGGCGATAGGGGCGGGAAACTACGAATCGAAAAATGTTTTATATTATTCATTTTTTAGTTTCCTTTCTTTCGGTGAAGGGAACTTACCATTGTTCTCTTTAGAAAAAAAAAGGCTTATTGAATATATTAAGTACTTATATTAAGTATAATACTTAATTTTATAGTTGCCTATTTTTCACCTATTAAAAGCCTACAGATATAATTATCTTTTGCAAAACTCTTTACGGAGATGCTAAATTAATTTAAAAGTAATAATTTAAGTAATTACATAACTAAATATTAATTATTCAAAATAATAAACAATAATAAATATCATTAAAACATGCCTATGAACGCATTTCCCTTCCTGTTCAACGCTTATGATGGCTGTCTATCGTTGCCCGCCAGAGATTTTCTGAATAACGCTTGGGTCAACTTGGACAAATTTCGTATGGACCTTTGATATGATAAAGTGCAGCGAACCAAGTTTTATGGTATCATTCGATGCATTGTAAGAGATTATTATGGATTCGTATGTGATGCAAAAATGAGAACAAATTTAACTATATTCAACCATCAATTTAACATAAAACACTTATTCTAAGACAACAGCTACAAGGTCACAATGTGGCTTCAGATGAACGAGCCACGTGAAGGTCACATCGCATAGAAACTTGCAATTCATTCTCAGACATGGTTAAAAATAGCAACGCGTGTTCAATAAATTGTATACAACGAATCTTTTAAAATGCGCGTTGTACTATGGTAATAAATAACCTTTTAAAATGATGAGTTGTCGTTAAATACAGGGTGACCAAAAAAAACAAAAACAAAAAAAAACATGCCCCAATTCTAATTAGGCCCCGTTTCTTAGTGTTTTGTCCGAATGAAGTGAAACTTTGGTCATAACTAGTTTATTATATTCAAAACATTACATCAAAACATTAGGGTCTTTGGCCTTTTTTTTCTCAGTTCTACCGGATATGTTCTAAATGGCCTCCATTTAGCTTTTGTTTTTTTGGGGTCACTCTGTACATAGACCAATACACACAATTCAGCCTAATTTAGAGGAATATTCAATGTCGTTGAAATTGCCTCTCATTACTACCCTATGTTATGTAGCCGGTGAGTGCATGACATATATACATATGTCTTGTATAATTACATGTCTGAATTCGTGTATTGTTTAGTGCTATAAAATGTTCTTCTATTGTCGCATGTGTCTGAAATGTTCATTGTGTCTGGGACCGCTCCTTCACAAATACATGTAGTTAATAAACCTGACATGAACTTTCATGGGTAACTTCTACAATCAAACGATAATACTACATCTGCTTGTCCCAGATCAAAAGCACCACATATCTTCTTACTCGCTGAAACTCCTAAAACAACGCCATACGAACGAGTTATATTTTACATGGGTTTTATTCGTCTTATGGATTGCCTTGTTGGTGTTTAGCATGCTGAGTCTCTTTCTACATCTTCACTCATTCCTCTGTCCGCTTCCACCAGGGTCATTCACACGTCTCTTCGGTAACGCGTTTCTCGCCAACTCATTAGTTTTATCTCTGCTTACTCAATTTCGTAAGAAAACTCAAAGCACGTGTCCAAGCACACAAACAGGTGTCCTCTCCCGCAAGCCAGAATATGTTTACTTTTAACCAAATACCACATCTACTCTGAAAATCCCTAAATCAACTTTGTTTATTTAGTTTCTGCTTCATTTCCTGACTAATCATTCCATACTGTAAGTACACATTTTCCAAAATCTGTTTTATTATTCTAATTATAGTAGCAATAATTTACCAGGTTACCCAGCCTTGTCCGGTCAATATCTAACACCTAGCATAGATTCCACTGCAGTCATACTCATGGTTTTGCAATAGGGACAAGTTCAGTTCGTCTTAAAATACTCCTTCCGACGTACGCCTCTAACAGGGTTTCAATGAGTTCATGGCGTGTGTTATAATGCCATTTATGGCAGTCATTTACGAACTAGAAAGACTTTAAACTATGCAATTTGTATTCCAGTAATTGCTTTTAATGTACTGCTTAATTCAAAGAGGATTAGACAAAACAAATATCAAAGATCGCCGATTACAGATATAGTAAAGATAATTAAGTTAAAAAAAAAAATCCCATGCATCCCGATAGATGATACTACAGATCTGACAGCTTAATCTATGCCGGAGCTAAATCTGTAATTGCAAGATTAAATATACATCTTGTTTTAAGAATGGATGAAAAGCCTTAATGGGAAATTAAACTGGAATCCTAGATCACAAAAAGGCCGTGAAATTGGAAAAAAAGAATACGTTATTGATGAAAGAATAAAATTACGACAGGGATAAAATTTAAAAGGGTTGCCTTGGGAACTTGTTGTTTTCGAACAAAGAAAACTAGCAAATATTATCTTTTTTTATGAAACAAAACTGTATTATAATGATTTTAGTGGAACGAAATAATTTTCCATCTTAAAATTTAATAGCTTGCAATGTTATCTTTAAAAGTTATGTAAAAAAAATCACCAAGACTTTCGTCAAGAAATTATGATCAGCGTTAAGATCATAATTTTCGTTTAATGACAAACATTTATTACAAATCATTTTATTCCGATTTCGCTACAGCTGGTGATTTATTGAATTTTACGATATTTATAGGAAGAAAATCAACCAATGAAAAAGAAGCAATAAATATTAATCGCGAAATAATCGACGTGCCAGTAGTTTCTCAGATTATGCCTACTGCTTCTACAATTAATAGTTAGGTTTGGTTGTTTCACTTTACGGCATATGGACCCCTTTCGAGTTATTTAATGTCAAATCCGGTCATTTAATCAAAGTTTTTATGCTTCAAGTTCTGCATCTGATCAAATAGTTATTAACGGTGTTTTGTTTGATCATGTTGCTTTACGGCATATTTATCCTTTTCGAGTTATTTAATAGGAAATCTTGTAAATTTGGGGAAAAGGGTGTCATGCTTCAGGCTATTTATATTTTCAAATATTCATTCATCGTGTTTAGTTTGATTGTTTTGTAGAAGAAAATTTTGTTTATATTTTGGACTCTGCAAAACACGACTGAATTTTGCAAAGTGAAATGAACAACAAAAAAAACAGTATTAAAGCAGAGATAGGCTCGTAACGTCTTTTTTGTGGGAAAGATGTTGCAGGGAAGAGAAAGGGAACCCCCACTAGACTAGGAAGTCTATTTTGAACCCTGTCAAGCCTGGTAAGAACTTTCTAGCAGCTCCTAACCAAATGTGGCAAGAATACTCCATCCTTGAACGTACATGGTTTTTTTTTATATAGACATAGAATTGCATCAGCAGTGAGATATCTGTTGGAAAGGTAGGAGGATCCTACCTTTTTTCCAGAGACATTGGCAACAGATTTGATGTATAGCTGACTACAATTCAAGTCTACAAGTCCAACGTAAACAAGTTCTTGATGAGCCGTTCCATTAAGTAATCCAATTTACTAAATTTTCACTACTAACGATTACTACAATATCATACCATTGACTACTGTACACTCAATAACCCTTATCCTTGAGTGGCCTGACTCCTATGAAAAAAAAAACAATAACAAAAACAACCAGTAACATCAATGTTTGACGCATTTTAAGTCAAGAACTCAGCAGGTGTAAATAAACTAATTTGATAGTACTATACTACTACTAATACTACTGTTGTTTCTGGTGATACTACTATTACTACTACCAATGCTATTATTATTATTATTATTATTATTATTATTATTAATAATAATACTACTACTACTAAAAATAATAATAATGGAACCAAGAACATTGAGGATACATATCTATAAGTTCTCTATTCCTCGCCATCCTCTCCCAATTACCCAATCACACCACCCCCTCAAAAGAACGATGCCAAATAGTCGAGGAAAGTCAGGGAGAATGAAAAAATGAGGAGAGAGCACTGACCAGACCTCCGCTGGACAAGTTCATAGAGAACTGTGACCTTGGGAAGGCTTTTTGCCACTCAAATTCCAGTGTAGATTAATGGCCGCTGCTAGCGAGAAATCGATGATGGGCGGCTTTTGCGATAATGCAAATTCATTTGCAAATGTTATTAGAAAAAATGGAGTGCACTGGAAAATTGGGAAGTCTTGTTGTTACTCAGTTTCCAGGAAACGCCACATGCTGTTTCAAGGAGATATCCTTTATAACTTGTGTGAAAGCTCCTTGTGCGCCGATAATAATAATAATAATAATAATAATAATAATAATAATAATAATAATAATAATAATAATAATAATAATAATAATAATAATAATAACAGCAACAACAATAACAAGTAGCGGGACGTGTGGAAAATAAATGGAAACGCTCTGATATTATTTTTATTAAAACTGCAAAAGTATATATCATAGCCTGGTCGTAAAATACGCTTAAATATGCTATTTTAATTCATGCAGATTTCGTATATATTATTATAAGAGTCAATTTTTGATCAGTTCTTATATATTATAAAGTTGTGATTTCAAAAATAAAAAATATATCCATATGGCTTGGGTGCATCAGCTTGAATCGAAACCGAAACCAAAACTTATGAAGAATTCTTGGTAAAATTATTTATTACAAGAAATGGAAAGGCATAACAGTTAAACGACAGACACTTGGAAGAAAAAACATTTAAATGTAACACACAAAATAACACACACACACTATCGTATTAATATATAGATTAAAATATTTTATGTACCAAAAATATATTTTCATGAAACTATTTTAATTAAAACAGCGTGGTAATAAGAATAATTTATTTAGGAAAAAACGAACTGTCATAATCGAATGCCACCTGGAGAGTTCGTAAATGTGTATTCCGGAATTAATGTGTATTCCAGAATTAAATTTCAACCAATGAAATTTGCCGGAAAGCGTGACACACAAAAGAACACACACGCTATCGTATTAATATATGGATGATGATGATGATGATGATGATGATGATGATGATGATGATGATAATAATAATAATAATAATAATGCAAAAAGTACTTGAGCAGAACAAAGATGCACTTAGAAACAAAACTATGTAGTAGAAATCAAATTAAAACAATACACATAGGCAGTATAGCTAATACGATACACTGTTTCATTCATATGTTGGACCAAAGAAGAACTTATGCATCTTGATCAGAAGATGAGTAAACTAATGAGAATGCACAATGCATTGAACTCGAAAGATAATACGGACCGACGCTACGTTCAAAATAAAAGAAGGAGGTGGACTTATAAGTGTAAAAAGCACAAGAAAAGACTTTGATAAACGCATGAGCCAGGAATACAGAATTATTGATCACCGCGGCGAGATACACCATCAAGAACAATACAGGAAATGATGAAACCAGAAACCAAAAGACGAAAAAGTGGGGAGAGCAAGAGCTAGATAGATTTATAAAAATGACCAGAGAAGAGAAAAGAATCACAACAGCTGGACATGGCTAAGTAAAATACACATGAATAGAGAAACAACATCTCGACTGACAGCTGCACGGAACAACGCAATTAGAAAAAGCCACATTAAAACTAAATAAATAAAACACGGGAAAACAGTAAATGTAGACTCTGTGGACAAAGAGATGAAAAGGCAACCCACATAATAAGTGAATGCATCGACCTAGCTCAAAAAGAATATAATGACAGACACGACTGTGAGATTTAACTAGTACACTGGAGGACTACAAAGGACTGAGTTTCGAATATGAGGACAAAATGTACAAGCGCAAACCGGAGACAGTATAGACAAACATAAACCACAAAATCCTTTGGAACATGGTGATACAAACAGATAAACCTATCCAAGCAAGAAGCTCGGCTGTCAAAATAACCAACAAGAAGGTATAAAAACTGCTAAATTCTAAAGTCTGTCGTCTAAGCAAACCATAGAGTGAAGATAAACACCTAGGTAGAAAAATAAAACAATGACGTAGATCTTGTCAGAGAACTGAAAGGAATCTGAAAAAATGAATAAAATCAATACAATGCCAAGGAGCACTAGGAGCAGTCTCAAAGAACATGGATTAAAAAAAAAACTAAGAGAAATGGAATTTGAGTTGAAGACTAAGGCTATACAACAGATGACAATGCTGAAACCCGTTGAAATCTTAAGGAAAACATTTCAATGAGTTACTAACGATAATCAGCTATATAGAAACTGCAATAGAAGTTAAACCAAAATACAGTGGAACCCTGTATAGAACCTCTGAAACCGAAAAGTTGTAAGTAAACTACACACCTCTTCAAAAAAAAAAAAAAATCAGTGCCGACATCAACTGGAGCCACACCAAATAGTCATGAAGGATAAAGAATGATGGAGAAGGAAAAGCACTAATCAGACCTCCACTAGATGAAAGCGAAGAGAGCTTGATAAGGTTATCGAAATAGGTGGAGAGTACAGGAAAGCTGGGGGGGGACTTGTCACCCTTACTCCAGGGAACACCATCGGTTGTTATCAGTGAGTAATCTCTAATAACTACCTGTGTGCAAACTCTTAGGATACTGCGATAAAGGTGAAACGGAAACATGAAGGAACACCATATGAAACCAAGAAAACTGAAACTGTATTATAGTAAATCAACTCTACTCTCCAAACAAATTGTAGTACTGGCATCAAGTGGCATCACACCAAATACTATAGAAGGGTCTAAGAGGATGGAAAGATAGAGAAGAAAAACACAAACTAAACCTACACTGAATATTTGCGAAAAGAATAAGGACGTTGGAGAGGCTTATTGCAATCTATATTTAAGTGATAACCAATCGCCATTGCCAGCGATGGTCAATGCCATGCAGCTGTTGCGATGATGAAAATTAATTTGGAAAAAGTATCGAAATAGATGGAGAGTACTGAAAATCTGAGGAGACTTGTTATCACCCAGAGGCCAGGGACAAACTCCGGTTGTCATCCGTGAGCAACTCCAGCGGATTATTTTTATTTATTTATTTTTTATTATATTTTCATAATTTCTGTCGGGTTTGTCGAGGGTGTTTACGTCGTGGGGGCACAAGTGCTTGCAGTTCGTCAGATCATTCACCATTAAAATACTTGTAGAACAGGCAAAGGGATGCAACATTTCGTCGATGGGGCAGAGGCTGAAGCTTAGATGCCAGTTCAGGTCCTATCAGATTGGCGACTCTCTTTTGAACCTTGTCTATGAGCGAGAGATTAGTAGCAGATGCATGGGCCCAAATATGACAGCAATACTCCATACGTGGGCGAATGGTGGCCTTATAAAGGTACAGGATAGTTTCGGGTGATAGTAATTTTCTAGCACGGTAGAGAGAGCCTACCTTCTTTGCAGCGGCCCTGACAATGCTTTCAATGTAATTGTTCCAACTCAAGTTTCCTGTAAACGTTAGGCCAAGGAGTTTGAAAGATGTACTCTCAGATAAAGAGTCGTTGGCCATTACTATTGGTGGTAGAAAAGGTTTCTTGTAATTATTGAAGGAACCTAGTTTAATCTTGGCGGCATTGAATTTGACCATCCATTTTTGTCCCCATTCCACTACAGATTGGAGGTCACTCTGTAGATTATTCGTGTGATAACTTTTAGCGAGTACAAATAATAATAATAATAATAATAATAATAATAATAATAATAACAAAAATTAATCTCACGAGTGAGGAACCGAACACACAAAAATAGATGATACCAGCCGTAAGCTAAAATCGAATAACATAGTGTAAACATAATTAGCGATGTAAAAAGAGAAAACCAAGGAAACTGAAACTGCTAGTTTAGTGACGGAGAAAATGTGATAGAACTATCATCGGTTAGTTTCACAGACAATGCTCCTGAAAGGTTAGGTAGAATGGAAAGACCTCTAGACTATCATTGGAAAATTACGAAGAGTACTAAAATCCTAAGAAAGTTTATCATGACTAAAATTCGAGAAAATATTACGACCGTTATTAGAGATAAACCAACGGTGAACAGCTGTTGAAATAACGCAAATTTATTTTCAACGGCTGTTGTAAGAAAACAAAAAGTCCTAAATATCTGGGAAAAAATCTTCTTGAAACTCAAACAGCAGAAAACTACTGACTAAAGAGTAATAACGTGTAGGCCCTTATGGATAATCTACGTGGCTTTCAGCATCTGTTTGTTTAATTTATCGTTAATTTAGCATGAAATAATTAATATCTGCTATGATTAATAATATTAGAATAACAACCTTTTCCTCCTTAAAATATAATTGTCAGATAAATGTTTATTGAATAAATCGACCAAGAATATCTTCTTGATCGATTTATTGAAACTTATTAATGAAATAAATCTTATTAAAACAACATGTGTTTTCTTTCTTCTTACTGTAAAAAAATGTCAACTAAATATTCTTAAAAAACATAAATAAAACAGATTTTGATTAAAGGTGTAAGAAACTAAAACGAAAATGAAGGTAAAGTTTTTTTTTTAATTACGACATAATTCTTTTTATATTTTTTTTGATTCAATTTTGGAACAATTTCTGGGCAATGTCTATTTTTTTAATTGTAGTTACTCCGGATGTTTGGGCAAATACTTTATATTTGGTGATCAGACTAAGCTGTAATAAAATGTGCATTAGTTGATGACATAGGTACACCACACGTGTTAGTACAGATATAACACGAGGCTAAATATACAATTTATTATAGACCGAGTAGATTAATAAAGTTCAGGTGACAGACGAGGGTAAAGTCCTCGATCAAAATGAGAAGCTAAAGCCGCGAAGAAAAACAAAAACAAAACAAAAACATAATATTATTAGGGCAACCAGAACAAACAAACAAGAACAAAGAAGACCTAATAATTATGAAGGAAAAGAGCAAATGGACGATAACGTCTGACATGTGTTAATCATAATAGTATAAACAAGAAGAAAATATTGAGAATAAGAAAATCAAGTTCAACAAAATATAAACGGATAAAGGGAAGTAGAAGAACTAAGTTCGATAAAAAAAAACTTAGATACACAAGGAGCAACATATGGGAAAGACAACAAAAACACAAGAATCTGGAATGGCTATCCTCTACATGTATGAGAGATCAATACGTTCTGAAATGGCGTTCATCTGGGATGGAGCTGCTAAGTTTTTTCCTATCCTGCGTTGGTCTAGCCGTAAAATACGCTCAAATAATGTAATTTAATTCATTTAGATTTCGTAGTTATTATTATATAGCCAATTTTCTATTGGATATTATATTGAATCCAATATATAGTATGGATTGCAAAAATAAAAACAATGCCTTGAGTGCCATCAGCTAGAATTGAAACCAAAACATTTAGGGTTCAAGCATTAGTCGTTACAACTTGAGCTATCGACAGATGAATAAGAAAACGTTAAGAATTAAACGACTTCAACTTATCAACGTACATTTTCACATGTGAAAAAGTAACAGTTTTTATCGATTTTGAAAACATTCAGATTAAAAATGGAAATTATTTTGGAGATTAGAGTTGGAAAAATATTTTATAGTGGTGGTGGGGGGGGCGATACGATGTGGTAAAATAGAGAAATGACAGAAAAGAATAATAAATGTCAAAAGAATTTTGCATTCATACGTTTGCTTTACACGTTCCTTGATGAAATGTGTTCCGATAAACTCGCAGCACTGATCCCTGCTTGACGTAAATATCCACGACTAAATCGATAAGAAGTAACATTCTAGCCTTTCACTATAAATATTCCCCCTTTTACTCTGAAATTTCTTCTATCGAACTTGTAGATATTGAGAATTCTATCCATTCTCCTTCTCTTACTCTACTTACATGCATAAATTTAAATGTAATGTTAAGAGGCATCTCGTTGCTCAACTCCCTACCTAGAGTGTTCCTGTAAACATGGCCCCTAATTCACAGTAGCCTCTTACGTCTCTGCTGCAATTTTCCTTTTTTGGGATGAATCTGCGTAAAAAATTGCAAAACCTGGCAATGTATAAAGTAAACCATTCCTATAGCGCATGTGTCTCAAATTCCATGCGACAACATGATTAGGTAAAAATAAAAAGACAAGAGTTCAAAACAAACAAAAGACCAAACGTTCCATCATACGGACATTATTTTAGTCACTTTTACCTATAAGAAGATTTTTGTAGTAGTGGTGTTGGTCCTGAGGTAGTGCTTTCTTACATTGCCTTCTATCGGAAGGAATCATAACATATCCTGTTGAACCTAAAATTGACTGACTGCCTGCTTGCACTTCGTGGGTAGGCAAAAATCAATATTGTTAATACAAAAGTTTGGCCGAGAGACACATTTATTAAATTTGTTGAAATTTGAGCTCAATATTCGTCACGAAAATTCTTTTTCCATGGGTCATGAGTTGCGTGTTAAAGACACCTGTTATACTGAGTGGCGCTGCTAAAATGATGAAAAACAAGTAAATTTAAATCAAGTTAAATTCTCACCAATGTCTTAAATTTCTTCTAAATTAAAAACTATTGTTCAGTTTTGTGTGCATATGCACTTTGCTCATTTCTATAGTATTTCTCTTGGATGTATATTTGTGCCTTTGTATATGTTGTTCGTATATGGAATTAGTTGATAAGTGAGGAAACAAACTAATCAAAATAGTTATTCAGATACGTGTTTAAAGGGTTTATGGCTCCGTAATTTCGACTTGATTTAGAATGTTTTTATCATAGAATAAAAACTTTATTCAATTGAGGTGATACTATATATAAGGAAAGCACAAGCATTTTCTGTTAACAAATGTTCTCACGTAAACATGTATCACTACGTACTATCAAAAATCTTATGTGGTTGTTATATTGCTTGTCACGGAGCACACCTTTCATCAGTACACAGAAGGTTTTAGATTTTAGAAGAAAGTGCGAATGACAAATATTAAGAAGGAATCGTAAGCTTAATGCCGAGCGAAATGGAACCAGGTAGCTAATCAAAAGAGAGAGGAAAGGAGTGAAAGTGAGTGAGATAAATAAAATGGAAGAGGCAAAAGGGAGATAAGAGAATGGAAAGAGTGAGAAAGAATCTATTATGACACATTAATGAGAAAAGAGATATGAGAAAAATAAGAGAGAAAATGGAAGAGAGATGGGGTCTTTTATAAAATTACTATGAAACAAAGTAGAAAGAAGAGAATAAAGAAAAAGAAGGGAAAAGAGGAAATGGTGATGTTGTGCTTTCTTACATTGGAATTTGGGTGTAAATAAGCCTCTCCAACGTCCCAGTTCTCGTCGCACTGATCCAGTATAGGTCTGGTTAGTGCTTCTTTTCCTCGACGTTTCCATCCTCTTAGGCCCTTATCTACTATTGATGCTTAAATTACATTTTTTAAGGCGGAAGTTAATTTACGATTATACAGTTTTAGTTTTCTTTAATAAATGGCACAGTGGATAGAGTGTTTGGTGAAATTTAGTTTCAAAAGTTCCTGGAGATGGAAGGTTCAATCCTCAGTGCAGGCAACACAAACTACCATTGCAACTTATTTAGGACTTCTATCCAGTCATGGCTGACGGAACAAGAGCACGCCATGTCGGGGATTTAATAGATTCCGCGTAGATTACTAAGTTCGACATAAAGATTTCAGAGTTTGAAAATATACACCTAAATAAGGTTGGAAATTACACCAAGCGAAACGTTTTGCGAATAACACTCAACATAAGAACAGAAGAAAGACTATTCTTAAGACCGTCAATCCCGAATATAAGCTGACGTGATATTGTAAACAAGACATACGGAATTTTATGAATAACATTATTATTATTATTTTTATTTTTTAAATTTTTTTATTGCGAATTAATGCACTTTTCAAATTATTCATCATAATATACAATAATCAAGAGATGCATTGAATTAATTTGGAATTATTTTGAGATGTATGATTTGTCTAATTTATTATTATTTATTTATTAATTCAATAATATAACAATCGTTTTGGACCCAACAATTGGAAGAACAAAACATAGATTTATAAGACCAAAAAATCCGATCTTGACTGCCTTTCGGGGTCCGTGGCGCAGTGGATAGAGATGCGGAATATCTACGATTCCAGGTGAACATTGGAGGAAGCGGTTTCGATCCCACCCATAGCCGGTCAGAGGATTAGTTGGCCAAACCGTATTCATGGCAGTAGTTGCTGTGGATATAGTTAGAGGATTCAACATTTCTATCCCGTTGCGGTTAACCTGACGAAGGCTAGAGGAATAATTGGCCGAAACGTGAAAACAACAAGTAGAAGATGATGAATATAGTCCAAATAATCAAACACAATAAATTATAAGAACAGTGTTTCGAAGAATCGAAATACCAAAATCACGTAAGATGCGTATTATTTTAGTTACTTATCTCATACTTTGTAATATTTGATCTTTTTTAGACGGAATCAGGAATTGTCATGGAATGTTAATTGGAACCATTTCATTAATCCACAGAAAAAAAAACTTCCTCATTTTCTGTCAGCCATGGCCAAGTAGAAGTCTTAAATAATACGTAATTGTATTCTTTGTATTGCCCGCACTAAAGATAGAACCTTCCACCCTCACCAGACTGCTACTTAAAAATGATTATTATTGAAAATGTATATCCATTTTTTTGGAAGGAGGAAGTTAATTTACGATTAAATAGTTTTCTTTAATAAATGGTACAGTGGATAGAGTATATGGTGACATTCAGTTACATTCCTGGAGCTTGAAGGTTCAATCCCCAGTACGGCCGGCCCAAAATACCATTGCGAATTACCTAAGACTTCTAACCAGTCATGGTTGACGGATCGAGTACGTTTTCCCAATGATTAAATACAGAGTTCCGTTCGAAATTCCGCGTAGATCTCTGAGTTTGATAAAGATTCCCGGGTTCGAAAAGAAACACCTAAATAAGGTCGGATATTACAGCAAGCGAAACTCGTTGTTGTTGTTGTTGTTGTTCTTCTTCTTCTTCTTCTTCTTCTTCTTCTTCCTCTTCTGCTTTTTCTTCTTCCTCTTTCTACTACTGCTGCTGCTACTACTACTACTACTACTACTACTACGAATAACAAAAGAAATACTTACTCTTCTTTTGAGAGTTTCATATCTCTCTGTTTTTCTCTCTTGCTCTCTTCCATTTTCTTCGCGTTGTATCATTATCACGATTTGCCTTTAAAACATTTAATTAAAACTAATTTATGAAATTGTACAAAATGGTGAGACATAACACCAACATAACAAAACTCATTATTCAAATATCCTGTCGTTTCAACTTTACACCTTAAAACATTGATTCATTCGGAATTCTCTTATAGTTGATGTCTTTTTTATCGCAGAAAATCACAGTATTCTGTAGATTACTAGCACTCTTTACTTTGAAATGCTTTCTTTAGAAGCATCTGACAGTATCCAATGCACTGATTGTGAATAATATTTTTTTCTAAATTATCATCATTATTATGATTTACTCACTAGGAGTAGTCACGCAGGCCATCATCAATAAGTTCTCTTCGAGAACAACATGTGGCCATTCTCTTAAGTCTGCGTGGCAACAAGTCTCTCTAAATTTCTAATTATCTCCACCGCTTTCGATAACATTGGAGATGGATTTGCGTCATCATAACAGACGCTTACCATTGATTTCTTGTTGGCGGCGACCATTGGTCTTCGTAAAATTTGGGTGGCAAAAGCCGTCACAAGGTCCCAGTCCTCTTTGCACTCATCCAGTGAAGGCCTGGCTAGTGCTTGCTCTCCTCGCTCTTTCCATCCTACTATAACCTCCTCGCTTATTTGGTGTGGCGTCAGTTTTTGCTGACACAAAAAAAACGGGGGAAGGTAGGGATAAATTACAAATATACAGTTGCACTTTCCATGATGTTCTCTTTTGTATTTTAGCCGTTTCTGCATATCCAGTTTTTGGCTGTAGGTCATGTGAATTAGTCTATGCATTCAAGGGTTTTCTTTAATATTTCATCAGTTTTTATTACTGTTATCTGATGTGCCTTGCCAGCCATCTCTCTGATTTCAATTTCTTCCATTCTCTTTTCAAAGTTTTTGGTATTTTTGATAGCTGCTCTCCTACTATTATTGGTGTTATCCTGACTTTTTTCATTTTTTATATTACTTTGTGCTCTCTGGCCAGTTGAGTGTTTTCGCTCCGCTTCTCCGTCTCTTTCATTTTCACTCTGTAGAATAGCAAAATCTACAGTCTGAAAAGTCTTTTCGTTCTTGTTAACTAGTATGGAATTCGGTCGTCTTACTTGGATGGATGGATTTATCCGTTTGTATACTCATACCTCATAGGAGTGTTTTACTTTCATTTTTAAGTACTGCTGCCGGTTTGTGCTTGTACCATTGGTCTGTGTGTTCAAGATTCAGATGTTTGCACAAGTACCAGTGTACTGCCTTCCCCACTTGGTTGTGTCTATTCTTATATTCTTTTGGGGGCTAGTTGCTGCATTAACTTATTATGTGGTTTATTGTTTCACCTCTTTGTCCGCAGAGTCTGCATTTGCTGTTTTATTGTGTCTTGGTGACCCTTGCATTTATGTGGTTGGTTCTAATCGCGTTACCTTGTGTACCTGTTATTAGGGATTCAGTTTCTCAGTTAAGGTTTCCTTTTTATAGCCATGTCCCAGTGTTTTCGTTAGTCTCATCTTTTGTCACCCGTATTAATCGTCCATGCAGTTTCTCTTCCCGTGATTTTTCTCGTCTTATTCCTTTTTTCTGTTTTTTTTTTTTTTTTTTTTTTCAGTGCTCTGCATTATGTATTTTTCTAATTCGTTTCTTGCGTCATATATGCCGTCTTCTATACTCACCAGCCCTCTTCCCCCGTTTTGTTTCTTACATAGAATCGGCCAGTACTCTCTTTTGGATGTAGTGCATTGTGCACAGTCATAAGTTTCCTGGTATTCTGGGCGAGATGCACCAGTTATTTTTGGTTCAAATATAAATGGCCCAGAGTCTCTTACTAGTGACACTGCCCATGTGTTTATACCTTTAATTAGATTTCTACTATATAGCTTCGTTCCGAGGGGTTCTTTTCGTTCTTCTGCGACATTGTTTTCTAATTTTCTATTTCATTTCTGTTGTTTTGATGATGTCTGCTTCGAGAACTCCCAAATATTTGAGACTATAATGCCTGTTATGTCCGTTTCGTTGACTAGTATCATACCTTCTGTTGCTTCCGGTTTTCCCTTCTCGTGATCAGGAGCGCACACTTTTCCATGTCGAATTCTATTCAGATGTCCTGACTGAAGATTCTGGTTGTGTTTATTAGCGTCTCTAATTTCTTCTTGTTTTTTTGCAAACAAATTAATGTCATCCATTCGGGTACTTGTGCTTCTTGGATACATCTTTTCAGTTTCTGAATTATTAGTCTCTCATGTAATTTTGTGAAATTGTTTTAAACCAATGGGTATGTATTTCGTCGTAAACTAGTGCTTTCTAGTTTGTTATTTTCCGTAGAGTTTTCTTGATGGTTTTCTTGCCGATTTCATTCTCTGCCCCTTCTTCGATTTGCTGCGACTCCACTTTCATGTGTTTCAGCCATTCGTCGCTTCCCATATTTGGCTCCAGTAGTGTTTTGTTTCTGTCGGGTCCGGTTGTCCTGTTCTCGTTCTTTCTCCGTTCACATTTTTGATAAAACTCTTTTGTTTGAACTGTTCCGTTTTGTATTTGTATCGTTTTAATTTCCCTTTCTTTTGCTGCTATTTTTTTTGCTTCAATTTTTCCTGTATTTTGTTAAGCTTCTCCCTGCTTGTTATTTTCTACTGTTTCATCCTCTTCTAGTCGTTTTTGTTTTGTTTATCGCTTTAACTTCCTTCTTAAGTTTGTTAATCTGAGTTTCCATCCTCATTATCTTTCTCCGTCTTTTACTACTTTAAACTTCATATCTACTGTCTTGGCACCTGCGTAAAATAAATTAAGTCCGTAATTGTATCTGCTAGGAGATTCTTAGTTTCTGCTCTTATTTTTTTCCACTCTTGGTTCCTTAAGTATGTGAGCTTTATTTTTTCTTCGTTCATAAGTTGTCTGATGTTTTTTACTTCAACTGCTTCATCCTCATTAAGATCTGTTGCTTCATAGATCTCGATCTCCATGTTCCCTGTGTCTGCAGGTTTTCTATATCTGGAGTTTTTATGTGTGGGGAGTGGAGTTTTGTTTCGTCTTCCCTTATCAGTAGTATGATGTTTTCTGCTTCTGTTGCATTCTCGTTGAGTTCTGTTGTTTCATAGATCTCGGTCTTACTGTTTACTGTGTTTATAGTTTGCTGGTCATCTACGTGTGGATTTTCCATGCGCTAGATTCCAGTGAGGATCGCACCGTGTCTTTTTCATCATTTATCCGTTATTGTATTTAGAGTAGTTCTAAATTAGAAAAACCACCCTTTTGTAATAATAAGAGGCTTGCCTTTTTTTCTGTTGTTCTTGGCACGAAGGCCAAGAAGCGGTGGTCGAGGCGCTCGCTCGATACGAAGAAGTAACAGGGGCCATCTTCAACCGTAGCAAGTCTGTTGGCCTGCGGTTGGGGGCCTGGACCGGGGTAAATTCGCTTCCAGGTATTTTCAGCTGGACCGATGGACCGGTCCGCATTCTCGGTGTCTGGTTTGGACCGGGACTTCAGCTGGAAAAGAATTGGTCGGAAGTACAGTCTAAGGTCAAATCGTCAGTAAAGACTTGGATTGGAAGGAAATTGTCCTTGAAGGGTCGGGCGGAGGCGTGTGCTACATACGTCCTTCCGCTCATCCTTTACCGTTTGTCTGTACTTCCTCTCCCTGCAGAACGACTAACCCGCTTACAAGGGCGCCTCGATTCACTTTTGTGGAACGAGGGTAAGCATTATGTCTGCAGAGAGGTCTGTGTTCAAAATCCGAGCGAGGGAGGCCTGGGTCAGCCCAGTCTCTTGTGTCATAGAAACGCCGAGAGATTGGCTTTCCTGGGTCGTTCGCTTGAAGGAGACGCTCCTTGGGTCCCTGCGGTTGAGAACTCGTTTCCCAATCTCAAACCCAACCCTTCGGTAGAAGGTCGTCGTAGACCGAAGGGGGAATCCAAGTTCTTCTCCGAATGCCGAACCGCTCTTAGAGCTTTGCCGGGGACCAATGTCCTTGATCAGCCAAGGAAGAAACTGTATCGGGATTTAGTGGAGGGGACCGCGAAGGATCCACTTTGTAGGCGGATGGGATGGTCGATGGAGGTTGTCCGTTCTCAATGGTGTTGGGCGCCAGGACGGGAGATTCTGAATAACTCGGAATTCTCCCTGACTTGGCGACTGGTCCGAAATGCGCTGCCCCTCTTCGACGTACTTTTCCGGTATAAAGAACATACCGCCCGCTTCTGTCCGTGCTGTGACGAACGCGAGCCCGAAACAATCGAGCACGCGTTTTTTAGTTGCAGCCGGATACAGCCCCTATTAAGGTACGTCGAGGGGGTAACAGCTCGCATCGATGCCGAGTGTCTGCTCGATCTCGACGTAGGAACTTTTGTGTACAACATGGAGCCGCCGTTCCCCAGGGAGGAAAGTTTGGTTTTCCTGGCGATCCTAGCAGTAGCGCGCATGACCATTTGGATCACGCGCCTCAAGTTGGTCCACGAAGGGACATCTGTTCCTGATCGGGATCTGATCGTTTACTTTAAACATTTGCTTAAAGTAAAGATCAGATGCGATTGGAAGAGGTTGCCTAGAGTGGAATTTGAGAAGAGGTGGGTGCACAGCACTAGTTTGTGCATCCGTCGAGGAGCCAAGTTTCAATACGTGTTCCCTCCTTAGGCATGGCATGGGCGGTGCTGGGTCCTACGGAACCCATCCCGCCTAGGTTAGCATTATAAGTTCAGTAAAGTAACTCTTGACTGGTGGTACAAATGAGATCCTGTTCCTGATTTTATTTTTTGGTATTAGAGAACCTCTGAGTCTGCCCAACCCCCCTGCTCCTCATCTTTATTTTCTGATGCCCCCGGTCATCCCCCTACTCAGAGGTCACCTTCCTACCCCCTCCATCCGTTGCTTTATTTTCTCCCACCTCCATTAAGACGACTTCCCCAAACCCCATTAGGGATGCTCTGCTTGTTTTCGGTTCCTCGGAAAACAGTGGGGGATCTAGCCACATAGAATAGTACAGGGGGGTCTTACTAACAACACATTAGTAGTTTTTTCCTTATTTTTGAAATGAACATATTCATTAGTTTTTTCCCACTCCACGAACACTTTATGCCAATTAATTCAAGAACTCTTTCTAATGAAATCGAACTTTATTTTCTCACACATACACACACACACACACACAAAAAAAAAAAAAAAAAAATGCACACACAACATACAGAAATGAATATACAAATTGTACATAGTTAAATTTTACATTGAACGCTGGGGTTATTAGTTAGATTAGGATCCACAGAGTGATTGAGGTATTTTGGTAAATGTTGCCAGTCAAGAGTAAGACTTCAAAGTCTCATCTGTTACATAGTCAAAAAGACCCTGTACCCTCCCCCTCCCAATTTCTTGTAGGGCCTTGTGCCTAATTTTGTTGAATTGAATTTTTTGTACGTTTTTTATGTTCAATTTTTTCTTTCTCAATAAAATATATAAACAAGATCAAAGTGTAGTATCTGTTCTCTGATACATACACAGCGATAGGCAGTGTTGTTCTGGCGACACATTCTCGTGCCCGGCGAGCTTGTTGGGTAGCGTTCTGTCCGCACCCCCACTTGGTCTGTCTTTCTCTGCTCTCCCCCCTCACGGGGGGATCCGAGCTGATAATTTACGACCTTCCCGCGAGGGAGGGTCGGAAACACTTTCTCTCTTCCCTCCACTAACTTCCCACTCCCTCTCTCAGTTCTATCTCCCCTCTTGCCGCCTTTGGCGCCACTTCTTTTTGGCGCCAAAGTCGGCTCCCACTTTGGACGCCGACTCCACGTCACTCATTTTGGTGAATTATACAGGGAAGAGAGAGCTTTTTTCAAAAATGGACACCCCCAGCCCGGGGACCACCAATACCGATACCCCCATCCAGGGGCCTCCCACAAGAAAAACTGCTCCCCAAGAGGACGACTCCCCAACAGGGGAAGCAAAAAGCAACGGGGCATACCGCCCGGACACTAAACCGAAGGACGCCCCCCAGAAGGGAGAAAACTCACCAGCAGCTCCCCAAGAGGGCGACTCCCCACAAAGGGGAGAAAAAACAATGTTGGACGGGGCATCCCGTTCCGACAACAAAAATCAAGAGGCAGTAGCCCCAAAGGACGATAAGGGAGACAGTGCTCCCCAAGAGGGCGACTCCCCACAAAGGGGAGAAAAACAATGTTGGACAGGGCATCCCGCTCTGACAACAAAAATCAAAAGGCAGTAGCCCCAAAGGACGATAAGAGAGACAGTGCTCCCCAGGAGGGCTACTGCCCCAAAAGGGGAGCAAATCAAGAAAACGAGGGGGCATACAGCCTAGACCTCCCCAAAACAAAAGGGGCAAAAGCTCCCAAGGACAATAAAGAGGACAATGCTCCCCAGGAGGCCGACTCCCCAAAAAGGGAAGTATTTCCTGGAAGAAGTATAGAGCAGGGAGAGTCGGTCCCAAAGGAAAGCGGAAAGGGAAATGCCTCTCAAAATAGCAACCCTTCCACCAAGGAACAGCAAAAACAGTCCAACCTCACCAAAGATCCAACACCAACAAGAGGGCCGGCATGGGGGAAGACTGTAGAGAAGCAACTGTCCCCTCAAGAGTATAGAGACTTGTACTTGACCAAGTACAGACAATACATAGAGGGGGCAGAAATTAAACCAGTGCCAGGCGCTTGGGAGGCAATCGAAGACAGAGTGCTCTCCCTCATCATCTCGGATATGCCGGAAAACCGCCTCCTAGGGATGAAAAAGGAAGACATGGCAGGGCTCCTACACAAGCTAAACATCCCGGTATTATACCTGTACCAGAGGAGCTACGCCATGTGGGACATCCTCTTACCCACCAAGGAAGATGCGGAAAGACTCTCCCTACAGGAAATTAAGTATGGGAGAATAAAACTAAAGCCCGAATACCAGGGCAGGACAAGGACCCGGGTGCAGGTATTCAATGTACCTATGCAAATATCAGCAGAAATCCTGGGATCCTTCTTCACACAGTTCGGCGAGGTGGAAAAAATAACCCCAGTGCGGTCGAAAACCGGCATGCACTTGGGCAGCTACACTGTGGCCATGAGGCTAAAGAAAGAAGGCTTCCAGGCGATACCAGCACAGCTGACATTTAAGGAGGCAACTACGACAGTAGTAGTGGAGGGGCGTCGTCCGCACTGCTGGTTCTGCCAAAAACAGGGTCACATGGCCAAGAGCTGCCCTCAAAGGTCAACTCCTACTCAAGTGACACTAAAGGCGGTCCCAACCTCTGAGACAGAACCAGTGTCCAAACAGGCTGTCACAACTCCTGCAACCGGAGCACCAACCCCAGCACCGAGGAAACCCAAAACTGTGCAGGAGGCCAAAGGGGAGGAATGGATCACGATAATGAGGCGGAAATGGAAGCCCACAATCCCATCTGCCACCGTCCCACAACCAACCCAACAACTGAGGCAGCAACAACAACAGCAGCCTCCACAACAGCCGCAGCAACAGCCATGGCAGCAGACACAGCAGCAGCAGCCAAACCAGCCATTGAACCAGCCGCAGCAACAACATCAGCTGCCGCGGCCAATGCCACAACCAATGCCACGAAAACAGCGGCAACAACAAAAACAGCAGCAGCAGCAACAGCCAGAACAGCAGCAGCAGCAGCAACAAAAACGGCTGCAGCAACCAGAAAAGCAACAGCACCAACCGGAGAAACAACAACTAGAGGAGCAGCAACAACCAACGGTCCCCACACCAATTGAGACGGGGATCAAGCGAAGAAAACACTGCTCCTCTGAGGATGAATCTGCTAGTGAGAGGGAGAGGAACTCAACCTCACCACTCCCCGGTTCATTCAAAAGAATAAAAAAGAAAAGGAAAGGGGAAGAAAAGGCAGCCCCCATTCCCTGTGAGCATACACCACCTCTAACAACAACACAACCCACTTCCATCCCCATACCACATACTGCACCAACACTAGACACCGCACTAACACCAACACCAACATCAGACACCGCACCAACACCAGACACTGCACCAACACCAGAAACTGCACCAACACCAACACCAGACACCGCACCAACACTAACACCAGACACCACACCAACATCAGACACCGCACCAACACCAACACCAACACCAGACACCACACCAACACCAGACACCGCACCAACACCAACACCAGACACCACACTGACACTCGTCCCCACACCAATACAAATTGAGCCGCCATCCCAGAAAGAAAAGAATGAACCCGGGAGGGGGAGAGACCCTTCAGATTCTCACACTTACGGACTCACTCCAACAGGGACTCTCGCCCTCGAAACGAGAGAGGAACTTTGTTTTGTAGACCCCCTGTCAGTGGCAATGGGCTTACCACACCGGCAGAGAAAAAATTTAAAACCTCTGCTGGACTTCCAACAGATAGGGGGAAAAGACGTTAATGTCCCCTCTAATTTCCCGGACGCCCCACGGCTAACAACTTTCGTCAGGCTTCCTGAGGCCTGCAAAACCAACGTGTGGACAATGCTGGAAGCCGCTGAAGGGGCTGGTCCGGGAATTGAACTGATTAGGAAAAATGACCCTTCCCTTGAGGAACTCGCAAAACAATGCAAGGGAAGGGTCCCAGTGTTGGTCCATCCGTCACTCTATAGGGCCCTTAAATTGACTTACCCTTTGGATGTCGGCGGCATTGTGAGAGAAGGTCAGGACATGAATAACCTGACCACCTTGAGCATTGCACACAACGTCGGTGTCCTTTCCCCGGCTGACTTCGGAGCTGAGTGTAACACACCTTAAGGTAGGTACCATGGCTTTGAATTTGGCTAGTCTGAATGCGAGGGGCTTGAGATCATCGGGCCGGGCGGCTCGCCTCCGGCACGGCCTCTTGTCCCTGGGAGTGGATGTTGCTGCGATTCAGGAGACGCATTTCGTTTCCTCTGTGGACTGTCAGGTGCTGGCCCGAGACTTTGAGGTTTTCTCAGCATATGGCAGCCCGCGGGGGAAGGGAGTTTCCGTGCTGGTTAAACGTACCCTGTCGGCGACGGTCGACGTTGTCCATAGAGATGCGGTGGGTAGGCTGGTTGTGGCCGATGTTGCCGTAAAAGATTCTGTGTTTCGGGTGATTGCGGTTCATGCGTCCAGCACCGCTCGTGAGAGGGTCTCATTCTTCAGTCAGCTTGACGCGTTTGTAGATTGTCGGAAGCGGGTAGTGCTAATGGGGGATTGGAATTCCATCTTAGACCCCGACATAGATAAGGTAGGAGGCGGAGCTAGAGGATCGGAGAGGTGCGAGTCCAGCCTGGCTGATCTGATGGCTAGATGCGGTCTGGTCGACAGGTTTCGGTTCGAGCATCCAGGGCGGGAGATGTGGACATGGACCAATAGTGTTTCCTCCTATCCAAATACCTATTTGGACAGGATGTTAGTTAGGAGAGGCGAAGTAGACTTCTTATCTTGTCCCACGTTCACTTGGCTAGGCCAGACGGACCATAAATTAGTTATGGCCCGGCTGAAGCTAGGAAATAGGCCTAAGTTAGCGGGGTACTGGAAGTTAAACACCTCCCTTCTGGAGATACAAGACTTCCAAGATCAGTTAAGAGAATTGATTAAAAAGGCACTAGTGGGGGCGGTTACCGGGAGTAAGTGGTGGTTAGGTCTCAAAGCCAAGATCAGAAGCTTCTCCGTCAAGTATGCCCAGCGCCTCGCACTAGATAAGGCCAAGACGAAGAAGAAGCTAGAGCAGAAACTAGCCCAGGCTACGGGGGAGGGTGATAGGGTTAGTCAGGAACTAGCTAAGCAGGACCTTCTACGCGAGACTAGCGAGCGTTACGAAGGCCAAGTAGTTAGAGCTAGGCTTAGAAAGATAGGCAACGAAGCAGTCAATTCTGATGCAGACGTGCGCCGTGAGGTTTCTAGGCGTGGCTCGGACAAATACATTGCAAAAATCAAACATCCGAATGGACGCACCCTGGAATCGACTCGGGAGATCTGCGAGGGGTTTCGAGAACATTTCGAGGAGCGTTTTATGCAGCAGCCCGATCTTCCGGTCCTTGAGTTTAGCGACTATTTGGCCGACTCTCCCCGCCTCGAGGACGCTAGAGCGGCTAGTTGCGAGGGCCGGGTGACGGAGCAGGAGGTCTTTACTGCGCTGAAGCAGGTCAGCTGTGACAGATCGCCAGGACTTGATGGTCTGCCATACGAACTGTACTTGAGGCTGTCGCCCATGTTTCTGCCTCTTCTGACGGATATGTTCAACCATTGGTTTGCTCAGGGATCCATCCCAGGGCAGGTGACCAAGGGAGTGATCACATTGCTGAAGAAAGGTGACGGGCATGGAGGGGAAGAGTTAGACGACTACAGGCCCATAACTCTGCTAAACACAGAGTTGAAGATTTTGGCCAAGGTCCTGTCGAATCGGCTGCAGGTTGTTATCGACGAGTTGGTTGAACCGGAACAGAACTACGCTGTGAAGGGGAGATCGATTCAGAACAACTTGCACCTGATCCGCATGATCCTAGAGGGGGGAATAGATGACGACACGGAAGCCGCGCTGATAAACTTAGATCAGTCCAAAGCTTTCGATAGGGTCGACCATCGTTTCCTGGCATCTGTCTTAGAGACCGCCGGTTTTAAACCGGACTTTTGCAAGTGGATCTCCATAATGTATCGACAGCCCATGGCTGTCGTGCAAGTGAACGGAAAGCGCTCGAAACCCTTTGTTATCTCTCGGTCGGTTCGTCAGGGTTGTCCGCTGTCGCCCCTGCTTTATGTCCTGGCTTTGGAGCCTCTTCTCCGCAAGCTGAGACATGGGGAGGCAAATTCGGCCCTGCGCGGAATGGCTCTGCCTGGCGGCTCAGCTGCCAAGGTATCCGCGTTCGCCGATGATGTCACGATCTTCGTGTCGGGCTTCAGAGACATTGAGGTCGTGTCGGAGGCACTCACACAGTACGAAAGAATTACAGGGGCCAAGATAAACCGCAACAAGTCGGTAGGACTGCGGTTGGGCGCATGGAGTGGCAACGCAAACCTCCCTGCGCCCTTCAGCTGGACAGATGGCCCGGTCCGGATCCTCGGCGTGTGGTTCGGACCGGGTCTCCAGCTTGACAAGAATTGGTTGGAGGTACGGTCAAAGGTGGAGGCTGCAGTCAATTCGTGGCTTCCTAGGAAACTTTCCTTAAAGGGTAGAGCTGAGGCGTGCGCCACTTACGTCTTTCCTCTCATCCTTTACAGACTGGCCGTACTTCCCCTGCCTGCACAACACCTAAAAGCTCTTGTCGAACTCTTGTCTCGCTCCTTTGGGACAGAGGAAGACACTGGGTGAGCAGACAGGTCTGTATTCAACGTCCGTGTGAGGGAGGCTTGGGAATGCCGGACTTGAAGTGTCATCGAGATGCTGAGAGGCTGGCCTTCCTGAGCCACTATATGCAGGAGGACCAACCGTGGCACCCCGTGGTTACTGCCGCCTTCCCCGACCTCGTTCTCGACCCTTCCATCGAGAGCCGTCGCAGGCCGCGGGGAGAATCTGCCTACATGAAAGAGTGCCGAGCCGCGCTAAAACGACTACCAAGGTCCAGTGACCTTGTGACTGCTACCCGTAGGGAACTCCACAGGGATCTAGTGAAGGGGGCCGCTGACGACCCGCTATGCGCGCGTTTGGGGTGGCAGCAGAGTGAGATCCGCTCCGCGTGGAGCTGGGCGCCAGGTTCGAGTCATCTGAACAATTCGGAGTTCTCTCTGACCTGGCGATTGGCCCGAAATGCACTTCCACTCAACAACATACAATGCAGTTCTGGGTTTTTGGAGTCGCCTGATTGTCCCCGTTGTGGGACAACGGCCGTGGAAACTACGGATCACGCTTTCTTCGATTGCCGCGAACTCCGCCAGTACTGGTCGTATGTCAGTGGGGTGACGGCTCGCATCGATCCTGAGCATCCTCGCCCAATTACTGTATCCAATGTTGTGGACAACGTGAGGCCGCCGTGGGACCGGGAAAGACAAATGGTCTACGTTACGATTCTGGCCGTGGCGAGAATGGTGATTTGGACGTCGCGTCTGCAAGGTTGCCGGGGGGTGTTGTCTTTTTCTGATCAAGATCTGATCGCTTTCTTTAAACACCAACTACGGGTGAAGATCAGATGTGATAGAAGAAGGCTGCATCGCGCGGCATTTGACAGAAGATGGATACATGTGGCAAGTCTGTGTGTACGAAGAGGAGCCAAATTTGAATACGTGTTCCCCGCCTAGGTGTGGAACGCGCAGTTCTGTAAAGTTAAATTAAACAAGTAGTCTCTCAGCTAGCTGAGTGTGTGTTCCATCCCTCCCCGATTAGGAAGCCTCCAAGATCCCCATCCCCTCTTACCTGCAATTTTTGTTCTCACCCCTTCCTCTAAATTTTACCCATCTTGGAGAAAAAGAAATACAAATTAACCTCCATCCCTTACCCACAAAAATTTTCTTTTCTCCATTCACCCCCATCTAGAGGGCATCCCCACCTAGAGACTGACCCGCAGAAGCGAGGTTCCTTTTACAAACCTAGTGGAACGGGCAGTCTATCAATTAGACGGGGTTGGGAGGGTCCTACTAATCACCTTTTGTTTTTTCTTCCCCCGCCCTCGACACAAATGAATTATTGTTACCATTTTATTGTTATCTTTTTTGTTTTTACACGTCAATAAAAAATGTTTTAAAAAAATTGGGAGTTACTAGGACGCCCCCCAATATGAAAGGGTGAATGCGGTATTATGGTGAAAGAAGATACTAGCTGGGAGAAACTTTTGACTTTGTTTAGTTCTGGAGTGACAAGGATGACCAACGACCCCCAAAATTCCCCCCTTTTGAGTTGGCCATGTGCCTAAGTTTTTTGTTCAACGTTAATTTTGAATGTATTTTTTAACATGAATAAAAGATTTAATATCTCAAAGTGTAGTATCTGTTCCGGCAGATGCTGCACTTAAGATAATTTGTACCAGTCAATGGAGGGGAAACCCTCTATACTGGTACAATTATTATTTTTGGTAACCAGAGTGCCCCCTTTTTGCCTACTTTTAGGGGAGCTGGTTTTTACCTCACATTAAAAACGGCCTTGTGCCTAATTTGCTCAGTGGGGGAGCAAATAAATACCATCTGTTCCGGCAGATACTGCAGGCTATGACTAGCTATGACTAGCAAAGACCAGATGTGGGGGCAACTCCACATGCCTGACCTTTAACCAGCTCCCATTTCCCACCTCTCGGGAGCTGGTCCCCTTTTTCCCTTCCCCCTCCCTTCACTCCTCACATTAAAAATCGGCCTTGTGCCTAATTTGCTCAGTGGGGGAGCAAATAAATACCATCTGTTCCGACAGATGCTGCAAGCTATGACTAGCTCTGACTAGCAAAGACCAGATGTGGGGGCAACCTCACACGCCTGACCATTAACCAGCTCCCATTTTCCACCTCTCGGGAGCTGGTCCCCTTTTTCCCTTCCCCTCCCTTCACTCCTCACTTTAAAAATCGGCCTTTTGCCTAATTTGCTCAGTGGGGGAGCAAATAAATACCATCTGTTCCGACAGATACTGCAAGCTATGACTAGCTATGACTAGCAAAGACCAGATGTGGGGGCAACCCCACATGCCTGACCTTTAACCAGCTCCCATTTCCCACCTCTCGGGAGCTGGTCCCCTTTTCCCTTCCCCCTCCCTTCACTCCTCACATTAAAAATTGGCCTTGTGCCTAATTTGTTCGGTGGGGGAGCAAATAAATACCATCTGTTCGGACAGATACTGCAAGCTATGACTAGCTATGACTAGCAAAGACCAGATGTGGGGGCAACCCCACATGCCTGACCTTTAACCAGCTCCCATTTCCCACCTCTCGGGAGCTGGTCCCCTTTTCCCTTCCCCCTCCCTTCACTCCTCACATTAAAAATTGGCCTTGTGCCTAATTTGTTCGGTGGGGGAGCAAATAAATACCATCTGTTCCGACAGATACTGCAAGCTATGCCTAGCTATGACTAGCAAAGACCAGATGTGGGGGCAACCCCACATATCTGACCAGTCAAGTCAAGGATTCGTCACTTGACACTCAGCCCAACAGGTGAGGGGCCGGGAACCGGCCCAGCACCTGTTGGACTGAGGTACACCGCCTGGGTAATACCTAGGAGGTCCACCCTCCCAGGCCTTGCCACCGGGCTTTCCGGTGGGGCAAGTTTATTGCTTGCTGCCTGAGGCGCTCCGACCGGGGAATGCCGACGGGGTTACTCAGGCAATTTTTAAAATTACAGGAGTGCCCCTCCTTTAGGGGAGCCTGCGGGGTTCCCACTTTCCGGCCTTGTGCAACATTTTGATGATGTGGGCAGCAAATAAATATCAACCCCACATGCCTGACCTTTAACCAGCTCCCATTTCCCACCTATCGGGAGCTGGTCCCCTTTTTCCCTTCCCCCTCCCTTCACTCCTTACATTAAAAATCGGCCTTGTGCCTAATTTGCTCGGTTGGGGAGCAAATAAATACCATCTGTTCCGACAGATACTGCAAGCTATGACTAGCTATGACTAGCAAAGACCAGATGTGGGGGCAACCCCACATGCCTGACCATTAACCAGCTCCCATTTCCCACCTCTCGGGAGCTGGTCCCCTTTTTCCCTTCCCCCTCCCTTCACTCCTCACATTAAAAATCGGCCTTGTGCCTAATTTGCTCGGTGGGGGAGCAAATAAATACCATCTGTTCCGGCAGATACTGCAAGCAAAGACCAGATGTGGGGGCAACCTCACATACCTGACCTTTAACCAGCTGCCATTTCCCACCTCTCGGGAGCTGGTCCCCTTTTTCCCTTCCCCCTCCCTTCATTCCTCACATTAAAAATCGGCCTTGTGCTTAATTTGCTCGGTGTTGGAGCAAATAAATTACATCTGTTCCGGCAGATACTGCAAGCTATGACTAGCTATGACTAGCAAAGACCAGATGTGGGGGCGACCCCACATGCCTGACCTTTAACCAGCTCCCATTTCCCACCTCTCGGGAGCTGGACCCCTTTTTCCCTTCCCTCTCCCTTCACTCCTCACATTAAAAAATCGGCCTTGTGCCTAATTTGCTCGGTGGGGGAGCAAATAAATACCATCTGTTCCGGCAGATACTGCAAGCTATGACTAGCTATAACTAGCTATGACTAGCAAAGACCAGATGTTGGGGCAACCCCACATGCCTGACCATTAACCAGCTCCCATTTCCCATCTCTCGGGAGCTGGTCCCCTTTTTCCCTTCCCCCTCCCTTCACACCTCACATTAAAAATTGGCCTTGTGCCTAATTTGCTCGGTGGGGGAGCAAATAAATACCATCTGTTCCGGCAGATACTGCAAGCTATGACTAGCAAAGACCAGATGTGGGGGCAACCCCACATGCCTGACCTTTAACCAGCTCCCATTTCCCACCTCTCGGGAGCTGGTCCCCTTTTTCCCTTCCCCCTCCCTTCACTCCTCACATTAAAAATTGGCCTTGTGCCTAATTTGCTCGGTGGGGGAGCAAATAAATACCATCTGTTCTGCAGATGATGCACTTAAGATAATTTGTACCAGTCAATGGAGGGGAAACCCTCTATACTGGGACAATTATTATTTTTGGTAACCAGAGTTCCCCCTTTTTTGCCTACTTTTAGGGGAGCTGGTTTTTACCCCACATTAAAAACGGCCTTGTGCCTAATTTGCTTTGGTGGGGAAGCAAATAAATACATCAAAGTGTAGTATCTGTTCCGGCAGATACTGCAAGCAAAGACCATATGTGGGGGCAACCCCACATACAAGACCTTGGTCAATGTAGGGGCAACCCTTCATACCAATTGTCACTATCCAGCTCCCCTACTCCCCGGGGAGTTGGTCCCCATTTCCCCTTCACTCCTCACATTAAAAATCGGCCTTGTGCCTAATTTGCTCAGTGGGGGAGCAAATAAATACCTCAAAGTGTAGTATCTGTTCCGGCAGATACTGCAAGCAAAGACCATATGTGGGGGAGACCCCACATATAAGACTTTGGTCAATGTAGTGGCAACCCACCCTTCATACCAATTGTCACTATCACGCTCCCCTACTCCTCGGGGAGTTGGCCTCCATTTCCCCTTCCACTCCTCACATAAAAAATCGGCCTTGTGCCTTATTTGCTCGGTCGGGGAGCAAATAAATACCTTCTTGGCCTTCGAGCCGGGATCAAAGTGTAGTATTTGTTCCAGCAGATACTGCAAGCAAAGACCATGGTCAGCAATTCTTTGTTCAGTTGTATGCTATTCACTGGGCATGTCCCACAACGCCCTTATCCGTTTCCGATAACCGTATTCTTTGGGTTGGCTTCTGTAATAGTATTACATTACAAGTCTATTTTCTTTCGTTGTCCCTTCTTTTTCTTCTTCTTCTTCTTATAATAATAATAATAATAATAATCATAATCATAATCATCATCATCATCATAATCATCATCATCAATTTTCAAACATGTTTATCACCAGCGATCGCTCACTGGCAACAACCTGTTTTCTAATAATAATAATAATAATAATAATAATAATAATAATAATAATGATGATAATAATAATAATAATAATAATAATTATTATTATTATTATTATTATAATATAATATATATATATATATATATATATATATATATAAAAGTGAAAATGTCACTGTGTGTGTGTCTTTGTGTGTACATATCTCTACCAAATAACTCTGTCATATTTTGATCTACAGACTCGAGATTTGACATAAAGAGCGTTGAGATTTGGAAAAATCTTTTTAATTCGTTTTCAGACAGACGTTTGGCAGTCAAGAGGCCAAAGTTCAACGATTTGACCTTTGAAAACTCTACCAAACTCCTCCGCTAATTTTGAGTCTAAACACTTGAAATTTTAGAGATAGGCTACTTGGACATGGATCTAAATTTACGATTTGATTTGAGTACAAAACAATAAATGTTAAGGGGTCATAATTAGGGTCAAAATTTTTAAAAAATATCACCTATGCGGTCTCTATCAAATTTCTCAGCCAATTTTTGGTCTAAACATTTGAAAGTTTACATAAAGTGTATTCAGACAAACATTTTAATGTTTTGTTTTTTCTCTAAATTTGGCTTGCAAGGGGTTAAGGTTAAAAAAATTTGACCTTTGCGGTTTCTAGCAAACTATTAAGCGAATTTTGGGTCTAAACATTTTAAATTTTTCATGAGGTGTATTCAGATATGCAGCAAGCTTTTTAATCAATGTTTGAGCGAAAATTTGACTGCCAAAATGTCAAAGTTGAAAGAGTTGAACTTTGCAGACTCTAAAAAATTCCTTTGCCAATTTTAGGTCTAAACACTTAAAATATTAGATGCAGGTAACTTAGACATGGGTCAAAGATTTTATTTTTATGTAAAACCAGACAATTTTTGGTCCAAACATAAAAGGGTAATCACACATGGGGCAAGTTATGAACAATAGAAAGGGCCCGAGCAAAGCCGGGATGAACTGCTAATAATAATAGAAAAGGAGAAAAACAAATTTGAATGCAGCTTGGATATATTATTTCTTAAGATTCTGGTCATGTTTATTAGTGTCTCTAGTCCTGGCTTTGTTTTTTCCAACAGTTTTAGGTCATCCATGTACATTAAGTGGTTCATTCTTTCTTCTGTGTTGGTGAACTTGTATCCGGCTTGACATTTCTACGTATGTATCCGAATACATACTAAGAAAATGCCAACCCGAATACAAGTTCACTCACACAGAAGAACGAATGAACCACCTAATTCAGATGGATAACATAAAACTTTTTGCAAAAATGAATACAGAACTAGAAATACTAATAAATACAAGAACCTTTAGGCAGAGTATCCAAATGGCATCTGGTATGGAAAAGTGCGCACTTCTGACCACATGGAGGGGAAACTAGAAGTAACAGAAGGTATAGTTCTATTCAATTAAAGAGAAATGAGGGCATTAGGTGAACATGATAGCTACAAATACGTGTGAGTGCTGTAAGCAGACGCCATCAAAGCAACAGAAATAAAAGAGAAAATAAGAAAGGAATACCTCAGAAGAACAAAAAGCTCCTCGAAACTAAACTATATAGTCGAAACCTAATTAAAGGAATAAACATGTGGGCAGTGTCACTAATAAGATACTCTGGACTGTTTATAAACTGGATCAAAGAAGAATTAAGGAATCTCGACCAGAAGACTAGGAAACTCATGACAATGCACAATGCACTATACCCGAAAGACGATACTGACCGACTATATGTGAAAAGGAAAGACGGGGGAAGAGGGCTGGTCTATATAAAAGACTGTATAACTAATACAAAAATTAGAAAAATACATAATGCAGAACACCAAAAGGATAATAACTAACAAGAGACACCGATGAAACAAACAAGATAGAAAAAGAGACGAGGAATAAGACCAAGAAAGAAAAATTTAAAGACAAACATCTACATGACGATTCATAAAGATTAAAATAGAAGAGACCAACGAAAACACCTGGAAATCGCTACAAAAAGGAAACCTAAACAGGGGAGATGAATCACTAATAACAGTTGCACGAGATAATGCAATAAAAACCAAAGCAAGTATCGACAAGACACAAGACAACAGCAAATACAGACTCTATGAATAAAGAGACGAAACAATAAACCACATAAGCTAATGCAGCAAACTAGCCTCCCAAAATATAAAAAATAGACACGACGAAGTGGAGAAGGCAGTACATTGGCAATTATACAAACAATTAAATCTTGAACACACAGACAAATGGTATAAGCAAAAAACAGCTACAGTACTGAAAAATGAAAGTCACAAAATCCTATGGCACATGGATATACAAACGGATAAACCCATCCAAACAAGAAAACAGGTTGTCATAATATTTAACAATAAAAGTCTTGCCGGATTGTAGATTTTGCTCTTTCGGCAGGCCATAGAGTGAAAAAACAAAGAGACTAAGAAACGGAGCAAATACATGAAATTAGCCAGAGAGCTTAAACGGATCTGGAAAATAAAGAAAATAAAAATAACACCAGTAATAGTAGGAGCACTAGAAACGATACCGAAAAGCTTAAAAAAAAAGAATGGGGGAGATTAGAATCAGAGCGAGGGCACAGAAGATACAAGAAATTTCAATAATGAAAATCGCAGAAACATTAAGGAAAATCCTTGAATATAGAGACTAACACCACACATAAACTACACACAAATTGGACACAGGAACGGCTACAGATGCATGAAACAGAATGGAGTCGTGAGAGCTGAAACTGTATAACTGTAAGATACCCCCCCCTTTTTAGTGTCACCATGAATGGGCAGCTCACCAAATAATGAAGATCAAGGAGGATGGAAAGACTGGGGAGAGAAAGCACTAGCGAGGCCTCCGCTGGCTGAGTGCAAAGGGGACTGGCACCTTGGGGGGGCTTATTGTTACCAAAATTCTAGTGATGACCAACGGTCGACGCCAACGAGAAACCAATGGTAAGCGGCTGCTGCGATAACGCAAATTCTTTTACAAAGGTTAGCGAAAGAAGTTGAGAGTACTGGATGTCTGGGGAGACTTGTTGTCGCTCAAACTCCAGGGAACACCACAAGTTGTCATCAAAGAGCAATCTTTGATGATGGTTTATATGACTACTACTACAACTACTACTACTACTACTACTACAACTAGGTAGTAAATGATAAAATGATGAAGCAAGAACGAAGAAAAGAAAGAGGAAAAGAAATGTTGGAATTTTTCAACAACTGATAACGAAGAAAATTCAATTAACTAAGATTCTGTTGTTAATTCTATCTGTGAATTCAACCAAAAACTTGACGATTAAATAAACATGTCCGGTTATCTCGAAGTGGTTAGCTCCTACGATGTCTGACAAATCTTATCAGCTGATCCTGTCTGATTTCCCAAGCGGTGACAGAACAAATTAATCAACCGTATTAATTTGTTCTCTAATTGTTGCAGACTGAAATTCTGTTTAATTTTCGTCTATTTTATAAATTATAATCAATAAAATCTGCAAAATGAAAAATAAAAATTCGTCCAAAATTTGTACACAATTTGCAAAATAATTAATGAAAATACAATTTCATCATAAAAACTTAGAATATTATATATAAAAAAAAAATCTGCAAAAATCTGACAACAAATCATTACGTTTGATTAATTTCCCCTGGCAGTACTTGAATAAATCAGACAAAACTAGTTCATAAGTTTTGGCAGCCATTTGGGGAGCTAATCACTACAATATAAGCACTTTTTCCTGTGCGATAGGCGTTATAAAAAGGTTTTTCGTATATACTATGTAGTGCTACGAAAATTAGGATTTCTGCAGCATGAGATATAGGTAAATTTCATACTTCAAAAGATATTGCATTTAAAGGAGCAGTTTTGATATTTAAAAATAAACATTGATATAAACTCACTGGAATTTCGTAAAAGAGAAGCACAAACACTGTTTAAACGCATGCTGCGGTCGTGAATTTTCTATTTGTGAAATTCAGGCGATTAAAAGTCAAATGTGGAGTAAAAAATAGTAACTTTTGAGTAACTTTTTTTCCAGAAAGATAAAACCCTGAATTTTATCATATAGAAAACAGAATAATGTAAAACTTTTTCTACTATTTTTAATTAAATTTTAAATGTTAAATTTTCCCAAAAAGTTAACAATTGACATTTTTTGTCTTGCACAAAAAACGTACATAAATATTTAAAAAAAAAAAAGGTTTTTGAAATAATTAATTTATTTATTTGTTGTCTAACTAAGATTTAAGATTATTTTCTATGAGAATATGCAAAAATATTATAATATAAGTACCTGGATTTCAAATAATTCCACTTATTCATACACGCAACCGCGTCGATCTAGAGTCTAGATCGACAATGTTTACGTTTGTATTTGATAAAAAGCAAACTATGGAAGACTAAACAGGCCAAAAAAAAAACTTATTTTTCAGTGACGAAAATTTCAATGTATTATTAACGCTGAGGCTGGCCAGTACCAGATGGGTGACCATTTGTATGAGTTTGGTTTTTAATGTGTATGTGTGTGGGGGCCAGGCTCCCCAAAATGGGGGGGGCAATTTAAAGCAGAATATTTTTTTTATTTCAGCGCGTTTGATCCACCGCAGTCGAAAGGCGGCAAACGTTTTCAAACGGGATCGAAAAAATGATGCTATTTTTAACACAAAGGGCACAATATTTATCGAATTTTTTTTTTGTATCGATTCTTCAAAGCATGCCCTGTTTAATAATGGTCATGCATTATTCGGCTCGCTAAAAAAAATTGTTAATTTATTCATCAAAGATTTTTAAATGGCTTTTTTCGTATAAATATTAAAAAAAAAAAATTTGTTTAGCTTAACTTAAATTAATTATTTTACTTAACATATTCACTGAATTTCACACTTCAAAACTCCAAAGCGGGATAATTAAACACAATCGAAGTTCTGATATTCAGACGTCAAAATAAGGTATGCAAACAATTTTTTCTTTTTCTTTTAATCTATAATTCTGTCTCTTACAACAACACAATATGTTGTGTTCAGTTTCAGATGATTATTTTAAGCATATTTGTTCCCCCTCAAAACAAGGGGGGGGTGTAAGCAAAAAAAAATATATATATAAATATCGTTTATGACAAATAAGTACACTGTTATAAAGTTCATTCTTCTCTTAATAATCGCTGAAAATTTCGTATTGATCGGATAATTACCTGATTTTTGGTATATTTTTAAAAAGACGGTCCGTCAAAAAATACTTACCTGCCCAAAGTTTTGGCGGTGCCTAGGATTTTATCATGTTGCAGAACGTTTAGTCATGTAAAAAAAACAACATAAAAACAAAGGATTTGTAAGAAAACGAAGCCTTTTCGGATTACTTGGGAAACTACGCACATGCAATTGCAACATTTACACTAAAAACGTCTACATCCCGTTTTTAGACAAAAATGAAAAGTTCCTTTTGTGGCACTAACGGATTATGTGATAGTTGGCAAAAAAAAAAAAAAAAATGAAGGTCATTTCTAAAATAAAGTATTTCAAATATGACCCGCCATCTGTTTATGTAATAAAAGAAAAAAAAACACATGGTATATTTGTGCAAATTACATCCCATGATTGAACGATTATTGAAACGTATTTTAAACTAATCGCGAACCTAAAATAAATTATCGCTAAAAAAAAACGTAGCATTTGCAAGAACCACTAAAAATTAATTTAAAATGGTTTCAAACTTCAATGAAGATTTCTTTTTATTACTTTTGTCTAACGTCGTTGATTTTAGAGCGTGTCGACTCATTTCCGCTGATTTAATACTGAATCCAGTCATTTTGGTATTATATCTTTGTACTTCAAGTTTTTTTTTTATCTTCAAAATTGTATTAATCGTGTTTAGTTTGGTTGGTTTTGTTTTAGACTTTGCAGAACATAATCGAGATTTGTAAAGGGAAAGAAAAATAATAACAGCCATGCTGAGTGCAAATGAAGAAGTCAATCTTTTCAGACAGCCCGATATTGTAACACCATTTTTTTTTTACCTTAAGCAACTTTTTTTCTGGAAAAAATAAAAGCCTGAATTTTTTCATATGAAAAGCAGGATAATATAACACTTTTTTTTTACTATTTCTAATAGAATTTAAAATAACACACACACACAATTCACCGGCATTTTTGTCTCAGTGGATAACATATTTTAATATTTTTGAATCAATAAATTTCTCGTGTGTCTAAATAAGATTTACGGTGATTTTATATAAGAATATGCAAAAATACCCGAATTTCAAATAATTCCACCATTTATTTCACTCGTGTTTGGAAAAAAAACTACAGTAGCCTTTACAGATGTGCGTCGCCACGTCTTCATATCTAACAATAAATGTCGATATGCTGAAAATTAATTGGTTGGTTGGTTGGTTGTTTTACAGCATATCAACCCTTTTCGGGCTATTTAATGCCAAATCCAGTGATTTTGAAGAAATTTTTTTTAATAGAATATATATATATATATATATATATATATATATATATATATGTCGGTTTCTATTTAACCCTTAATTGGGACCATAACGGGTACTACCACTCTGGGTCAGAGTGGACCTGGGAACATTGGCAATTAAGGGGTGGCTCCATACTCCCCAAAGCTCGCAAACTGGGGCCTTACCATCGGATATAGTTTAAGGTCATATCCAGGACCAATATGTTGAAGAAATCGAGTCGAAGGAAATTGGAATTTAACACTTGCTACAAGGATTTCACACTGCACCTAATTTAAACACAATGTGAGCTATGTTTTCGGCAGAATTGATGTTTGAAACGTAAATAATTATTTAATTAGAATACACACGTATTCTTAAAAAAAAACTATAAAAAGATTAAGAAACATTAATTCCAAGAAAAACGTATCGTTCGGTCACGAAAAGCTATGGACAATCTTTTCCGTCTTGTATGAACTTGTTAATCTGTACGCCATTTCAAATGGTACTTTATTTAATCAAAGGGGCATTTTCTATCGTTTCGTCAGCCATAAGTGGGTGGAATTTTTAAATAATACTCAATTGTATTCTTAGTATAAATCCTAGGAGACTTTAACTTAAAACAATATAACACTTTTATTCGTTGTACCACGAAAGAATTTACGTGACTAAAATAAGAATTAATTCACGGAAAAAAAGGTATTTTTCGGTCACAAAAAGCTATAGACAATCTTTTACGTCTTGTATGAACTTGTGAATCTGTACGACATTTCAAAAAATCTTTTATTTAAATCAAAGTGGGGCATTTTTTACCGTTTCGTCAACTGTATAGTCTGTACTGAATATTGAACCATAAATCTTAGGAGACTTTCAATTAAAAACAGAATATAATTTGCACTTTTACCCGTTGTGCCACTAATCCGTTGCGTAAGTTATATCTGCCAAAAAGTTGTGAAAATTGCATCCAAGATGAGAACAACAGACGAAATAATGCAAATAACCCTGCCGCTACAACATCAAGTCTTCTGAAGGTATCGGCTTTCTGTACGTTAATGTTATTGGTTTTTTAGTTCCTTTTCCTTTGCATTCATTTTCTGCAAATTCAAAAAAAAAAACAAAAAAAAAAACAATAATCATCTGTTGCAGAGGAGGGAAAAGCGCGAAGGTTCAAATCGATCAGAAAACTAATAAAGGTAGACACAAGGCAATGATATAATAGAAATAGCAAAGAAAGATGGCAAGCACAGATAATTGGTTAAAGACGATGTGTATCGTGCTTTAGTTTTACCAAGAAATAAATGGTAAATAACACTGCCATGAATTGAGGAACAACCGGAGCGAGGAACAGGCGTCTCGCGAAGTTGAGATGCATGAATCATTTATGTAAGAACTGGTAGCTAGACGTTAGTGGGCACTGGACCATATAGCTGGGCGTCAGTGGGCAGTGGAGCAGGTAGCCGGATGTCAGTGGAAACTGGAACAGGTAGCTGAACGTCAGTGGGCCACAGTAGCTAGTAGCTGGAATTGTGGAACTGTAGTAGCCGGAGGCATTGAAATCGCTGCAGGAGTAAGCTGAAGTAATCTGTAGGAATGAGCTGGAGGTGCTGCAAAAATAAGTTTGGGCTGCAAGAGTAAGTTGGAGTCGCTGACAGTGAGCCGAAGTTAAAGAAGAATTCAGAAACTGGAGTGGCAGGGTGTGAGGGGGGTGGTCGAGGAGCCAAGCAGCAGTGGAGAGTGAAATGTTAATATGCCGTAAAAAAAATGACCAAACAATCAGTCAATTCAAATAATATCAATAATCGATATTCATCTAATAAATTCTGAAACCAAAAACTTTATTTTTAACCATTCCGGAAGTTCTTTTATGACGATAATCCCACCGTTCTCTAATTATGAAAGTATGTAGCATTTGTATTCATACGGATATTTTTTTATGTGTGGTTGAACGCTACGGATTTTCAAAGCTTGGGTTTGTATTACTATACACATAGATTCGAAAAAGTTGTCAAAAACAAATATAAAACAAATAAATGTTATCAAAGGCAAGATAAGTTACTTTTCTATATAACTGAATATTTTTCAGTGTTTTTATTTAATGTAACATGTTTATTCAGCTCGAAAAACGTAAAGTGTTTACCGATATATTGGAAAATAAAAAATGGCGATCGACTCTGTCTTGAACACGGTCAATTTGGAAAAAGGAGTTAAAAATAAAAATAAAAAACTATACAAAATACTGTTAAAAACCCACCGAATATGTCTCAGCCTATGTCACGGTAACATATATTTAGTGAGTTTCTTACAGTATTTTTTATTTGTATTTTTAACTCATTTTACGAGACTTATCGTGTTCAAGATAGAGTCGGGCGCCATTTTTAATTTTCCAATACATCGGTAAACACTGCATGTTTTTCGAGCTGAATAAACATGTTACATTAAATAAAAACACTAAAAACATATCCAGTTAGGTAGCCTGCCCTTGGTAACATTTATTTGTTATATATTAGTTTGTGACAACTTTTTCGAATCTATGTGTATAATAATACAAACCCCAAAGGTTTTACTGAACAACTCGTCCCTTTAAAATAGTTTCCCTTTTCTTTTTTTTACGTTTATTTGTTTATGCTTTGTTCTTATTAATTGTTGGTTTATTTTCTTTGGTAGTCATTTAAAAGAATTATTTGTATATCTGTAATATTTGAAAAGCATTTGTCTTAGAATCGCTCTTTGCTGCGTCGTTTATTTCAATTCTTGTTTATGACCCCGCCGTCTCACTGTCGTCATTACGCCATAAAAAATAAACTTACGCTCACATAAATAATTGAGTCATAGTGTCGAACAAAAGGTCAACAAAATCGACAAACCTACAAAGGATTTATTTCGTGTCACTCTCGTCCTCGTGTCAAACGCGCCGGGCACTTTTTAATTGTTTAATTTCGTTCGGTTTCTTTTGAATAAAACTCCAGTCCTTTAACTAAAAATAAAAAAAATCGTTTTGTTATTGTCTACGAAGCAACAGAGAAGAGGGGGGCGAGAGTGTGAATGGGTGTATCTCTACGCGAGGGTAGTAAATCAAACCTACTCGACTCGTGTCTTAATCGGAGGATTTAAAAAAACAAATAGTTGGACGTGCATGGTTTATGTTTGTGGCTGGTTTTTTTCATAACCAACTTGGGGATAATATCAACAGTTAAGAGATATTTTCCGTGTGGGATCATGGGGGGTGGTGGGAAAGGCTTAGTGTCTGTTCACTGGAAATGGGCGTCCAAGAAATAATCAAGTACGAGTTTTTGTAAGGTGCGCTCGCACAATCTTAACATTTAACGATAAGAATGGAGTGCTATTCCCAACTTAATTGTAAGAGACCGACGGATAAGTTATTTTTAACTTAAAAGTAAAAAGAGAAAAAATGTTATTTAAAACACAAACATTGCAAAACTTAAAAATGTTATTTAAAACACAAACATTACAAAAATTAAAAATGTTATTTAAAACACAAACATTACAAAAATTAAAAATGTTATTTAAAACACAAACATTACAAAAATTAAAAATGTTATTTAAAACACCAACATTACAAAAATTAAAAATGTTATTTAAAACACAAACATTACAAAAATTAAAAATGTTATTTAAAACACCAACATTACAAAAATTAAAAATGTTATTTAAAACACAAACATTACAAAAATTAAAAATGTTATTTAAAACACCAACATTACAAAAATTAAAAATGTTATTTAAAACACCAACATTACAAAAATTAAAAATGTTATTTAAAACACCAACATTACAAAAATTAAAAATGTTATTTAAAACACCAACATTACAAAAATTAAAAATGTTATTTAAAACACCAACATTACAAAAATTAAAAATGTTATTTAAAGCACCAACATTACAAAAATTAAAAATGTTATTTAAAACACCAACATTACAAAAATTAAAAATGTTATTTAAAACACCAAGATTACAAACATTAAAAATGTTATTTAAAACACCAACATTACAAAAATTAAAAATGTTATTTAAAACACCAACATTACAAAAATTAAAAATGTTATTTAAAGCACCAACATTACGAAACTTTAAAAAAATTTTTTAAAACACCAACATTACAAAAATTTAAAATGTTATTTAAAACACCAACATTAAAAATGAAAAAAAAATGTTATTTAAAACACCAACATTACAAAAATTAAAAAATATTATTTAAAACACCAACATTACAAAAATTAAAAATGTTATTTAAAACACCAACATTACAAAAATAAAAAAATGTATTTAAAACACCAACATTACAAAAATTAAAAATATTATTTAAAACACCAACATTACAAAAATTAAAAATATTATTTAAAACACCAACATTACAAAAATTAAAAATGTTATTTAAAACACCAAGATTACAAACATTAAAAATGTTATTTAAAACACCAACATTACAAAAATTTAAAATGTTATTTAAAACACCAACATTACAAAAATTAAAAATGTTATTTAAAGCACCAACATTACGAAACTTTAAAAAAAAATTTTAAAACACCAACATTACAAAAATTTAAAATGTTTTTTAAAACACCAACATTAAAAATGAAAAAAAAATGTTATTTAAAACACCAACATTACAAAAATTAAAAAATGTTATTTAAAACACCAACATTACAAAAATTAAAAATGTTATTTAAAACACCAACATTACAAAAATAAAAAAATGTATTTAAAACACCAACATTACAAAAATTAAAAATATTATTTAAAACACCAACATTACAAAAATTAAAAATATTATTTAAAACACCAACATTACAAAAATTAAAAATATTATTTAAATCACCAACATTACAAAAATTAAAAATGTTATTTAAAACACCAACATTACAAAAATTAAAAATGTTATTTAAAACACCAACATTACAAACGAAAAAATAAAACGCTGTAGTAATAAAAACGTCTATCAATGAAATAATATCATTAAGTTTTACCAACGAATTTTGAAGAGTCTAAGAAAGTTAACATGATGAAGGGTGTTTGTTTATAGGGAGAAATATAGTAGACATGTTCATTTCGGCTTGCACCACGTGCTTTTGTGTGTACAATGTGTGTAAATATAATAGTCGTTGTAGAGTAAGTGACGAGAATCATTCAGCCATTCTCGTATAAATCAGCTGATTATTGTTGGCATTTGTTTCTCCGATATCTTTTTAGTCGGAATTCTTTCTAGAATGACATCAGATAGTTACTAGAGGGACAAGCTGAAAGTTGCTATCTTTCCTAAGTGAAAGTGTATCCGTTAAATGACGGGTCCCGAACTTAGTGGTTGTACCTATTTACTATGCCTCCCCACGGGACAGAGTTAGACACCAGGGTCGTTTTTTAACGTGGAGAAAAGGTACAAAAAATAAAAATTGTCTCAGTCGTGAAGGATTTCTCCTCCACCGAAAGAGAACAAGGAATAGAAGTGCAGCATCTGAAGAACAGATGGTATTTATTTGCTCCCCCACCGAGCAAATTAGGCACAAGGCCAATTTTTAATGTGAGGAGTGAAGGGAGGGGGAAGGGAAAAAGGGGACCAGCTCCCGAGAGGTGGGAAATGGGAGCTGGTTAAAGGTCAGGCATGTGGGGTTGCCCCCACATCTGGTCTTTGCTAGTCATAGCTAGTCATAGCTTTCAGTATCTGCCGGAACAGATGGTATTTATTTGCTCCCCCACTGAGCAAATTAGGCACAAGGCCGATTTTTAATGTGAGGAGTGAAGGGAGGGGGAAGGGAAAAAGGGGACCAGCTCCCGAGAGGTGGGAAATGGGAGCTGGTTAAAGGTCAGGCATGTGGGGTTGCCCCCACATCTGGTCCTTGCTAGTCACAGCTAGTCATAGCTTGCAGCATCTGCCGGAACAGATACTACACTTTGAGATATTAAATCTTTTATTCATGTTAAAAAAATACAGAAAAAAATCAACGATGAACAAAAAACTTACTTCAAAAGGGGGGAATTTGGGGGTCGTTGGTCATCCTTGTCACTCCAGAACTAAACAAAGTCAAAAGTTTCTCCCAGCTAGTATCTTCTTTCACCATAATACCACATTCACCCTTTCATATTGGGGGACGTCCTAGTAACTCCCAATTTTTAAAACATTTTTTATTGACGTGTAAAAACAAAAAAGATAACAATAAAATGGTAACAATAATTCATTTGTGTCGAGGGAGGGGGAAGAAAAAACAAAAGGTGATTAGTAGGACCCTCCCAACCCCGTCTAGTTGATAGACTGCCCGTTCCACTAGGTTTGTAAAAGGAACCTCGCTTCTGCGGGTCAGTCTCTAGGTGGAGATGCCCTCTAGATGGGGGTGAATGGAGAAAAGAAAATTTTTGTGGGTAAGGGATGGAGGTTAGTTTGTATTTCTTTTTCTCCAAGATGGGTAAAATTTAGAGGAAGGGGTGAAAACAAAAATTGCAGGTAAGAGGGGATGGGGATCTTGGAGGCTTCCTAATCGGGGAGGGATGGAACACACACTCAGCTAGCTGAGAGACTACTTGTTTAATTTAACTTTACAGAACTGCGCGTTCCACACCTAGGCGGGGAACACGTATTCAAATTTGGCTCCTCTTCGTACACACAGACTTGCCACATGTATCCATCTTCTGTCAAATGCCGCGCGATGCAGCCTTCTTCTATCACATCTGATCTTCACCCGTAGTTGGTGTTTAAAGAACGTGATCAGATCTTGATCAGAAAAAGACAACACCCCCCGGCAACCTTGCAGACGCGACGTCCAAATCACCATTCTCGCCACGGCCAGGATCATAACGTAGACCATTTGTCTTTCCCGGTCCCACGGCGGCCTCACGTTGTCCACAACATTGGATACAGTAATTGGGCGAGGATGCTCAGGATCGATGCGAGCCGTCACCCCACTGACATACGACCAGTACTGGCGGAGTTCGTGGCAATCGAAGAAAGCGTGATCCGTAGTTTCCACGGCCGTTGTCCCACAACGGGGACAATCAGGCGACTCCAGAAACCCAGAACTGCATTGTATGTTGTTGAGTGGAAGTGCATTTCGGGCCAATCGCCAGGTCAGAGAGAACTCCGAATTGTTCAGATGACTCGAACCTGGCGCCCAGCTCCACGCGGAGCGGATCTCACTCTGCTGCCACCCCAAACGCGCGCATAGCGGGTCGTCAGCGGCCCCCTTCACTAGATCCCTGTGGAGTTCCCTACGGGTAGCAGTCACAAGGTCACTGGACCTTGGTAGTCGTTTTAGCGCGGCTCGGCACTCTTTCATGTAGGCAGATTCTCCCCGCGGCCTGCGACGGCTCTCGATGGAAGGGTCGAGAACGAGGTCGGGGAAGGCGGCAGTAACCACGGGGTGCCACGGTTGGTCATCCTGCATATAGTGGCTCAGGAAGGCCAGCCTCTCAGCATCTCGATGACACTTCAAGTCCGGCATTCCCAAGCCTCCCTCACACGGACGTTGAATACAGACCTGTCTGCTCACCCAGTGTCTTCCTCTGTCCCAAAGGAGCGAGGACAAGAGTTCGACAAGAGCTTTTAGGTGTTGTACAGGCAGGGGAAGTACGGCCAGTCGGTAAAGGATGAGAGGAAAGACGTAAGTGGCGCACGCCTCAGCTCTACCCTTTAAGGAAAGTTTCCTAGGAAGCCACGAATTGACTGCAGCCTCCACCTTTGACCGTACCTCCAACCAATTCTTGTCAAGCTGGAGACCCGGTCCGAACCACACGCCGAGGATCCGGACCGGGCCATCTGTCCAGCTGAAGGGCGCAGGGAGGTTTGCGTTGCCACTCCATGCGCCCAACCGCAGTCCTACCGACTTGTTGCGGTTTATCTTGGCCCCTGTAATTCTTTCGTACTGTGTGAGTGCCTCCGACACGACCTCAATGTCTCTGAAGCCCGACACGAAGATCGTGACATCATCGGCGAACGCGGATACCTTGGCAGCTGAGCCGCCAGGCAGAGCCATTCCGCGCAGGGCCGAATTTGCCTCCCCATGTCTCAGCTTGCGGAGAAGAGGCTCCAAAGCCAGGACATAAAGCAGGGGCGACAGCGGACAACCCTGACGAACCGACCGAGAGATAACAAAGGGTTTCGAGCGCTTTCCGTTCACTTGCACGACAGCCATGGGCTGTCGATACATTATGGAGATCCACTTGCAAAAGTCCGGTTTAAAACCGGCGGTCTCTAAGACAGATGCCAGGAAACGATGGTCGACCCTATCGAAAGCTTTGGACTGATCTAAGTTTATCAGCGCGGCTTCCGTGTCGTCATCTATTCCCCCCTCTAGGATCATGCGGATCAGGTGCAAGTTGTTCTGAATCGATCTCCCCTTCACAGCGTAGTTCTGTTCCGGTTCAACCAACTCGTCGATAACAACCTGCAGCCGATTCGACAGGACCTTGGCCAAAATCTTCAACTCTGTGTTTAGCAGAGTTATGGGCCTGTAGTCGTCTAACTCTTCCCCTCCATGCCCGTCACCTTTCTTCAGCAATGTGATCACTCCCTTGGTCACCTGCCCTGGGATGGATCCCTGAGCAAACCAATGGTTGAACATATCCGTCAGAAGAGGCAGAAACATGGGCGACAGCCTCAAGTACAGTTCGTATGGCAGACCATCAAGTCCTGGCGATCTGTCACAGCTGACCTGCTTCAGCGCAGTAAAGACCTCCTGCTCCGTCACCCGGCCCTCGCAACCAGCCGCTCTAGCATCCTCGAGGCGGGGAGAGTCGGCCAAATAGTCGCTAAACTCAAGGACCGGAAGATCGGGCTGCTGCGTAAAACGCTCCTCGAAATGTTCTCGAAACCCCTCGCAGATCTCCCGAGTCGATTCCAGGGTGCGTCCATTCGGATGTTTGATTTTTGCAATGTATTTGTCCGAGCCACGCCTAGAAACCTCACGGCGCACGTCTGCATCAGAATTGACTGCTTCGTTGCCTATCTTTCTAAGCCTAGCTCTAACTACTTGGCCTTCGTAACGCTCGCTAGTCTCGCGTAGAAGGTCCTGCTTAGCTAGTTCCTGACTAACCCTATCACCCTCCCCCGTAGCCTGGGCTAGTTTCTGCTCTAGCTTCTTCTTCGTCTTGGCCTTATCTAGTGCGAGGCGCTGGGCATACTTGACGGAGAAGCTTCTGATCTTGGCTTTGAGACCTAACCACCACTTACTCCCGGTAACCGCCCCCACTAGTGCCTTTTTAATCAATTCTCTTAACTGATCTTGGAAGTCTTGTATCTCCAGAAGGGAGGTGTTTAACTTCCAGTACCCCGCTAACTTAGGCCTATTTCCTAGCTTCAGCCGGGCCATAACTAATTTATGGTCCGTCTGGCCTAGCCAAGTGAACGTGGGACAAGATAAGAAGTCTACTTCGCCTCTCCTAACTAACATCCTGTCCAAATAGGTATTTGGATAGGAGGAAACACTATTGGTCCATGTCCACATCTCCCGCCCTGGATGCTCGAACCGAAACCTGTCGACCAGACCGCATCTACCCATCAGATCAGCCAGGCTGGACTCGCACCTCTCCGATCCTCTAGAGTGACGGATGGACCAACACTGGGACCCTTCCCTTGCATTGTTTTGCGAGTTCCTCAAAGGAAGGGGCATTTTTCCTAATCAGTTCAATTCCCGGACCAGCCCCTTCAGCGGCTTCCAGCATTGTTCACACGTTGGTTTTGCAGGCCTCAGGAAGCCTGACGAAAGTTGTTAGCCGTGGGGCGTCCGGGAAATTAGAGGGGACATTAACATCTTTTTCCCCTATCTGTTGGAAGTCCAGCAGAGGTTTTAAATTTTTTCTCTGCCGGTGTGGTAAGCCCATTGCCACAGACAGGGGGTCTACAAAACAAAGTTCCTCTCTCGTTTCGAGGGCGAGAGTCCCTGTTGGAGTGAGTCCGTAAGTGGGAGAATCTGAAGGGTCTCTCCCCCTCCCGGGTTCATTCTTTTCTTTCTGGGATGGCGGCTCAATTTGCATTGGTGTGGGGACGAGTGTCTGTGTGGTGTCTGGTGTTGGTGTTGGTGCGGTGTCTGGTGTTGGTGTTGGTGCGGTGTCTGGTGTTGGTGTGGTGTCTGGTGTTGGTGTTGGTGCGGTGTCTGGTGTTGGTGTTGGTGCAGTTTCTGGTGTTGGTGCAGTGTCTGGTGTTGGTGCGGTGTCTGATGTTGGTGTTGGTGTTAGTGCGGTGTCTAGTGTTGGTGCAGTATGTGGTATGGGGGTGGAAGTGGGTTGTGTTGTTGTTAGAGGTGGTGTATGCTCACAGGGAGTGGGGGCTGCCTTTTCTTCCCCTTTCCTTTTCTTTTTTATTCTTTTGAATGAACCGGGGAGTGGTGAGGTTGAGTTCCTCTCCCTCTCACTAGCAGATTCATCCTCAGAGGAGCAGTGTTTTCTTCGCTTGATCCCCGTCTCAATTGGTGTGGGGACCGTTGGTTGTTGCTGCTCCTCTAGTTGTTGTTTCTCCGGTTGGTGCTGTTGCTTTTCTGGTTGCTGCAGCCGTTTTTGTTGCTGCTGCTGCTGTTCTGGCTGTTGCTGCTGCTGCTGTTTTTTGTTGTTGCCGCTGTTTTCGTGGCATTGGTTGTGGCATTGGCCGCGGCAGCTGATGTTGTTGCTGCGGCTGGTTCAATGGCTGGTTTGGCTGCTGCTGCTGTGTCTGCTGCCATGGCTGTTGCTGCGGCTGTTGTGGAGGCTGCTGTTGTTGATGCTGCCTCAGTTGTTGGGTTGGTTGTGGGACGGTGGCAGATGGGATTGTGGGCTTCCATTTCCGCCTCATTACCGTGATCCATTCCTCCCCTTTGGCCTCCTGCACAGTTTTGGGTTTCCTCGGTGCTGGGGTTGGTGCTCCGGTTGCAGGAGTTGTGACAGCCTGTTTGGACACTGGTGCTGTCTCAGAGGTTGGGACCGCCTTTAGTGTCACTTGAGTAGGAGTTGACCTTTGAGGGCAGCTCTTGGCCATGTGACCCTGTTTTTGGCAGAACCAGCAGTGCGGACGACGCCCCTCCACTACTACTGTCATAGTTGCCTCCTTAAATGTCAGCTGTGCTGGTATCGCCTGGAAGCCTTCTTTCTTTAGCCTCATGGCCACAGTGTAGCTGCCCAAGTGCATGCCGGTTTTCGACCGCACTGGGGTTATTTTTTCCACCTCGCCGAACAGTGTGAAGAAGGATCCCAGGATTTCTGCTGATATTTGCATAGGTACATTGAATACCTGCACCCGGGTCCTTGTCCTGCCCTGGTATTCGGGCTTTAGTTTTATTCTCCCATACTTAATTTCCTGTAGGGAGAGTCTCTCCGCATCTTCCTTGGTGGGTAGGAGGATGTCCCACATGGCGTAGCTCCTCTGGTACAGGTATAATACCGGGATGTTTAGCTTGTGTAGGAGCCCTGCCATGTCTTCCTTTTTCATCCCTAGGAGGCGGTTTTCCGGCATATCCGAGATGATGAGGGAGAGCACTCTGTCTTCGATTGCCTCCCAAGCGCCTGGCACTGGTTTAATTTCTGCCCCCTCTATGTATTGTCTGTACTTGGTCAAGTACAAGTCTCTATACTCTTGAGGGGACAGTTGCTTCTCTACAGTCTTCCCCCATACCGACCCTCTTGTTGGTGTTGGATCTTTGGTGAGGTTGGACTGTTTTTGCTGTTCCTTGGTGGAAGGGTTGCTATTTTGAGGGGCATTTCCCTTTCCGCTTTCCTTTGGGACCGACTCTCCCTGCTCTATACTTCTTCCAGGAAATACTTCCCTTTTTGGGGAGTCGGCCTCCTGGGGAGCATTGTCCTCTTTATTGTCCTTGGGAGCTTTTGCCCCTTTTGTTTTGGGGAGGTCTAGGCTGTATGCCCCCTCGTTTTCTTGATTTGCTCCCCTTTTGGGGCAGTAGCCCTCCTGGGGAGCACTGTCTCTCTTATCGTCCTTTGGGGCTACTGCCTCTTGATTTTTGTTGTCGGAACGGGATGCCCCGTCCAACATTGTTTTTTCTCCCCTTTGTGGGGAGTCGCCCTCTTGGGGAGCTGCTGGTGAGTTTTCTCCCTTCTGGGGAGCGTCCTTCGGTTTAGTGTCCGGGCGGTATGCCCCGTTGCTTTTTGCTTCCCCTGTTGGGGAGTCGTCCTCTTGGGGAGCAGTTTTTCTTGTGGTAGCCCCCTGGCTGGGGGTATCGGTATTGGTGGTCCCCGGGCTGGGGGTGTCCATTTTTGAAAAAAGCTCTCTCTTCCCTGTATAATTCACCAAAATGAGTGACGTGGAGTCGGCGTCCAAAGTGGGAGCCGACTTTGGCGCCAAAAAGAAGTGGCGCCAAAGGCGGCAAGAGGGGAGATAGAACTGAGAGAGGGAGTGGGAAGTTAGTGGAGGGAAGAGAGAAAGTGTTTCCGACCCTCCCTCGCGGGAAGGTCGTAAATTATCAGCTCGGATCCCCCCGTGAGGGGGGAGAGCAGAGAAAGACAGACCAAGTGGGGGTGCGGACAGAACGCTACCCAACAAGCTCGCCGGGCACGAGAATGTGTCGCCAGAACAACACTGCCTATCGCTGTGTATGTATCAGAGAACAGATGGTATTTATTTGCTCCCCCACTAAGCAAATTAGGCACAAGGCCGTTTTTAATGTGAGGTAAAAACCAGCTCCCCTAAAAGTAGGCAAAAAGGGGGCACTCTGGTTACCAAAAATAATAATTGTCCCAGTATAGAGGGTTTCCCCTCCATTGACTGGTACAAATTATCTTAAGTGCAGTATCTGCCGGAACAGATACTACACTTTGATCTTGTCCCGAAGGCCAAGTTAGTGGTTGTAAGTCAGTGTCGTTAATCACTTAGCAAACGTAACCCATTTGCGCCAAAGATGTTCAAATGTGCGTGTTTATTTGCAGTCCTTATTTGGAATTGCATGCATTCGGTGAGCTGTGTGTACATGCAGTCGCAATACTTAGCAGTTAATGTGTGTGTCTCTCCTCATGTCTTTACTGTTTGCAAAGAGGAACCTAAGTTGCACTGTATTGGTCGCATGTACGTTGTCGCTGAAAAAGAGAAGAGGAAAGAGAAAAAGGTTGTGGTTGGGCTGTTGTATTACGCGCAGACATGCGTAAGTGAATATCTCATATGCTTTGATTAGTTGAGAATAACAATCAATTTGTAGCTTTTTTTTTCTAATCGACAATCAATATGTAAAAAACACCAATCACCGTTGCTGATTCTATTACGTTTGTTAATTAAGCATGTCAGCCCAATTTTGGCATTTAGACGCTAATTGTATGACGAATATGCGACTTTAAAAGTAATCATGACAAACTAACGAAACTGCTATTGCAGCATTGTTTGGACATGGCTGTATTGAAAATGGAATTTTCTCCATGAAAGTAGATTAAGAGGAATTTTCTATTTAAAGTTAAATTTAGCTTATTAACCCGACGTTTCAGGAAGTTATGCCGCTTATTAAAAGTTCTGAGACGATAATCAGATTTTTCTGTATATGATGCAGTTTGAACGGATCCAGACATGTTACTTCTCTTACCCCCCCCTCAAAGAGAGGGCTAAGAGAAGTTAATGTTAAACTAATGAATTCGCAGTAGTATACTGTTTGTCATACGAATCCATTTCTAACAAGTAAATATTGTTGTATTGTTGGTATCATAAAAGGAGACCGTTGTATGATCGTCTAAATGTTGCGGTCTATTTGTGATATATTCATATCTAATTGCTCATATGGAGTTGTGTGTGTGTAGGTGTGTATGTGTGTGTGTGTGTGTGTGTGTGTGTGTGTGTGTGTGTGGTACATGTATTTTGTACATACCTTAACTTCATGCGTCGTTGATCTTGTCCACCTAGAATTCATCTTGTTCTTGGAGGGGAGACTGGAAACCTGTTTTGGACGAATATTCATTCACTTCAAGACGATGATTGGTTTTATATAGTTTTTATTCACCTTCCAGATGTCAATCGCAGAAGAATAGAAAGTGAATGTCTTTGCTTGCGCAGTTCTCAAGATCTTATTTTCACACAAATCAGCGTCCCCTCCCCTTCACTGGGGGAGGGGACGACCTGTTAAGCCGTTTGTTCTTCTCTACGTCCAAACCCAACCCCACTTACTCCAGCTAACCTGATCACGAGACTCAGACGCAGATCCGATCAGCTGACACTCACTTCCGGTAAAACGTGTCTACAATATAATTTACGATATTTCTTTCTTATGTTCCACCTATTTCCTAACAATATATCCGATTAAAAAATAAAGAAAATAACGTTATCTGTTGTAATTGATACTGTTAAATAATAAAGGGTATGCTCGTAAGTGTTAATCCGACGATTTGGGAACTAATACATGTTAGTACAACCAGGGAAGCAGGAAACAGGGAGGGAATTCCCAAATCTAGCAGTTCGAGAGAAGAAACTATTAGATTTGTATGTTTTCCGGCATCTAGAAACATCTACAGTGAAGAGGTGAAGTGTTGTTGTCACGTGTATTTACGTCTAAGGGGAATAAATGTTACTAATTCGTCAGAGCAGATTCTATTAAAGTATTTGTGATACAGGCAAAAGGATGCAAAATTGAAGCGATAGGACAGGGGTTGGAGCTTGACTGATAGTTCAGAATCTTTTAGATTAGAAACTATTGTCTGGACGCTTTCTAAAAAGGGATGGCTAGTTATAGAGGCGATAAAAATATTCCATGCATACGTGGTTGCATTGTTCAGTAATATATACTTGAATATTGTTCGGCAACTTATAAAGCTTGGATATTTTATTGTGTACATTAAAAGTTTTGTCTATAAACTAATCATTTTTAAATTCGTTTTAATTTTGATATCATAACTTGAATATTTGTATTATCTCTTTTCTTTTTAATCTAAACTTCTGCTTGATGTGTTATGAAATCTGGTTAAAACAATTACAAGGTATATGCGTCCGTTTATCCATAAAAGAAAATTTCCTTTTTGCTTCTTACTCCCAAAAGCTAACGAATTGCTAATTGTAGTTTTGAAATCTCAAGTAGATGTAAACATATGAATGCACAGTTACTCTGCCATAAATAATCACTTTCTAAAACAGCTGTTGTACAGCCATACTAATTGAATGTTCAGATAGGCATTTAGTTTACATATCATATCTTACTACCCTATGAGTGAAAACATGGTTGTAAGCAAAGAGCATTATATATTTTTGATATATGTAAAGTGATATATTTACACACACACACATACACAAACACACACACACACATATATATATTGAGCACTTTCAGTTGTAATAAGTCGGTCAACTTAGCTCATATGCGTAGATCGTCATATAACGACTAGATCACTTTGACTGACATTAAAAGCAATTAATTAAAAAGAATAAATGTTTAATTTCAACTGTATCTCTCGCGGTTGTCGGTAGCCGAATGGTTCGGGTCCGTACTAATTTAGCCAGACATGACTTCTGTTACCAGGGTTCGAATCTTTCGACTGGTGTTAATCGTGACACCCTGCACTGATGATTTCCGAAAGGATGAAACACTAGTGTCTGTAGGTATTTAATTATTATAGTAAATAATTATATATATATATATATATATATATATATATATATATATATATATATATATATATATATATAACTTAAAGGGGGTTTGAGTAATTTTCTATAGAGCAGAGTGTATTTTAATGTTATAGTAAAAATACTAATTTAATTAAAATACAGGAAAAGAATAATGCTCGTTTGTAAAGCCAATGTATCAAAGCTCAATAGGCAAATACCCTAGAGCTACTTTTATATTTGGTAAGGTGATTGATACTTTATAATTCAAAATTAAAATTAAAAATTAAAAGTCCGTTTCATAAGAAGGAGCACAACAAAGCCAATAGATTGTACGATCGTTTCGGAAACGATATTTTTTTCGGAAACGATGTTTTTTAGCACGTGCTATCGCAAAAAATACTAACATCATTATTAATATAACTTTATGCACCAATATACCGTATTTTATTTTCAATAATTTCCATATATTATACAGAAATTCATATATATATACATATATATATATATATAAATATATATATATATATACAGAATTTATATATATATATAAATATATATATTTGGCCTATTCCTTATTTTTTTTATTGTTTATCTATTATTAATTAATGTTATTATTGTGGGGAAAAGAAGTAAAGAGAGCGAGACAGAGAGTCGGATTTACGAGGTTCTTTCGTAGAAAATATATCAACATAACAAACAAGGTTAACTCTCAATTTATAAAAGGAAAAAGATTTATTACATTTTAGGAAATATTTTCATTGAAAATAATAGTTCATTTATGAGTGAACAAAAGGGGGAAATTAGTTTGAGATTTCGAGGAAGTTTGAGTTGATAATTCAAGAGCCGTGATTAGTTCACGGGTCTGTAAATCGTAAAGAAAACTTCCTCACTCAACTATATAAAATAATTTTCACTGAAAGCTTTTGAGTAGAGTTAATTAATCACTCTGGAAGGTTCATTGAAAAATGTGAGAAGTTTTAAAATAATTATTTTCATAAACTTAATTTCAAGTGAGCATACGATAATAAAAGGGGGAATGCAAAAGTTAGTTACTGTGTCTGTGTGTTCGCCTACATTGTCTGATTAGCTGACTGCTATGTTCAAAGTGTTGTCGTGTTAGATTTGAGTTGCAGACAGTAGTGATATATACCTTCCAACACTATCTCTGAATTTTTGTTAACTGGTCTTTTTTTTTGAAAAATACAGAGCTCTTTTAAAGATTCTCATCGGCTCCCACGGACACAGAATTTCCGACAGCCCGGAAAACTCTCTGATTGGTCAGAAAATCAAAACATTGAACCTCCAAAGCAATTCAGTAAAAAGGCGCCTCCAGCCGCATGCGAAGAAAACGTCTCGGGGCACTTGAACTTCCGGCAGCGAAAGAGTGAACATCGTAGCTCACCATATATATATATATATATATATATATATATATATATATATATATATATATATATATATATATACAGAATTTATATATATATATATATATATTATATACAGAAATTTGGCGTACCCATGTGTAATCCACTAGGTGTTGTTTTAGCCGGTCTGTTTTAGAATTTATAGAGACTGAACCTCTAAAATACAGACTACCATAAATGAGTCATTATTCAAATATATAGACCCTATTTTAATTTTCCTCATAAAACTTCTAAAACAGAAAATATCACTAAAATATTAAACAAAGTAGAACTCATCGTGGCCTTCGCTTTTTAAAAAGACAACAATAATTCCATATCTTTCCTTGATATTCAAATCATAAACAAAAATAACAATTAATTAAGTTTTAAGATCCACCACAAACAAAATAACAATGACGCTTGTATATATTTCTATTCGCGCCACAATTATAGAGTAAAATCGGGCAATTTAATCAGATTTTACCTCAAGGCTAAAATAATATGTAGCTCCGAACATCTAGACAAAGAATTCGAATACATTGAATGCACCTTCAAAACTCTACATCGCCCTCCATATTTTATACAAAACTCTAAAAGAAAGGCTCTCCAAATTTACTCTAGACACAAGCAAGGCGATTCCCAATTCAACTCGATATTAAATAAAAACTTATCCCTACTGACTCACATTAATAACAATCCCGTCTACACAAGATTGGACAGCATAGGCTTCCAAATATCTCAACGTGAGTTCATCAATAAGTATGGATATAGTCTGGGAATCCAAATCCAACACTACAAAGGTTGAGGTATTCTCTCTTTCCTGTCTAAACTGCGAAAAAATCTACATTGACGAAACTCAACGAAACTTGGGTAGTTGACTTTATGAACACAAACGAGATAAAGGCCCATAACACACTCAATGCCATTTACTCTTATATTATGGGGTACAGCCATCGCTTCGACTTCGAAAACGCAAATCTCATAAAACCCATAAATAACATATCTATACATTGATCAATTGAATCCTCTCATATTTCCTATTCCACAAACACAATAAAACAAAGAAAAAGCCTCTACGGAGTGTCCAAAATGTCACTGAAGACTTTTGAACTCAAATAGATTATATATTTTTGATGTTACCTTTCTGTAATTTAAATACAATCTGACTTAGATATTGGAAAACTGTTTAGAATTTGCAAAACTCAAACAATCTTTATTAATAAACATTGTCTTTTAAATGTTGCCCAATTACATCTTTGCATATTTGTGCTCTTTCCAAAACATTATTCATGATTGCAGAATCTCTGGATTGCGATTTAACTACCTTATTTTTTTCCTGATGTTTTCCTTCAATTCTTGCATGGTTTGAGGCCTGACGTTTCGAGGTCTGCGAGCTCGTGGAATGAAATAAGGGGGTTAAATCGCAATCCAGAGATTCAGCAATCTGTCATGAATAATATTTTGGAAAGAACACAAATATGCGAAGCTGAAAATGGACAAAATTTAAAAGACGTTATTTTTTTATAAACAAGGTTTGTTTGAATTCTGCATGTTTTTAAAATTTTTTCTAATGTCTTAGTAAGATAGTGTTAAAAGTAAGGAAAAATATCATCAAAAATAAAGGAACCTATTTAAGTTCAAAACTCTTCAGTGATATTTTGGACAGCCTATATAACATTTCTCTTCATCTATCAAAACTATCACTAATGAAAATAGTCTGGACACTGATTAATTCTAAGGTGTTCTCTTCGTGTATATATATATATATATATATATATATATATATATATATATATATATATATATATATATACTAGCAAAAGTACCCGTCCTTGACTGGGTTCAAAAACAGCCTACAGAAAATGGACTCTGATTTACGAAAGTATGATAGGTTATGAAAAGAAAGGGTTGTAAATTTGGGTTGAATTTGAGGGTATCAAAACCAAAGCAAAATATGATAAAAGTAAAAATAAAATAGATCAACCCCATAATTTATTATACCATACCTGTTCACATTGAAACACTTATCACAATATTCTGTGGATCTATATTAAAAAACCTTGTTAAACTTTGTGACATATTTCCATTCTATGGAGGTCAGGTGCGAACGAACACCCCATAATTTTATTATACCATGTTTCTTCAAACTGAAACATAATTATCAAAGTATACTTACGCAGATAGATATGAAAAGTCTTTATAAAAGTTTGTGCCTATTTCCATTCTATGGAGGCCAGGCGCGAACGCAGACCCCCACATTTTTATTATACCATTCCTATTTAAGTTAAAACATACTTATCAAAGTATTCTTATGTACATCTATATCAAAAACACTTGTAAACGTTTTTTTTTAATTTTTTATTTCCATATTTGTGGACCAGGCGCGAAGGCAGACCCCACAATTTTAATGAACCACCGTTCTGCCAGATCAAACATACCCATTCCTGTGTCTCGATACATCTTCTATCATTATATGTAATCAGTTTTTTAAAAATAGTCAACCATATAGGAGCCTATTCGTGACCAGACACACACACACACACACACACACAGATATTCAGCTTTATATTATATATATATATATATATGATTATGTTACTTTATATGTATTTACTTTTTATTTTTTAATAATGTATTTATTAATTTATTTCGTTATTTATATTTTATTTATTATATTCATTTTTCTTTATTTTGATCACTTATTTAAATTATTTCATTCTTTTGTTTATTCGATACTAGTGCGTCTTAACCCAACACATATGGTAAACTTAAAATACGGCATATAAAACGCTAGCTGTTAACCAAAACAGAAGCCACTATATTTTTAAATGTCCAGTTTTTATTGATTTGGACATTTTATTTTACTGGAAATTCAGATAACAGGGTCTCACATCAGTTGACCTCGAAACGGTGCGTATTCTCTTCTGATAACCCGACATTATCTGGAAACTGAAGTAAAATACTCCACAAGTAAAAATAGCCTATAAACTAATTTATGTAATTACAAGAAGAATGTAACAAAACGATCCTGATTATCCGACACTAATTGGAAGCTGAAAGGAAATACTTCACATTTAAAAACACTAAAAACATAAATATATTCAAACCTAGAATTTCTTAAATAAAATGCAGGCAACAGATGAATCGTCGAACATTTTGTTTCTTCCTTTCCATTCAAATTCATATATATATATATATATATATATATATATATATATATATATATATATATATATATACATATATATATATATATACTCGGGTTTTTTATTCAAAAGTAATGGACTAATGAATTCAACGAAGTTGTTAGATAGTGCTCAATAAAAAGAGCTGATAATACTTGTTTATTGTTATATAAACATGGTCACATCCTGCTGCTACAAATAGCCACTTGTTTCAATCAAACAACAGATATCATCAGGCAGCGACTTGACTATTCAAAAGTTCAATGAATAATGGATTTTTATTTTAGGTAGGAACTCTTTAAAAGTTGGAGTTAAAAAATTTAAAATACAGAACTTTAATTATAAGATGTAAAGAGGGAGGCGGCAATTTAAATAAAGTTAAAAGATTATAATGGAGAGAGAGTGATTAAGAAGAGAAAAAAAGAAATAGAGAAAGAAAATAGAGAGAAAAAATATACATATAATATGGAGAAGAAAAAGAAAAAAGATATAAATGGTTATTATAAAGAGAATAAGGACTAGAAGGGAAAAGAAAGAATGATGAGATATAGTTAAAGAGAGAAAGAGAGAAAGTAAGAATTAATAGGAAGGGAATCTTAAAGAAGTTGCCAGTATATAGAAAAAGAAAAAAATCTGCGTGTCAACCAATTTATGAACAATTATACAATTCAGTAATAAGACAACATTATTACAAATACAAACAGAAAATACAATCTAAACGTTAGAAATGAACATGTCAAAAAAGACAGCGAATGTATCCAACTGACATATTTATCATCTAACATACGTCCACGAGTAATATCAACGCAGTTCGAACATACGTCTACAATTAATTAAGCCCTTTATACTAAATGATATAAGTTTAAAATTTTCGCGTTTTTATTAAATGAATATATAAGTAAAAGAAAAAAATAATAATGATTATAATCTTTTAATTTTATTTAAATATCCCCCTCCCTCTTTACATCTTATAATTAAAGTTCTGTATTTTAAGTTTTTAACTCCAACTTTTAAAGAGTTCCTACCTAAAATAAAAATCCATTATTCATTGAACTTTTGAATAGTCAAGTCGCTGCCTGATGATATCTGTTGTTTGATTGAAACAAGTGGCTATTTGTAGCAGCAGGATGTGGCCATGTTTATATAACAATAAACAAGTTATATATATATATATATATATATATATATTATTATTAAAAGAGTGTAACCATCAACAATTTCTTTCTTTTTTATATATACGCGCATACACACACACACATCACACACACATCACACACACATACCACACACATACATATGTACACATATGTATATCTATATGCACCCCAACACATACACTCATACACATGTAGGCACATACATACATAAAAAATGTATACACACACACACGCATATTCACCCACTAATACACCACATACATATATTGGTTAAAGTTTTCTTTGTCTTTCTCAATCCAAATACACATGCATACATGTACTTTGTCCCATAAACATAAGCAAGAACATAAGAAAGAAAGTCATAAAAAAAACATAAAAAATCTTTACTAAATGGACCAAAAAGCCCCCTCCCCTCCAAATGAACTTAACTCTGATTGGACCCCACAACACGCTAACCATTGGCGACAAAAGTCTGAGACTGACATTTCTCTGAAAAACACACTCAGAGTCATTAGATATAAAATGTTCTCCAGAATAACCCTTCACTTAAAAAACCTTTATATAAAAATATATCTGAAGAGAGCTGTACAAAGCTTGAAACGCGTTATAAAAATATTTTTAAATAAAAATTGATAAAAGACTGAAAAACCCACAATTGTTGATGGCTACACTCTTTTAAATGTACATTTTCTTTCTCTCGTTGGAACCACACAACCATCACTTTATATATATATATATATATATATATATATAACCTTCACCCCAAACAAGGCATATTTCCACTTGGACGTAAGGAGCTACTAATTAGGACCTTGTCTAAGAAAGATTAAGATGTTGGTTTACGTTGCCTTTGAACTTCTGCATGTCAGTACAGTTTGGGAAGCAGGTAGCAGGAAGGGAAGTCCAAAGTTTAGCCGTTTTAGGCAAGAAGTTATTTGAGTAGAAATCTTCCTTACATTTAGGGACCTCAACAGTGAAGGGGTGTGATTTTGTTGCTAAGGGGGTTGTCGCGGATATGTCCTTCAAGGGAGCACAAGTGCAACTAGTTCATCAGAGTACATTCCATTAAAATATTTGTAAAACAGGCACAGGAATGCAACATAGGTTGGATCCTAATTAACAGAGTTGAACATATTAGATTGGAGACCCTTTTTTGGACCATATCCAAGAGGGAGACACTGGTGATAGATGTGGCAACAATACTCCATGCATGGGCGAATGGTGGCCTTGTAGAGATACAGGATACTCTCAGGTGCGAGTATTTTTCTAGCATGATAAAGGTAGTCCACCTTCCTTGCGATAGCCTTCACAATGTCCTCAATTTATTCCAGTTCATATTTCCTGTGAACGTTAAGCCGAGGAGTTTGAAGAAAGAATTTTCAGGTAGGGAGTTATTTGTGATCGATATCGGTGGTTGGAGAGGCTACTTGTAATTGTCACAATTATTGTCATCTATATACACAAGAATTGTTAAAGGAAAATAGCTTAGCCTTATTAGCATTAAAAGTTACCATCTATTTTCGTTGCAACTCTACTACAAACCTTAGGTTATTTTCTAAGCTTTCACTCATTGCCTTGGATATGTATACATTAGTTTTCCTCTTGCGTGAGCTCGTTTATGGATATCCGGAATAATAAATATCCCAAGATCGACCCCTAAGGTATACCCGTATTAATATCATGCCGTTTGGGCATACGATCACCCATGGGTATTTCTCTTGTCTAAGAAAGATCTGTACAAGTAATTGAATACTAGCATCATTAATGTTAATGTTTATCAAATTTTTCATGCCTCGGTTTTTTTCCCTTTTTAGTTAAACTTTTCGTAATTGTTGCATTGTAAAAATAACTAATAAAATATCATGTCTCTACTATATTATCTTCTTTCTCATTCATCATGTCACATTCCCCGTACATAAAGTTAATTGTTGAAAAAATAATATTTACGTAAGATGAATATATCAAACACAACAGGTTCCCAAGTTGAGTCTTACTTCCTACAGTTCCACACTATAAGTCTGCTACTCTCGAAAAATTAAGTTACAAAAAGTTTTAATTGTTAAACACGATTTATTTAAAACTTGTTTTATTTGTGTGTCCACTGTAGAGGACTAGGATATATAAATCCCAATCCCGTTACAAAAGAATAATGAAACGAATAGAATTGAAGGAAACAAAGACTCAATTGATGGATAAGATAAATGTGTCGTTTATTTACTGTTGAAAGAATGAATGTTTTCGATATAACATGTGTTCATGTCCGCGCGGGTGTAACCATCGTTCGTTGCGGGGCTGGTGTTGTAGAAAGAAAAAGGGAATGTGTGTTCATCTCAAGTTCGGGTCACTATCGCTTGTTCGCGCGTGGGAAAAGAAGTGAGTGATGTAGTGGAAAATGGGAACGATAGTCCAGCGTGTAGACAAAGAAGAGGATAGAGTGTTGACATCAGTTAAACTGCGCGCCATGTTAGAAGTCAGCTACGCAGTGGTATTCTCAGGGACAAGTAGTAGATAGAGAGAGAAAGAGTGTGAATGTGTACGTACGGTCTGTTAGCTTTTTGTCCCACATAGTAGCAAGTGGTGTGAGGTACGCTCGAAAGCTGGGCCTAAAAAGGAGGAACCACTTATTGCTCTTTCTTTTATAGTCGTTTTCGGAGTGTCTTTTGCGCATGTGTGAATTTCCATTGAAAGGAAGTGACGTCGTCCATCTGTGTGCGTACGTGTGCGCGTGTGTGAGTACATGTGTGTACGTTAGCGTGTGTGTATATACACGTGAATGTGAGTGTATCTACGCGAACGTGAATATATGTACGTGTGTGGACGTGGGCGCGTATGTTTGTGTGCGCGTATGTATGCGACAAGTAATATAGCTTGAAATATGAATGTGTGTTTTTGTGCGAGGCTAGAAAAAGCTCGCACACCACACATATTTACGACAAGCTCTGTGTGTCGGCTGTTACGCTTTAGTTTTAAGTAATACTTCACGCTTGTTTGAAATAGTATTTCACTAAACGCTCAGATTTAATGGACGCATCTTAAGACTCTCTGTTATTTAAGTCAAGAAACGACGTGGGGTTGATCAAATCTGTTTTCTTTCAGTTGTCATAAACATTGTTAGTTTATGGCGATGACAATCTGTTTTAGTGAAAATCACGCCATTTTTATCTGCCCTTTCTTTTCGTTATTGACTTGCTCAAACAGGTTGGCTTCATAATGAGTGAATAAACTAACTGACACAAGTAGCAGGTGAAGTGGCCGCCCTGTTGTGCAACTAGAATAATGAGGAAAACTTTACAAGACCACGTAACCACGGGTGACATTCTAATTTCTAACCCATCCACTCGCCCCCATTGGACAATAAAGATGGCGGATATATACGATAGTCCCTACCGCTTTCTACAATATTTTTAGTTCAATTTTCAAAATATCATTATGAGGCTTACAACAATATTTTCATTGAACACGTTTTTGTAAAAAAAAAAAAAAAAATACTGTTCAGTTTTAAGTAAGGGAGTTCGGTTTTTTATGTAAATTTAACATTTGATGTTATCTTACTGGATTTCCAAAGTTACAACAAATAACAAATAAAAGCTGACAAATCAACTTTGCTTTTGACTATCTAAATTTCGTTTATTATAGTTGCACTGTGTTATTGGCAATATAATAACGTATTTAGTAACACTTTATTTTGTAAAATGTTTAGTCCGACCCGGACCACTGCAAATATGAAATAGTTTAAACTAACCATGTAAAATTAAAATCAGCAAGGGGATAACTCATTTTAGATTGCAAAATATCAAAGGAGTTTAAAAGGTATGAACAAATAAAACTAAAAACTAAATGTCTTCAATGCACCCTAAACAATGTCGGATAGGTACAACTATTTTAGCATAAACTGGTCTCAATTTGATGTTTCTACTTAGTATAAATGAACGCGTTTACAAACGCCTTTTTAAGATTTTGAGCAGGTATTTATTCCAAGTTAAATATCTATGACAAATTAACAGTAAATTTAAACGGGTAAGTTTTAAATAAGTAATCTGAAAACATTCGATGTTCAACCGATATATTAATTGGGAGGTTTTTCGTATTAAAAAATAAATAAGCATAGTTGTGAGAAAGTGATCAACAAATATAAAAACCATGAAGATAATAATGCATTTTACTTACATAGTGTTTGGTATCATCCCTATTTAGATAAATAATGGACGCTTCCAATACGTATATAATAATACTTTGATTATTATCAAATACAGAGAATCAAATACAGGAAGCTATTTGCAAAAGCTATCCATAGCCATCGAAGATATATCCTTGATAATCAGTACGAGTGAATACTGGCCAGTGTGGCGGTAGTATCCTTACTCTATCGGGCTGAGGTGCTTCTGACTAGTGTTATATTTTAAAAATGTGTACCAAAACAAGAGATTTAAATATAACAATATGGATATCATTTTAAATACAACATTTATTTTATCACATGAAAAATTAATTTAAAACAAACACAAAAGTATCTTAACCAACCCGACTGCTAATTTTGTACCCTGATGTCATAGAGACCCGTTTACGACAGCTAAACCTTTTGTTAACTGGAGCAACGAAGACTGAGGGGCCGCCTAATTTTGACCCAAAACCTCTTTCATGACTTTCCTTGGGATCTCATCTTCACTCCGGCATCCGAACGTGGACTAAGAGGACAATCCAGCCCCCTGGGAGCTGGTCCCCATTTCCCCTTCACTCCTCACATTAAAAATCGGCCCTGTGCCTAATTTGCTCGGTGGGGGAGCAAATAAATAAGTTGCCTTTTTTCTGTTGTTCTTGGCTTTCGGGCCGGGATCAAAGTGTAGTATCTGTCTGTAGATGCTACATTTAAGATAATTTGTACCAGTCAATGGAGGGGAAACCCTCTATACTGGGACAATTATTATTTTTGGTTACCAGAGTGCCCCCTTTTTTGCCTACTTTTAGGGGAGCTGCTTTTTACCCCACATTAAAAATTGCCTTGTGCTTAATTTGCTTTGGTGGGGAAGAAAATAAATATTAAATAAATAGAAAAGAGGGTTTTTAATATGAGTATCTATACACACAAAAGAAAACCGAATTTATAGGAGTATAGATAGATTATGCCTTGTTTTCTCTGATTCTTATATAGATAAGAACTGAACAAAAGATAATGCTCTTTGTTTCGTTTAGAATCCACATTAAAATAATTTTTAACTTGTCGTCCTTTTAGAGTTGGCTCGACAAAAATGGAAGCCACAAACAATCCTCTCTAATTTTACCGGAGTACATCTATAGATGTACATTTAATGGCAAAATAACAGATGCTGAGCATTCAGATTTTAATATCGCAAACCAGAGAGATCGTTATAAAGACTGAGTTGAGAATATCAAAACGTTGACGCAAATAGAATTTTTATTGCTTTCGTTAATAGCTTCTCATAAAACAAGGAAGGGCGCGATTTATTGAGGGAGTCGATATTTGACGTTCGGGTTTCAGTTATAAAAATACTTCGTCTTGAAGACGGAGATTTGACCGAATGATTCCGCGCCCGCAGAAAAAGATAAAGAAAGATGTTTTTGTTTCTGCTGTTACAGGATAAATGTATAGCGGTTTTATAGTTGAACAACTCATAAGTTTGTTTAAGATTATGTATGTTTGAAGTCGAATGATTAACCCTGTAACAATATACATATACATACATACAAATATATATATATATGTATATATATATGTATATATATATATATATATATATATATTGTTATAAGTGCATGTTCATTGGCTGATAGGAAGAGTGCGGTGTATACGAGAAAGCTGATTGGCGCAGTAAAATCTCAATAGAAGGTGCGTATATAAAAACGAAAGACAACCACAAAATACGCGCATAAGCCTGAAGAATCCTAGAGTGAATGAAACGCGGAGTATTCAGTGTAGCTTAATCGCCATATATATTTTATAACTTACTATAAATATTATTATATATATATTGTTATATATATATTGTTATATATATATATTGTTATATATATATTGTTATATATATATATTGTTATATATATACATATATATTGTTATATATATATTGTTATATGTATTGCTATATATATAGTGTAATATATATTGTTATATATATATATTGTTATATATATTGTTATATATATACTGTTATATATATATTGTTATATGTATATATATATTGTTATATATATTGTTATATATATTGTTAAGTGTATATATTGTTATATATATTGTTATATATATATTGTTATATATATCGTTATGTATATATTGTTATATATATATTGTTATATATATATTGTTATATATATATTGTTATATACATGTATATATATATTGTTATATATATACATATATACTATATATCATATATATATATATATCATAACCTCGGGATACGGTGGCCCTAAGATACGGTTTTTCAGCTTACGATGTGGAATATGATGTGTTTTCTACACCTAGTTCCGGTGTTTGCCCCACCTGACGGCGTGATTTATAAGGTTTTTAAAATTATGTACATACGTATTATATACTGCATTGTATTTTGTTATTAATTATAAATTCCGTATCCTGGGCTTCTGCTGTATACATTATTATTAAGGGAGATAAACTGTTCATTTTAATAACAAACGTTATGCACCTTTATGCATTCGACACGGGAATAATACAATAAAAACGAAAAATTAAATTAAAACTAAAATACAAAATAAAAATATAAAAGTTATAGTACATGAATAATAAATAGGAAATAAAGTAATAATAAATAAAGAAAATAGCAAATAAAAGATACTAATATATGCATGTGTTCGTTAAAAGAAATTACATCAAAATGGATTTGGCATCATCTGTGTTCGTTCGAATGACAGCAGACTAGAGAAGAAGAAAAAAATATAAGACCAAACATATGTTTTTCTAACGTCATCCGTGATAATGGAATTTTAATCCAGAAAATGCAAATTTCACGCTAAAAACACCCTGTAGATCCAACAGGTAATAAATAAAGTTATTGAAAAGGAAAAAATGTTGATCAATATTTTCAAATACTTGTAAAAGCGTACAAGTGGCGGAGAAAAAATATATTGTAGTGCCTTAAAAATATTCTTTATATATATATATATATATATATATATATATATATATATATATATATATATATATATACTAGCATGGATGCCCGGCGTTGCCCGATTATTTGCAGGTGTATGTTGAGACCCCCCCCCAAAAAAAAGCGGGCAATTTTTTTTAAATTTGACCCCTATTATGACCCCTAAAAATTTATTGTTTTGGGCTCAAATTGAGTTATTAATTTAGATCCATATCCAAGGAACATATATCTACGATGTCAAGTGTTTAGACCCAAAGGAGTTTGGTAGAGTTCTCAAATGTCAAATCGTTGAACTTTGTACCCCTTACTCGCAATATTTCTGGCCGAAAACGGATCACATGGATTTTCCCAAATCTCGGCACCCTGTATATCAAATTTGGAGTCTGTAGGCTTAAAATTGACAGAGTTATTGCGTAGGGAAATGTACACACACAGACACACAGACAGACAGATATACAGACACGTTCACTTTTTTATATGTATATTTATGTGTGTGTGTGTGTACTTCAATCATATTTGATTTCTCTAGGCAAGTAAAATTAAAATAAAAAATTAAGAATTAAAAAGGTTCCAGACCTTTTTAATTTTTGAGGAGAGAAAATATGCTATGACTGGCATGAAGCAAAGCTAAAGTTCTTATCCAGAACTTTTTAAGAACTTGAGATATGACAGTATTTACACAAAGAATAAAAAATAATGTGCTCTCTTTGATTGACCCTTTTTGAAATTCAATTATTCCTAATTTTGTAATATTTTTGAATATTTTTCTACCTCGAATATATATATATATATATATATATATGTATATATATAAAACAAAAAAACTACTATTAAAATGATAATGATGTATTAATGAGATATTTTAGGTTGTAATAAGTAAGTTTCATTCTCCTTTTTGTCTCGTATTTTATCTTCTTTCACTCTTCTACTTTTGATTCTCCCATCATGTAGATTTCAAAATAACATAAACTCATCTTTTCATTATTTATATTACGTCGTATTGTCTCTCTCTCTCCCCTCTCTCTCTCTCTCTCTCTCTCTCTCTCTATATATATATATATATATATATATATATATATATATATATATATATATATATATTGTTTTTATTGTTCATTTCGAAACGCAGCAAGCCACTGCGAATTATGGGGCCAGGTTTATAGGGGCATCATAAGTTGAGATGTTTGCAGTAAGATATTTGTTCATCTTGCATTTAAATTACTGCATGTTGATACAGCCATGGAACCAGAAAATAGGGAGGAAATTCCAAAAACCAGCTGTCGAAGAAAGAACTATTGGAGTAAAAAGCCTCTGGTATCTGGGTACCGCTCCAGTGAATGGATGGAATTTTTCAGATTGTCGGATTAATCAAGGAGTACTTACATCGAAGGGAACCACGGCACTAGGTTAGTTGGTGCACATGTCATTAAAATACTTGTTAAAGATGTACAGTGACGTTACATTGCGAAAATGAGACAGAGATTTAAGCTTGTTAGGCTGTGTGGTACCTATTAAATCATAGATTCTTTTGGGGAGGGACTCTGTCTAAGTAGGAGATACCAGCCGTTTGATGAACCACGATAGATATAACTGCAATATTCGATGCATGATCCAGTGGTGGCTTTGGAAAAATATAATATTCTTGCAGGCGTAAGATTTTTAATACGTGGGAGTTCTATGAATAAAAGTAATAAAATCCCCAACCTGATGTTGACTTGTCGGATGTTACATACAAAGTGTACAAAAGTGTCTCTGCGCATCGACTCCACGCACCATTCCAGTCAGAAAAAGAAAAATAGCCAAAATGAATCTGGCTAATAGGAAACGTGTGTGCCTTAAATAAAGGATGGATAGCCAGCGTGTTGTGCGAGCCAGTGAGGAGAGATAAATAGACGAGGTTTAGTGAACCGAGAGAGAGAGAGAGAGAGAGAGAGACAGAGAGAGAGAGAGAGAGAGAGAAGAAAAAGGGGCCAAGAGACTAATACGATATCTAATAAGAGGAAAATCCGCTTTCGAAGTTAAAGCAGACTACAGTTCTCTGCTAAGGACTACTACAAAACAATTGAAAACTGAAAAGAAAGTATACTCCTGCAAAAGCAATAACTACTCTTAAAAAACGTTTGTCTTTCAATTAACATTTGTCTTCTCTTTCCTTCCGAACATAAAATCGAACCTTTTAACACTCAAATAAAACCCAAAATTGTATTTTTTGTAAAATATATCTCAAACGTTAAACGGTTCTTGTCGGTCTTTGTATGGATTTGTAATTGCATGTTTAACACATCCCAAAACCCATAAGTATAGAGAGTCTATTTTCTTTGCAACAGACTTGGCTCTATCTTCTATGCATTCGTTTCCATTCATGTTATCTGTGAATGTTAGACCTAAGAGTTTGAATGTTGGACCCTCAAATAGGGGCTATCAGTCATTATAATCGGTGGTCAGAAAGATTCTTAAAATTGTTAAAAAAGCTTTAACATAGAAGCGTTGAATATTACCAGTTTATCGTCCAATTCTACCAGAGACGGTATGTTATTTCCTAAGGATTCGGCAATTGCATTGGATATGTGTGCGTTAGTTTCAACCGCATGTCAAGTATAGTACGTGCATCCGCAAATATGCCCATCTCGGATACAATGGCACCAGGGAGGTCATTTATGAAAATCTAGAATACGATCTAAAGATCGACCCTTGTTTATCAAGATAAGATTTTAACGGACCACTACTATATATCTTGATATTTAAATCCACTTAATTGAATCTCGCATTTGGACGTAATTATAATAAATTATAATGTGTAATCGTTAGAATGCTGGTTTGGGTTATTCTTAACTGTTATTCTTGCTTTCTTACTCAAGATTTTCTACAAAAATTACTCTATTGCTCACGGATCAAATCAACACGCACCTTCCCCCGCACTCTCTCTCTTTCTCTCTCACTCTCTCTTTCTCTCTCTCTCTCTCTCTCTCTCTCTATATATATATATATATATATATATATATATATGTATATAAAGAGCAAATAGTTAATAAAACATGTTAAAAAACACTTTGGAAAAGAGTTACAAACATATTTAATCTGAAAAGGAAACACTTAATAAGTGGATAGTCCTTAATCCGCGGAGTTTCGAAGAAATACTTTTCTTCTCATCAAAGGGTAGGAATTAGCAAAATGTGGGATCGGATTTTGCATACAAAAGTATTTGATGAAACTGCAAGTAAGTCAAAGATCTTACTTGATAACAAAAAGTGAAGCAGAGGGAATATGGTGAAGAAAAAGGTGATTTCACGTGAATGGATAGTCTGGTAAAAGGTAAATTATCCAATGACGGTAAAATCGAAAAATATAAATCCAAGAAGTTAATTAAATTTCCATTCGCACAAGTAAAATCAAAGGAAATCACGTAATTGGAAGATGGTCCAAAATAAGCCAAAAGGCCCAAATCCATGGAATAATTCACAAATATGTATAAGTAAAAGGGGGAAAATTTCAATAATATTATTAAAAGAAAAATAAGATATGCGTTTGACACGGATGCCAGGACAAAAAGTAATTAAGAAAGATCAGTGAAGAAAAAGAGAAAAAAAATTCGTGAAGAAGAAAAAACAAAATCAGTGAAAAAAAAATTAAATGGTGATAGAATTAAATATAAAATAGAAAAGCAAATGTCAAAATGACCCGGACAAAAAACGTTAAAAGGCGCGAAAAATATAGGGCAAAAAAAAGAGGTCAGCTGAAATGTACAGCAAGAGTTATTAAAAGACACTAAATTGAAAAAAATAAATTAATTAATAAATAAATAAATAATAAATAATAAATAAAATATGAAATAAAAAAAGTAAAAAAAAATAAGGGGAGAGGATAGCCTGTATCTGCAAATTCCGGATAAAGCAAGTGAGTATGTAAGTAAATGCATACAGTAAAATATAAGTAAATATACAGGATATGAATGTGTGGGTAGATTGATATATTAGATAAATAGGAATATTTAAAGACTAAAACGGAAATTGCAGATAAAAAACCGGCCAAGCAAAGAAGAAATAAAGGGTAAAATAAAGAATTATTAAGTTATAAAGTATTAAGAAAGTATGTAAAAAAACCGATAATGTTAAAGAAAAAGTATATATCTCTCTGAAAGGTTAAAGTAATAACTATGTAATTTTAAAATTACCATAATTAAATTTGGACTTATGTTTACAGAAAGAGATCAGTTCGTTTTTAGAATTTATTATATTGTTATTTTGAGGGGAAGTAATTATAGTTATAGCTTCGGTTGTGCAGAGGCGACATGACTTAGAGCATGGAGTATACGACTTAACTTTTTTATGATAGTCCATTTGATTGAGAAGGGGTTATTATTAGAGTTAAGTCTTTTAATTAAAGTGGTTAGAGAAGTTCCTTGGTTATTATTAGAATTATGGTTGTTAAAAGAAGAAATGTGGTTAGATATTCTTTTTTTAATTAATGTTGAAGTAGCGCCGATATATGTATGTACTTTATTAAAAGCTCGAGGTCTGATATTAATATTAATTTGCTGATTTGTATTAGTTAAATAATTGGAATTTTGTTCATTGTGTTTAACTAAGGGTGGGGCAATGATTGTACGAGGACTATTTTGGAGGGTATAATGAGTGTTGCTAGTGTTAGGATGGCTGTTAGGAGAAATATTATTATTATTATTATTATTATTATTATTATTATTGCTAGTTGTATGATTTTAGATGGAGGGGCTGCTCGAATGATATATTAGATTAGTAACTATATCAGATGGAGGATGGGAAGAAGGGTAACTTGAAGACGAAATATCAGTGTCTGTTATGGGAGGATTGCGTGGGAGCTCAGTAATTGTGCATGAATATATAACATCTTAATAATTATATATATATATATATATATATATATATATATATATATATATATATATATATATAGCAGGCAGCTTGGCGTTATCCAGTCGTAAAATACGCATAAATATTATAGTTTAATTAATGTACGTGTCTTATTTATTATAAACAGAAATACCGAATGTTAAAAGTTAACGTTGATTTCTTTAAATAAATGAAGTAAACAAAAAAATAAGCAGAAAAGAGTGATACATAGGTGTGCAAATACTTTTTTCTTAACAGTCAGTTCAGTTCTTGTAAGTAAAGAAATAATATTCGAGCAGAGATCGAAATCAAAACATAAAGACAGTGAGTAAAGTACGGTAACCATTAGGTCATCCTAACACGATCTTTTAAGATTATTTTCAAGATTATCGTATACTGCCGGTGTATATATATATATATATATATATATATATATATATATATATATATATATATATATATATATATATGTATATATATATGTATATACCGGCAAACATGTTACTCTGCCAAGCCAACAATAACGTATATCGTATTCGAATAAAATCGTTGTAGTTGCATGTTATTAATTAAGTTGGAAGCGACCAATCAGAACCAATGATTAAGGTGGAAGCGACCAATCAGAAGTAACTATGCAATTTGTATTGAGTTAAAACAGGAACAACCAATTACTCGTTTTGCTCCTCCTATGTCTAACACGTAAGAGACAAGTTCACAACGAGAAGGCGATTTACACATTGTTTTTTATCCTCTTTCTCTTTCTTTCCCTTTCCTAATCTTTTCTAATTTGAGCAGCATCACAGCGCCCTCGCGTCTCCATCGTTGAACCCGATGGATGTGATCTTTTAATCCATAGACATTTTAAAGCCTTTTCTACTAAATCCATTTAGATGATGGCCTTCCTCTTTTTTTTTGTTTCTTCCTGTGTTCCAAGTAGGCCTGGAATGAAATCTAGAAAAAGAAAAGAATAAATTTATGTTCAAATACAAAGAACGAAAGCAAGAACAAAAATCGCAAAACGAAAATGACAAAAACATTAACGACACAGCTCAATATACTACGATAAGTTTTATCGTTCATGCAACTAAAAGGAAAAACACGTAAGTCTAGTCATATATCTTGGGGGTACTTATCTATGTTTACATCGAGTGTACATTAAGATTTCGCATTCAGCAGGTGTAAGACGATACCGTAAGAGTCAAAAGCGCCGACTATCAGCTTAACAGTCGAGATTCAACTTGTGAATGTTGCGTGTTTAGCCATACTAAAAAGCGGTGATATAACTAAACAGTGTGTTTAGGGATGATTATATGTCTGTGTTGGGCAGAGCTCCCCCATAAAAAAATCGCTAATTGTCACTAGTTGTTAAACCATTGCTTATTGGTTACGAATAATTCAACCTTTCAGATATTTAACCTTGTTTACATTGAGTTTACGTTGAGATTTGCTTACATTCAGCAGATGTCGGATGAAGAGCTGTGATACAACGAAACAGTCTTTCTATGTAGACTCTCTCTCTCTCTCTCTTTATATATATATATATATATATATATATATATATATATATATATATATATATAGAGAGAGAGAGAGAGAGAGAGAGAGAGAGAGAGCCAGACAGACGGACAGACAGAGAGATAAAAAGGAACAAATCAAGTTATGTTCCTCAACATTTTGTCTTTATTTCAAGACTTACTCAGAATTATTAAATCGTAGAAAAGAAAATACCAGTATAATATCTAAAAATATACTTGTGAAAAGGATGTCCTTGTTCTATTTCAGAACGACAAAAAGACGTTGGCATTTCCAAATATGTATCACTAGCAGTGTCAGAAATTTCGTGAAAATAGTGAATAATTCCACCCCATCTTTCCAAGCTTATAACTCCTCGAAAAATGTAATTCAAGCCCTAATTTTTTTTTTCAATTAAAGGAGTAAGGACCAAGGTTTTATTTAAAAAAAAAAAAAAAAAAAAAACAATGTGTTTTTTTTTTTAAAAAAAGGTTTTAAACTTCGGACTTTACAGGTAAATTTCTAAAAAACTGATTTTTTTTTTGTTTTAAATTTGAATATATTATTTATTGACCTTTTCTCTTCAATTTGTGATATATAAAACTATTAAACATAAATTAATTATTTACTTTTTAATAGACATTTCAAAATGAGAGGCGTAAATTATTCGACCCCCTATCTTTCTAAGCTTATAACTCCTCGAAAAATGTAATTCAAGCCCTAATTTTTTTTTCAATTAAAGGAGCAAGGACCAAGGTTTCATTAAAAAAAAAAAAAAGACAAAAAGAAAAAATGTGTTCTTATAAAATAAGGTTTTAAACTTCGGACTTTACAGGTAAATTTCTAAAAAACTGATTTTTTTTTTTGTTTTAAATTTGAATATATTATTTATTGACCTTTTCTCTTCAATTTGTGATATATAAAACTATTAAACATAAATTAATTATTTACTTTTTAAGAGAAAGTTGAAAATGGGGGGGGCGTGAAAATGGGGGGGCGTGAAAATGGGGGGGCGTGAATTAAAAAAAAACGTTTGTCTAAAATATTATATTCGGTTTATTGGAAAGAACATAAAATTTCACATTGACCCTGAAAATATCGTAAAAATAGAATCAATAGAAAAATTTTGATAGATTTTTAAAATTTAAAAATATTGAGTTTAAAAATTGAAAAATATTGAGTTCGGAAAATTCATTACTGTTTTAAAAAAAAATAAAAATATTTTTATTACTTTTAAAACAACTGTAATAGTTTATTTTGGAAGTATAATCCATAAAGAAAATAAATAACCCACTTTTAACAGAGAAATTACGAGATTTTTATATTGTATTCGCAGTTTCGTGTTAGGGTTGTCAAAAATTCCTACAAAAATTCTGATACTGCTAATGTATCACGTTGTGGAGTGAGTGAAATTTTTCAACGTCATAAAGTCGTTTAAATATTTAATATATGATGCAATTTATGTTCTTTTTTTTTTAAATACAATTCCAACGTGGATGTGTTATTGAAATAAAATAAGTGTAATTTTGTGTTTTGCCATTTATTAACTGATTATATATATTAATTGCAATAAGTAATATTTTTATGGTGTATGTGAGTTATAATAAACGGGAGTAAACACTGGCCGTGAAAGGAGGATACACTTTTTCCAGACCTTGAGACCAGATGACTGCATTTCCTTAAGCCTATTCTTTTATTTAATGCTGCCACTGATCACATGGAGATATTTAAAAAATGACTTCCTCAGTTTCACACAGCCGGGAGACTTTGAAGCGACACGATTTCTCTTCATGTAATTGGATAACGCCAGGGAGTTATGTAGCCGCAAATCAAAGAGGGTAGACAAACCATAGGCGGCATTTGTTCCTCTTTATCTCTATGCGTAATGTGTACGGATGATATTATCATGCGTGTGTACGTGTGTAGTTGTATGAGCGTAGGTGTGTGATTATGTAGGACAGGTTCATGCGTATTTGCGTTATTATCTTTTGACGCGTTTTAAAATCTTCCCACTCAACGCGTACAATGCATAACAATACAGATTCACTGAGAGTCATCGAACTGGGTGCATACACTCACACAAACTAAGGTAAGGTAAACAGGAATTTTACTGTGATATCAGTTAAAACCAAAGTGAATATTATTCCTAACTAGACCACTTGCGAGTTCTTCGTTTAGTATATATATATATTACTAGCAGATGTACCCGGCGTTTCCCAGCATTAAAAGTAACGTTAAATTCCTGAAAAAAAAAGCAAGTAAAAAATCGGAAAGAAACTGAGACATGTGTATGTGAGTAATATGTTTTATTTATTTTTTTTTTCAAAACAGTCCATTTCTTGTAAGTAAAAAAAAAAACAAAGCCTAAAGATGGTGAGTAAAGCACGATAGCCGTTAAGTCAGCTTGACGCAATCTTTAAAAGGTGTTTTTGAACCTAGTTATTCTTGGCTTAATCTATTCTACAGTAAGCTGCAGTCGCTGCATGAGTAAGCAGGAATCACTGGAAGATGTATGAGTGAGCTTAAAGCCGCAGAAGTAAGCTGGAAAGCCGTTGGGGGTGAGCTAGAATCACTGGAAGCAAGCCGGAGTTGAAGCAGGTTCAGAAACGGATATAGCGGGCTGTGAGGAGGGAGTCACAGCAGGCAACGGTAGAGAGTGGAAAGTTCATCGTTTGTTAGTAGTTTGTTAATCGCTTAATTCTTGTAGTTTGTTAATCGCTTAATTAGTTTGTTGTATAGTCCTGACAAAGGCGGTTTGGGTACTGCTGCTGTTGCCCCTGGTTACCACGGCGACTTGGTTCGCCAACTTCACTCTCATCAAGTCAGGATTTTAGAGGCTTCTTCAAGGCCGAGTTGGAGAGTTAGTTGTGGAAACCTTTAACTTGATGGAGAGCCGTTCGTGTTAAAGGCTTCACTGCCATTAATGGTGTTGCTAAGCAACGTATGATTATAAGTCAGTTCACACCGTATTACTTACAGTTAAAGGTATCTTCGGTGTATATAAATTATATTTATTGTAATCTAGATTCGACATAATAGTCTTTTGTTTTTGTTTAGTTTGTGAAAGATGAAGTTTTTTATATTTTCTCTTTATTGTTTGAAAACGGTCGGTGCTATTTTTAGAACACGTGGTCGTGGCATGTTTGAGGATTTTCAGTGTTTTACTGACGGTAGTTCGAGCTCATAAACATTGTAGTAATGGCGATCTGAGACGGCGACATTTCTAAATATGATAATAGGACATATGTAATTAACATACTATTATGGCTCGCAAATAGCCACAAAGAAGAACACAAAAGGTTACAAACGAAAAGTGTTAGTAATTCACCGAGTATGCGAGGTTCGCTTTGGAATTAGATCCCCACCTGGGATCGCCATGAGTAAAGTTTATATGGACGATGGATTAGTCCATTTGGAGAGTGGTTTCCCCATAACACATACTCATTTTTTCTTGGAGTTGCATTGAGTTAAAACAGGAACAACCAATTACTCGTTTTGTTCCTCCTATATCCAACACGTAAGTTCACAACGAGAAGGCGATTTACGCATTGTTTTTTATCCTCTTTCTCTTTCTTTCCGTGTCCTAAACTTTTCTAATTTAAGCAGCATCACAGCTCACTCGCATTTCCATCGTTGAACCCGATGGATGTGATCTTTTAATCCATAGACATTTTAAAGCCTTTTCTACTAAATCCAAAATTACCCTGATGGCCTTCCTCTTTTTTTTTTTGTTTCTTCCTGTGTTCTAAGTAGGCCTAGGATGATACTCTAGAAAAAGAAAAGAATAAATTTATGTTCAAATACAAAGAACGAAAGCAAGAACAAAAATTGCATTGCTTATTATACAACTGATAATGGAATACTAGAAACACAAAGATGTCCGAAACAAATACTACAATATAACAAGTATTAGTGAATTATTTAATGAGGTAGACTCACACTTAATCAGAGAATATCTGCACGAAACTCTTTAAATTACTTTAAACAAACAAAATTTGAAGACAGACCATTATGAAAGAAACTGAAGGATTGAAGACAAACGTATGTGGAAGCATTTGGGAATTTGAAATAATACTTAAACTAGAAATATGAAGGCAAACATTTCTTATACTGCCTACAAACTATTGTTAAGATCAAATAGGTTTTTGCAAAAGGGTTATGCCTTTACAGATTAATAGGTCGTTAAATACGACCAAACAACCCGGCAGTATTAAAATATAAGTGGACGCAACAGATCCTCTTGGATTTGAACGTAGCTTCTTTGTATGTTAGTTGCCTTTACTCAGCTCTATGAGATGTCAAGGCTGTATTGATCAGTCAGTTGATCTATCGTACGTTAAGTTGGTAAATTCCCAGCTTAAATTAAATTAGCGAGGAGGAGTTGGAGGCTTATAAATTAGGGTAGTTTAGAAGAATCCCGTCGCTAATGAAAAAAAGAGTTTTGCAAACTAAATAAAACCAACAACTATATGTTTTTTTTTACAAAGGCATCATCACTTATCAAGGCCAAGAGGCCACTCGAGGATAAGGGTTAAAGAGTGTACAGTAGAAATTGGACAATATAGTAATCGTTAGTAATGGAAATTCGGTAAATTTGTTAACAAGTGGAACGGCTCATCAAGAACTTATTTACGTTAGACTTGAAGACGGCCATATTGTAGTCAGCTGGAAAACAGAAAAACGGAAGACAATTCCACAGGCGTGCAGTTCTAAGAAAGAAGCTTTGTTCATGGAATCTACGCACAGATAAAGAGTGGGGGGAATTATTGATAGTGTTTTCAGGTAGACGAGTGTTTTTTGTGAAAGCTTGGAGAGGGGGGACCATAGATTGAAGCTCAGTTGAACACTTTCCATGAAAATAACGATAAAGCAGATACAAACTCGCAAACTCTTTTCTGTGAGATAGAGGTTGGTAGAGGACATCTACGAGGCTACGAAGTCCATTTGGACTCTATCAAGGCAGGACAAGTCCTTTCTAGCAGCTCCTGCCTAGATGTGGCAACAGTATTCCATACTTGGACATACCTGGCTTTTATATAGATAGAGTTGCATCAGGAGTGAGATATCTACTGGATCGATAGAAGGATCCAACCATTTTTCCAGCAGCCTTGGCAACAGATTTGATGTATGTCTGTATTTAAGATCAGGAGTAAAGGTCAAGCCCAGAAGCTTGTCAAAACTTGAGGCCTCCTCAAAACGAGAGACATTCATTTCAATTGATGCCAGATGGGTATCAGAACGTTGATGATGTTAAGAGAGAAGCTTGGTTTTGGATGCATTAAAAGTAACCAGCCACTCCTTTCCCCATTGTACCACGTGATCAAGATCATAGGAGAGAGAATCGAGAGAACTTGGTCGTTTACTGTCTTAGATGGGCTACCATAGATGGTAGTGTCATCAGAATAAATGTCTACGAATGATGTAAGGATGTGATTTGGAAGATCATTAATGTAGATCAGGAACAGAGTTGGGCCCAGGATGGACCCCTGAGGGACTCCAGCATTAATACTGTGAGCTTCTGATTTCTGCCCATCAACTACTACTCTTATGAACCTATCAGAAAGAAATGATTTAATAATCGAGAAGACGTTTCCAGCTATACCATAGCTAGAGATCTTGTGAAGTAAACTTTTATGCCATACCATATCAAAGGCTTTAGATATGTCAAGAGCAATTGCCCTAGAAAGGTTGCCTCTGTCGAGAGATTCGCTAATCCTATGAGATATAACTGTAAGCATATCTGCTGTATATCTATCAGAACGGAAACCATATTGAGTGTCACTAAGAAGGTTATTTTTGCTGAGATGGTTGATTACTTCTGTATTTAACACAGATTCCAGCATCTTACTCATGACGCACAGGAGACTTATTGGCCTGTACTGAGAGGGAGATGAGCGATCACCTGAATTCGTAAATACAGGGCATACTGATGAGATTTTTCAGGGAGATGGGAAGCAATTCTCCTTAAGACAACGTTTAAACAGTTTTGTAAGTATGGGCGCTAGTTCTGGTTGATTTTTTTTTGGAGTACTATAATTGGAATACTGTCAGGGCCGGTTACTTTACTGGAATCAAGGTTTTTGATTAGCTTGATAACATCTCGTACAGATATTTTTATATCACACAGCATGTTTTCTGATACAGGAGGAAATATTGGGGGTTAGCGCCCTTGGTCGCAAAGGGTAGAATTAGCTGCAAAGTTCTTGGCAAAGAGTTTGTCTGATGCTGACGAGATTACATCAGGTCAATTGATGATAGTTGGGATAGAGCACACGCTTCTGTTCAGAATTCTATTTGCTATTTGCCAAAACTAGTGAGAACCAAGCCGCTGCTCAGCTACTTTGGACTTGACGGACTGAGCATACAACTCTCTTGCGTTCTTTATTACTTTCTTACAATGATTGCTGGCAGTCCTGAAAGCGGCTTTAGTTTCCATACATCTACTACGTTGGAAGCAGTGGAAAAAGTGATTTCTGTGCGCAATGGCAGCAGCACATTCTGGAGAGAACCATGGCTGGCTGTAAGGTTTTTGCTGGAACTTTTGCACACTACGCCCTTGGCCTACCTTTTGTGTATCCCGTATGTCGGGTTATAGTTTGGTTAGGATTAAATCATGGTTAAGATTGGAGTTAGTGTTACATTTAGGCTGATCAAAATGCAGAATAAAAGTCACTTTGGAATGCACTGAGGAATAGAGACGACAATTGTGCATATATTCATTAATATGAATTGATTTCATCTTCTTGCGTAAGTAATAATTCTTTACATCACCGCCCACTTTTTTTTTTTTTTTGGTTTTTTTTTTGCTATCTCGCAGGATTATTTCCTAGCCGGTGCCCGTTTATAAAAGACGAGTAAGTTGCTCATTTTAAGAGACAATGCCTGTCCGTCAGTCAGTTGATACAAAAGTTTGAAATGAATTTTTCATTGTTAAACGCGTATATGCAATGTGTGGGATACTGAACCGGGGCACCACTGATAAAGTCGAAGGTGTGCACACACGTATTTTCCAGATAGACTTTGACTTACATTCTTGTGTTCTATAAAAATGACCTCAATTGAAACTATCACCGAAAACAAAGAAAGGCTTACATTCCAAACCGGGAATTTAGAAATGCGCAACGCAAAATAAATGGAGAACAATTAAATGTTTACATTTCAGGAATGATATCTTTATAAGTGTTGTGCCTTCACAAATAATTAACAAGAACACGTAAAGTAAAGGTATACAATAATATATTAGGAAGAAAAGTTATATACATGTCTTCAGATATACTTCAGTTGGAGATATTCCGGCAGGTGGCGTGTTGCATGTCTTACTGGAGGCAGCATAAGCGTCTTGCCTATTTGACGGTCGTTCCCGGACTCTCCCGGTATTGGTGATTGATACCTTTATACATCTCACTCACCCGCCTATGTTAATTAGTAGGCGTCTCCACAACAATAAGGCAGATAACATAAGACACTGGAGAAAGACGAAAAGAGAAACCGATAGTCGTTCAGCGTTATTGAAAATTTTCCGCCATCGTCTGCCACACAAACCCACCCACTCTTACAACTAAACGTAGTTGTTACATTCCGTCTCTTTCTCTCTCTCTCTCTCTCTCTTGTAATCGTTATTTCCATAGCAAGTTTTCGACTGAGTTTCAATCTATGCCCCCTCGCCAATCCTTCACAAAAAACACTCATCATCGTCAAAATTACTACCAATACATTTCCCCACTTTCTATCGTTGCCTAAACCTAAACTCTGTTTTGCTGGTCTGCTTTCCAGCGGACTACAATTTCATTATCTTCAAGGTCAACGTAAACAAGTTCATGTTTAGCTGTCCTGGTAAATGATCTAATTATAGCAAATTATTTCTACAAATGAGTATTACGTAAATGCCCCAATGACTACAATGCACACATTACCTCTTGTCCTCGAGTGGCATCCAGGCCTTGATATGTGGTGATCACACACCAAGACTTCGAGTTGTACGAATCTTCATTTACAGCTTTTCCGAGGATACGTTAGATGAAGGCCAAAGATTTACCAGATATGTTTCCCCATTGGCTGATGTAAATTCCTAGTGGCTTATTCGTCCATTTTGTTAAATTGTGATCAGTCCTGTTTAGATAATCAAGAGACGACCAATAAACGCATTCATATGTAGACGATCAAATATATCGCCGTGTAAATATGTATATACATATCAATAAATACACATCGAATATACAACCCCTTTATGTTATACAGACTTCCACTCTACGACAGAATGAACGCATATTAAAAATATATCCTCTCCTTTTCATAATTATTGTGTAAAATCTATAAGAATTATTTTCCCGGTTCGCGAGCGATTAATCGTAGACATAGCAGCGCTCAATCAATTATAAGAACTTCACGCATATTTACAGGAAGCCATGTTTAAAATCGCATCGTCTTTCCAAGAAAAAATAAAATAAGCGTCGTTATTTCGGGTAAAGATTTCTTAAAAGGGAAAAATCATTGATGTCACAAATTATATTGAAATGAATCCATTGATGTTGAAGCATCCATTCATCGATCTTGAAAGTTTTTTTTCTGTTTCAAGTGTGCACCTTCTCTTCAGACAAATTCATAATTCAGTAAATAATGAATGGCTTTCCATATTTTTATTTGATTGTTTTAGTTTTGGTACACACCAATCTATCTATCTATCTATCTATCTATCTATCTATCTATCTATCTATCTATCTATCTCCTCTCTCTCTCAATATATATATATATGCCCGTCCTTGACTGGGTTCAAAAACAGCCTACAGAAAATGGACTCTGATTTATGAAAGTATGAAAGGTTATGAACAGAAAGGGTTGTAAACAGATAGCTTCGAATTTGGGGGTATCAAAACCAAAGCAAAATATGATGAAAGTAAAAATAAAATAGATAAACCCCATAATTTATTATACCATACCTGTTAACACTGAAACACTTATCACAATATTCTGTGGATCTATATTAAAAACCTTGTAAAACTTTGTGACATATTTCCATTCTTTGGGGGTCAGGCGCGAACGAACACCCCATAATTTAATTATACCATATTTCTTCAAACTGATTTTTTGATACCCTCAAATTCGAAGCTATCTGTTTACAACCCTTTCTGTTCATAACCTATCATACTTTAATAAATCAGAGTCCATTTTCTGTAGGCTGTTTTTGAACCCAGTCAAGGACGGGTACTTTTGCTAGTATATATATATATATATATATATATATATATATATATATATATATGAACCGCTTTAGCAGGAATGGACACACAATTTTGTTCATTTCAAATATTAGAGTTTTAATATTGCTGATAAACCTCTAGTATTTAAAATGAATAAAAAAATTGTTTTTATTTTTGTAAACGGCACATTATAAAATATTTATAGTTCTAGTATTGCACTAGTGAGATATCTTAAATAATTTTGTGTTATTTTCAGATACATTTGAAGACTAAAGATCAGATGATTTTCATACTAATTAGTAAAAATATATAGAGAAATACATTATATGCAGAATAAACTTTACTTTAGGATAAGGACACGCACCAAAAAAACAAAACACAGTGAATAAACAATAAGGACAACAATAACCAAATGATGATTATTATAATAGGGCAAGCTTTTTAATCGGTATTTAGACGAAAATGTGGCTGCTAAGGTGTCAAAGTTAAAAAGATTTGACCTTTGCGGTCTCTAGCAAACTATTCAGCAAATTTTGTGGTTTAAACACTTGAAATCTTAGATATAGGTTATCTGGTCAAGCTTTTTAAATTCACACACACACATATACATATATATATATATATATATATATATATATCGTAAGTAAGTTAAAAAATGTATATGGCGATTAAGCTACAGAGTGTAGCTTAATCGCCATATACATTTTTTTACTTACTAACTAGCTCTACCTACGTATTGAGCATTTTTGAAGTAAATACAAAGTTTACGCATAAATCTATGCTTTCATATATTAATTTTACGTGAGTAAATTAAGTAGTTATATTATGTATGTATATATATATATGTATATATATATATATATATATATATATGTAGTCATCGATATACAGTCCTGTTTCTTTGTATCACAGCTCATCAGTCGGAATGTCTATTAAAATAGACACCCGCCACCACTTTTATACAACGAGCTTCGCATTTTCAGCCAATTAAGTAGCGGGTGAGATTATTTACGACAGTGCCCTACCCAAAGAGGGGGGCTTAAAATATATTAGTAGCCATCGACATACAGTCCTGTTTCGTTATATCACAACTCATCAGTGCCGCTAGACTAGTATCTCTCCCAAGCCAAGGATGTAACCTAGAACCACATGCACATAAATTTATAAATAGTACATAGGGCGCGAGAAAAGGCAGATTTAATTGATAGTATAAAATAAAATGTAAATGAAAACATTCAAAAGAAAAACAGAAACATGATCACCACCAAAAAGCATAAAGAAACAGGTGAATCAGAGGCTAAATTACCCTTGCTTGATAAATGTACGCCAGTTGGGTATGATAATGGGTGTGTGAATGACAAAGAATCTGATTGGCTTACTAGGAAAGCCGGTACGATGGGAATATAGAAAATATGTAACAACATCAATTTTATGCAATAGCCTAACCAATCCTCACGAGGATGACACGTGGAAAATTCACTGTAGCTTAATTGCTATATATATATTTTCGAAACTTGCTATATATATGCATATATGCTGAGAGATTTACAAGTGTATTTTCTATATAAAGTTTGTATTCCTTGTAAAATTATTAAATTTTTTACAAATAAGCTCGATAAAGATGTATTTTTGCCTTCTAGCTTTATGGAAAAAGTAAACATAGAAATTCGCCAATATTAAAAACAAATTAATTAAAATAAAAAAACTAATGGCACATCCTCTCGAGGTATATGAGACAGGTAAATGTCGGTTAGTGTACTTTCCTAGTCCGACATCTTAGTAGTACTTCGACTGTTACTTTTTATATATGCAGCTTTTTGTTTCAATATATTTTTCCTTTTCTAACTAAGCGCCTTATCCATTATTAAGAGTACTTTTCGGCTGTTTATTTTATTATTAGGTTACTCCTATGTAATATATATATATATATATATATATATATATATATATATATATATATATATATTACATAGGCATCACCACTTATCAAGGCCAAGAGGTCACTCAAGGATAAGGGTTAAAGAGTGTACAGTAGACATTGGACAATATAGTAATCATTAGTAATGAAAATTTGGTAAATTTGATAACTTATATAGAACGGCTCATCAAGAACTTATTTACGTTAGACTTGAACACAACCGTATTGTAGTCAGCCGGAAAGCAGAAAAACGGAAGACAATTCCACAGGCGAGCAGTTCTAAGAAAGAAGCTTTGTTCATGGAATCTACGTTTAGGTTTAGGCACAGATAAAGAGTGGGGGGGGGATTATTGATAGTGTGTACAGCTAGACGAGTGTTTCTTGTGACAGTTTGGCGAGGGGGGACCGTAGATTGAAGCTCAGTTGAACACCTTCATATTAGTTTTATTTGTTTGGAGTTGCCCGGGAATCCTTTTTTACTTTCATTTATGTTTCGCCTATTAGTCCCCTTTTTCTTCTAATAAAATTAATTACACAATATTTATATTTGAAAAAAAATTCACTTCATAAATATATGTCATGAAAAATCAGTCTCGTAACAAAATCGATAACTATCGTATATAATGTTTAAATTTAAATCCTGTAAATACTTTCGATTGCACGTTTCTCTTATCAACAACAATAAATAGGCACGGTGGGGGGAAAAAAAACTTTTCGTTTTTTTTTTAAATAATGTAAGATTTTATTGTATGACACTGCTCATTGAATTCATTAAATAAAACTTAAATGCATAATATACTCTTAATAAAGTTCATTTAAAGTTATACGTTTGAATGTAAATTTATACAGACAGAAGATATCTTGTCTGGTAAATTTGGATACAGATATTCAATTCGTTCTCTCATTCTTTGTGGTGTTATTACATTTTTCTGTTTTAATAATTCAGTCGCCATATTATCTCAAATCATGACCGGGTCAGCAATTACCATATTTCAAGAAGTTGACATCTTAATTATTATGCAATAAACATCTATTACCATTCTTCCATTTGCTGATTCGATTCTTATAAATGTCTGTACTTTCTCATTCATAACTTGAAAGGCAAAATTATTGATCAGATGAAACAAAATCGAAGTTGAATAAATGATAATCATTACAATAATTAATTCCTATATTAGATTCATAAAAGATTCACAAGTTCTGAAATGGAGGGTTGTCATTGCAAAATGATTATTATACAATTCGTTCATATGAAAAAGTGATATTTATGGAAATGATATCAATTGTGATTATTATTATTAATGCTACATTTACGATATGTGATTTTAATACTTCAACCTTACGTTCATTGTGATTTCTTTGTCTGATAACAATTTAAGCAGCCATTAAATTAAAAATGAAAATTAATTATAAGTTCAACAGTCGTTAATAATATTTTAAAATTTTCTTAGTTTCCTTCTTATTGGGATGCGTATGCGATATGAAAGGCGGACCATGAATTCAGCGTTCAACTCATCTCGTATCTGTCATGATCTAAATATATTAATATTACTAAATATCATGATCTAAATATACTAATATTACTAAATATCATGATCTAAATATACTAATATTACTAAATATCATAATCTCAATATACTAATATTACTAAATATCATGATATAAATATACTAATATTACTAAATATCATGATCTAAATATACTAATATTACTAAATATAATGATATAATTATATTAATATTACTAAATATCATGATCTAAATATACTAATATTAATAAATATCATGATTTAAATATACTAATATTACTTAATATCATGATTTAAATATTCTAATATTACTAAATATCATGATATAAATATACTAATATTACTAAATATCATGATTTAAATATACTAATATTACTAAATATCATGATTTAAATATACTAATATTACTAAATATCATGATATAAATATACTAATATTACTTAATATCATGATATAAATATACTAATATTACTAAATATCATGATTTAAATATACTAATATTACTAAATATCATGATATAAATATACTAATATTACAAAATATCATGATCTAAATATACTAATATTACTAAATATCATGATCTAAATATACTAATATTACTAAATATCATGATCTAAATATACTAATATTACTTAATATCATGATTTAAATATACTAATATTACTAAATATCATGATCTAAATATACTAATATTACTTAATATCATGATTTAAATATACTAATATTACTAAATATCATGATCTAAATATACTAATATTACTAAATATAATGATTTAAATATACTAATATTACTAAATATCATGATCTAAATATACTAATATTACTTAATATCATGATTTAAATATACTAATATTACTAAATATAATGATATAAATATACTAATATTACTAAATATCATGATATAAATATACTAATATTACTTAATATCATGATATAAATATACAAATATTACTAAATATCATGATATAAATATACTAATATTACTTAATATCATGATATAAATATACTAATATTACTTAATATCATGATATAAATATACTAATATTACTTAATATCATGATTTAAATATACTAATATTACTAAATATCATGATATAAATATACTAATATTACTAAATATCATGATATAAATATACTAATATTACTAAATATCATGATATAAATATACTAATATTACTTAATATCATGATATAAATATACTAATATTATTAAATATCATGATCTAAATATACTAATATTACTTAATATCATGATATAAATATACTAATATTACTAAATATCATGATATAAATATACTAATATTACTTAATATCATGATTTAAATATACTAATATTACTAAATATCATGATCTAAATATACTAATATTACTTAATATCATGATATAAATATACTAATATTACTAAATATCATGATTTAAATATACTAATATTACTTAATATCATGATTTAAATATACTAATATTACTAAATATCATGATCTAAATATACTAATATTACTAAATATCATGATCTAAATATACTAATATTACTAAATATCATGATCTAAATATACTAATATTACTAAATATCATGATCTAAATATACTAATATTACTTAATATCATGATTTAAATATACTAATATTACTAAATATCATGATCTAAATATACTAATATTACTTAATATCATGATTTAAATATACTAATATTACTAAATATCATGATCTAAATATACTAATATTATTAAATATCATGATCTAAATATACTAATATTACTAAATATCATGATCTAAATATACTAATATTACTAAATATCATAATCTAAATATACTAATATTACTAAATATCATGATCTAAATATACTAATATTACTAAATATCATGATCTAAATATACTAATATTACTTAATATCATGATTTAAATATACTAATATTACTTAATATCATGATCTAAATATACTAATATTATTAAATATCATGATCTAAATATACTAATATTATTAAATATCATGATTTAAATATACTAATATTACTAAATATCATAATCTAAATATACTAATATTATTAAATATCATGATCTAAATATACTAATATTACTAAATATCATGATCTAAATATACTAATATTACTTAATATCATGATTTAAATATACTAATATTACTAAATATCATGATATAAATATACTAATATTACTAAATATCATAATCTAAATATACTAATATTACTAAATATCATGATCTAAATATACTAATATTACTAAATATCATGATCTAAATATACTAATATTACTAAATATCATGATATAAATATACTAATATTACTAAATATCATGATCTAAATATACTAATATTACTAAATATCATGATTTAAATATACTAATATTACTAAATATCATGATCTAAATATACTAATATTACTAAATATCATGATCTAAATATACTAATATTACTAAATATCATGATCTAAATATACTAATATTACTAAATATCATGATCTAAATATACTAATATTACTAAATATCATGATCTAAATATACTAATATTACTTAATATCATGATTTAAATATACTAATATTACTAAATATCATGATCTAAATATACTAATATTACTTAATATCATGATTTAAATATACTAATATTACTAAATATCATGATCTAAATATACTAATATTACTAAATATCATGATATAAATATACTAATATTACTAAATATCATGATATAAATATACTAATATTACTAAATATCATGATTTAAATATACTAATATTACTAAATATCATGATTTAAATATACTAATATTACTAAATATCATGATATAAATATACTAATATTACTAAATATCATGATATAAATATATTAATATTACTAAATATCATGATTTAAATATACTAATATTACTAAATATCATGATATAAATATACTAATATTACTAAATATCATGATATAAATATACTAATATTACTAAATATCATGATTTAAATATACTAATATTACTAAATATCATGCTCTAAATATACTAATATTACTAAATATCATGATCTAAATATACTAATATTACTAAATATCATGATATAAATATACTAATATTACTAAATATCATGATATAAATATACTAATATTACTAAATATCATGATATAAATATATTAATATTACTAAATATCATGATCTAAATATACTAATATTACTAAATATAATGATTTAAATATACCAATATTACTTAATATCATGATTTAAATATACTAATATTACTAAATATCATGATTTAAATATACTAATATTTCTAAATATCATGATTTAAATATACTAATATTACTAAATATCATGATTTAAATATACTAATATTACTAAATATCATGATTTAAATATACTAATATTACTAAATATCATGATTTAAATATACTAATATTACTAAATATCATGATTTAAATATACTAATATTACTAAATATCATGATCTAAATATACTAATATTACTAAATATCATGATCTAAATATACTTATATTACTAAATATCATGATCTAAATATACTAATATTATTAAATATCATGATTTAAATATACTAATATTACTAAATATCATGATTTAAATATACTAATATTACTAAATATCATAATCTCAATATACTAATATTACTAAATATCATGATTTAAATATACTAATATTACTAAATATCATGATTTAAATATACTAATATTACTAAATATCATGATCTAAATATACTAATATTACTTAATATCATGATCTAAATATACTAATATTACTTAATATCATGATATAAATATACTAATATTACTAAATATCATGATTTAAATATACTAATATTACTAAATATCATGATTTAAATATACTAATATTACTAAATATCATGATTTAAATATACTAATATTACTAAATATCATGATTTAAATATACTAATATTACAAAATATCATGATTTAAATATACTAATATTACTAAATATCATGATTTAAATATACTAATATTACTAAATATCATGATCTAAATATACTAATATTATTAAATATCATGATCTAAATATACTAATATTACTAAATATCATGATCTAAATATACTAATATTACTAAATATCATAATCTCAATATACTAATATTACTAAAAATCATGATCTAAATATACTAATATTACTAATATCATGATATACTAATATTACTAAATATCATGATCTAAATATACTAATATTACTAAATATCATGATTTAAATATACTAATATTACTAAATATCATGATCTAAATATACTAATATTACTAAATATCATGATCTAAATATACTAATATTACTTAATATCATGATCTAAATATACTAATATTATTAAATATCATGATTTAAATATACTAATATTACTAAATATCATGATTTAAATATACTAATATTACTAAATATCATAATCTCAATATACTAATATTACTAAATATCATGATTTAAATATACTAATATTACTAAATATCATGATTTAAATATACTAATATTACTAAATATCATGATCTAAATATACTAATATTACTTAATATCATGATCTAAATATACTAATATTACTTAATATCATGATATAAATATACTAATATTACTAAATATCATGATTTAAATATACTAATATTACTAAATATCATGATTTAAATATACTAATATTACTAAATATCATGATTTAAATATACTAATATTACTAAATATCATGATCTAAATATACTAATATTACTAAATATCATGATCTAAATATACTAATATTACTAAATATCATGATCTAAATATATTAATATTACTAAATATCATGATCTAAATATACTAATATTACTAAATATCATGATTTAAATATACTAATATTACTAAATATCATGATCTAAATATACTAATATTACTAAATATCATGATATACTAATATTACTTAATATCATGATTTAAATATACTAATATTACTAAATATCATGATATAAATATACTAATATTACTTAATATCATGATTTAAATATACTAATATTACTAAATATCATGATCTAAATATACTAATATTACTAAATATCATGATTTAAATATACTAATATTACTAAATATCATGATTTAAATATACTAATATTACTAAATATCATGATTTAAATATACTAATATTACTAAATATCATGATTTAAATATACTAATATTACTAAATATCATGATTTAAATATACTAATATTACTAAATATCATGATATAAATATACTAATATTACTAAATATCATAATCTCAATATACTAATATTACTAAAAATCATGATCTAAATATACTAATATTACTAAATATCATGATATAAATATATTAATATTACTAAATATCATGATCTAAATATACTAATATTACTAAATATAATGATTTAAATATACCAATATTACTTAATATCATGATTTAAATATACTAATATTACTAAATATCATGATTTAAATATACTAATATTTCTAAATATCATGATTTAAATATACTAATATTACTAAATATCATGATTTAAATATACTAATATTACTAAATATCATGATTTAAATATACTAATATTACTAAATATCATGATTTAAATATACTAATATTACTAAATATCATGATTTAAATATACTAATATTACTAAATATCATGATCTAAATATACTAATATTACTAAATATCATGATCTAAATATACTTATATTACTAAATATCATGATCTAAATATACTAATATTATTAAATATCATGATTTAAATATACTAATATTACTAAATATCATGATTTAAATATACTAATATTACTAAATATCATAATCTCAATATACTAATATTACTAAATATCATGATTTAAATATACTAATATTACTAAATATCATGATTTAAATATACTAATATTACTAAATATCATGATCTAAATATACTAATATTACTTAATATCATGATCTAAATATACTAATATTACTTAATATCATGATATAAATATACTAATATTACTAAATATCATGATTTAAATATACTAATATTACTAAATATCATGATTTAAATATATTAATATTACTAAATATCATGATTTAAATATACTAATATTACTAAATATCATGATTTAAATATACTAATATTACTAAATATCATGATTTAAATATACTAATATTACTAAATATCATGATTTAAATATACTAATATTACTAAATATCATGATCTAAATATACTAATATTATTAAATATCATGATCTAAATATACTAATATTACTAAATATCATGATCTAAATATACTAATATTACTAAATATCATAATCTCAATATACTAATATTACTAAAAATCATGATCTAAATATACTAATATTACTAATATCATGATATACTAATATTACTAAATATCATGATCTAAATATACTAATATTACTAAATATCATGATTTAAATATACTAATATTACTAAATATCATGATCTAAATATACTAATATTACTAAATATCATGATCTAAATATACTAATATTACTTAATATCATGATCTAAATATACTAATATTATTAAATATCATGATTTAAATATACTAATATTACTAAATATCATGATTTAAATATACTAATATTACTAAATATCATAATCTCAATATACTAATATTACTAAATATCATGATTTAAATATACTAATATTACTAAATATCATGATTTAAATATACTAATATTACTAAATATCATGATCTAAATATACTAATATTACTTAATATCATGATCTAAATATACTAATATTACTTAATATCATGATATAAATATACTAATATTACTAAATATCATGATTTAAATATACTAATATTACTAAATATCATGATTTAAATATACTAATATTACTAAATATCATGATTTAAATATACTAATATTACTAAATATCATGATCTAAATATACTAATATTACTAAATATCATGATCTAAATATACTAATATTACTAAATATCATGATCTAAATATACTAATATTACTAAATATAATGATCTAAATATACTAATATTACTAAATATCATGATTTAAATATACTAATATTACTAAATATCATGATCTAAATATACTAATATTACTAAATATCATGATATACTAATATTACTTAATATCATGATTTAAATATACTAATATTACTAAATATCATGATATAAATATACTAATATTACTTAATATCATGATTTAAATATACTAATATTACTAAATATCATGATCTAAATATACTAATATTACTAAATATCATGATTTAAATATACTAATATTACTAAATATCATGATTTAAATATACTAATATTACTAAATATCATGATTTAAATATACTAATATTACTAAATATCATGATCTAAATATACTAATATTACTAAATATCATGATTTAAATATACTAATATTACTAAATATCATGATCTAAATATACTAATATTACTAAATATCATGATTTAAATATACTAATATTACTAAATATCATGATCTAAATATACTAATATTACTAATATCATGATATACTAATATTACTTAATATCATGATTTAAATATACTAATATTACTAAATATCATGATCAAAATATACTAATATTACTAAATATCATGATTTAAATATACTAATATTACTAAATATCATGATTTAAATATACTAATATTACTAAATATCATGATCTAAATGTACTAATATTACTAAATATCATGATCTAAATATACTAATATTACTAAATATCATGATCTAAATATACTAATATTACTAATATCATGATATACTAATATTACTTAATATCATGATTTAAATATACTAATATTACTAAATATCATGATTTAAATATACTAATATTACTAAATATCATGATTTAAATATACTAATATTACTAAATATCATGATTTAAATATACTAATATTACCAAATATCATGATCTAAATATACTAATATTATTAAATATCATGATCTAAATATACTAATATTATTAAATATCATGATATAAATATACTAATATTACTAAATATCATGATCTAAATATACTAATATTACTAAATATCATGATTTAAATATACTAATATTACTTAATATCATGATTTAAATATACTAATATTACTAAATATCATGATTTAAATATACTAATATTACTAAATATCATGATTTAAATATACTAATATTATTAAATATCATGATCTAAATATACTAATATTATTAAATATCATGATATAAATATACTAATATTACTAAATATCATGATCTAAATATACTAATATTACTTAATATCATGATCTAAATATACTAATATTACTTAATATCATGATTTAAATATACTAATATTATTAAATATCATGATCTAAATATACTAATATTACTAAATATCATGATTTAAATATACTTATATTATTAAATATCATGATCTAAATATACTAATATTACTAAATATCATGATTTAAATATACTAATATTACTTAATATCATGATCTAAATATACTAATATTACTTAATATCATGATCTAAATATACTAATATTACTTAATATCATGATCTAAATATACTAATATTATTAAATATCATGATCTAAATATACTAATATTACTAAATATCATGATTTAAATATACTAATATTACTTAATATCATGATCTAAATATACTAATATTACTTAATATCATGATCTAAATATACTAATATTACTTAATATCATGATCTAAATATACTAATATTATTAAATATCATGATCTAAATATACTAATATTACTAAATATCATGATCTAAATATACTAATATTATTAAATATCATGATCTAAATATACTAATATTACTAAATATCATGATTTAAATATACTAATATTACTTAATATCATGATCTAAATATACTAATATTACTTAATATCATGATCTAAATATACTAATATTACTTAATATCATGATCTAAATATACTAATATTACTAAATATCATGATATAAATATACTAATATTACTAAATATCATGATATAAATATATTAATATTACTAAATATCATGATTTAAATATACTAATATTACTAAATATCATGATTTAAATATACTAATATTACTAAATATCATGATATAAATATACTAATATTACTAAATATCATGATCTAAATATACTAATATTACTAAATATCATGATTTAAATATACTAATATTACTAAATATCATGATTTAAATATACTAATATTACTAAATATCATGATATAAATATACTAATATTACTAAATATCATGATATAAATATACTAATATTACTAAATATCATGATCTAAATATACTAATATTACTTAATATAATGATCTAATTATACTAATATTACTTAATATCATGATCTAAATATACTAATATTACTAAATATCATGATCTAAATATACTAATATTACTAAATATCATGATATAAATATACTAATATTACTAAATATCATGATTTAAATATACTAATATTACTAAATATCATGATATAAATATACTAATATTACTTAATATCATGATATAAATATACTAATATTACTAAATATCATGATTTAAATATACTAATATTACTTAATATCATGATATAAATATACTAATATTACTAAATATCATGATCTAAATATACTAATATTACTAAATATCATGATCTAAATATACTAATATTACTTAATATCATGATTTAAATATACTAATATTACTTAATATCATGATTTAAATATACTAATATTACTAAATATCATGATCTAAATGTACTAATATTACTAAATATCATGATCTAAATATACTAATATTACTAAATATCATGATCTAAATATACTAATATTACTAATATCATGATATACTAATATTACTTAATATCATGATTTAAATATACTAATATTACTAAATATCATGATTTAAATATACTAATATTACTAAATATCATGATTTAAATATACTAATATTACTAAATATCATGATTTAAATATACTAATATTACTAAATATCATGATATAAATATACTAATATTACTAAATATCATGATCTAAATATACTAATATTACTAAATATAATGATTTAAATATACTAATATTACCAAATATCATGATTTAAATATACTAACATTACTAAATGTCATGATCTAAATATACTAATATTACTAAATATCATGATCTAAATATACTAATATTACTAAATATCATGATATAAATATACTAATATTACTAAATATCATGATTTAAATATACTAATATTACTAAATATCATGATATAAATATACTAATATTACTTAATATCATGATATAAATATACTTATATTACTAAATATCATGATTTAAATATACTAATATTACTTAATATCATGATATAAATATACAAATATTACTAAATATCATGATCTAAATATACTAATATTACTAAATATCATGATCTAAATATACTAATATTACTTAATATCATGATTTAAATATACTAATATTACTTAATATCATGATTTAAATATACTAATATTACTAAATATCATGATCTAAATATACTAATATTACTAAATATCATGATCTAAATATACTAATATTACTAAATATCATGATTTAAATATACTAATATTACTTAATATCATGATTTAAATATACTAATATTACTAAATATCATGATTTAAATATACTAATATTACTAAATATCATGATCTAAATATACTAATATTACTAAATATCATGATTTAAATATACTAATATTACTAAATATCATGATCTAAATATACTAATATTACTAAATATCATGATTTAAATATACTAATATTACTAAATATCATGATCTAAATATACTAATATTACTAATTATCTTGATCTAAATATACTAATATTACTAAATATCATGATCCAAATATACTAATATTACTAAATATCATGATCTAAATATACTAATATTACTAAATATCATGATTTAAATATACTAATATTACTAAATATCATGATCTAAATATACTAATATTACTAAATATCATGATCTAAATATACTAATATTACTAAATATCATGATTTAAATATACTAATATTACTAAATATCATGATCTAAATATACTAATATTACTAAATATCATGATTAAAATATACTAATATTACTAAATATCATGATTAAAATATACTAATATTACTAAATATCATGATCTAAATATACTAATATTACTAAATATCATGATCTAAATATACTAATATTACTAAATATCATGATTTAAATATACTAATATTACTTAATATCATGATTAAAATATACTAATATTACTAAATATCATGATCTAAATATACTAATATTACTAAATATCATGATTAAAATATACTAATATTACTAAATATCATGATCTAAATATACTAATATTACTAAATATCATGATCTAAATATACTAATATTACTTAATATCATGATCTAAATATACTAATATTATTAAATATCTTGATCTAAATATACTAATATTACTTAATATCATGATCTAAATATACTAATACTACTTAATATCATGATCTAAATATACTAATATTACTTAATATCATGATATAAATATACTAATATTACTAAATATCATGATTTAAATATACTAATATTACTAAATATCATGATATAAATATACTAATATTACTTAATATCATGATATAAATATACTAATATTACTAAATATCATGATATAAATATACTAATATTACTTAATATCATGATATAAATATACTAATATTACTAAATATCATGATATAAATATACTAATATTACTTAATATCATGATATAAATATACTAATATTACTAAATATCATGATCTAAATATACTAATATTACTAAATATCATGATCTAAATATACTAATATTACTTAATATCATGATTTAAATATACTAATATTACTTAATATCATGATTTAAATATACTAATATTACTAAATATCATGATCTAAATATACTAATATTACTAAATATCATGATCTAAATATACTAATATTACTAAATATCATGATTTAAATATACTAATATTACTTAATATCATGATTTAAATATACTAATATTACTTAATATCATGATTTAAATATACTAATATTACTAAATATCATGATCTAAATATACAAATATTACTAAATATCATGATTTAAATATACTAATATTACTAAATATCATGATCTAAATATACTAATATTACTAAATATCATGATTTAAATATACTAATATTACTAAATATCATGATCTAAATATACTAATATTACTAAATATCTTGATCTAAATATACTAATATTACTAAATATCATGATCTAAATATACTAATATTACTTAATATCATGATATAAATATACTAATATTACTAAATATCATGATTTAAATATACTAATATTACTAAATATCATGATCTAAATATACTAATATTACTAAATATCATGATCTAAATATACTAATATTACTAAATATCATGATTTAAATATACTAATATTACTTAATATCATGATCTTAATATACTAATATTACTAAATATCATGATCTAAATATACTAATATTACTAAATATCATGATCTAAATATACTAATATTACTAAATATCATGATTTAAATATACTAATATTACTAAATATCATGATCTAGATATACTAATATTACTAAATATCATGATCTAAATATACTAATATTACTAATATCATGATATACTAATATTACTTAATATCATGATCTAAATATACTAATATTACTAAATATCATGATCTAAATATACTAATATTACTAAATATCATGATCTAAATATACTAATATTACTAAATATCATGATTTAAATATACTAATATTACTTAATATCATGATTTAAATATACTAATATTACTAAATATCATGATTTAAATATACTAATATTACTAAATATCATGATCTAGATATACTAATATTACTAAATATCATGATCCAAATATACTAATATTACTAAATATCATGATCTAAATATACTAATATTACTAAATATCATGATCTAAATATACTAATATTATTAAATATCATGATCTAAATATACTAATATTATTAAATATCATGATCTAAATATACTAATATTACTAAATATCATGATCTAAATATACTAATATTATTAAATATCATGATCCAAATATACTAATATTACTAAATATCATGATCTAAATATACTAATATTACTAAATATCATGATCTAAATATACAAATATTACTAAATATCATGATCTAAATATACTAATATTATTAAATATCATGATCTAAATATACTAATATTATTAAATATCATGATCTAAATATACTAATATTACTAAATATCATGATCTAAATATACTAATATTACTAAATATCTTGATCTAAATATACTAATATTACTAATATCATGATATACTAATATTACTTAATATCATGATCTAAATATACTAATATTACTAAATATCATGATTTAAATATACTAATATTACTAAATATCATGATCTTAATATACTAATATTACTAAATATCATGATTTAAATATACTAATATTACTAAATATCATGATTTAAATATACTAATATTACTAAATATCATGATCTAAATATACTAATATTACTAAATATCATGATTTAAAAATACTAATATTACTAAATATCATGATCTAAATATACTAATATTACTAAATATCATGATCTAAATATACTAATATTACTAAATATCATGATTTAAATATACTAATATTACTAAATATCATGATTTAAATATACTAATATTACTAAATATCATGATCTAAATATACTAATATTACTAAATATCATGATCTAAATATACTAATATTACTAAATATCATGATTTAAATATACTAATATTATTAAATATCATGATTTAAATATACTAATATTACTAAATATCATGATCTAAATATACTAATATTACTAAATATCATGATCTAAATATACTAATATTATTAAATATCATGATCCCAATATACTAATATTACTAAATATCATGATCTAAATATACTAATATTACTAAATATCATGATCTAAATATACTAATATTACTAAATATCATGATCTAAATATACTAATATTATTAAATATCATAATCTAAATATACTAATATTACTAAATATCATGATCTGAATATACTAATATTACTAAATATCATGATCTAAATATACTAATATTACTAAATATCATGATCTAAATATACTAATATTACTAAATATCATGATCTAAATATACTAATATTATTAAATATCATGATCTAAATATACTAATATTACTAAATATCATGATTTAAATATACTAATATTACTAAATATCATGATCTAAATATACTAATATTACTAAATATCATGATCTAAATATACTAATATTACTAAATATCATGATCTAAATATACTAATATTATTAAATATCATGATCTAAATATACTAATATTACTAAATATCATGATTTAAATATACTAATATTACTAAATATCATGATCTAAATATACTAATATTATTAAATATCATGATCTAAATATACTAATATTACTAAATATCATGATTTAAATATACTAATATTACTAAATATCATAATCTAAATATACTAATATTACTAAATATCATGATCTAAATACACAAATATTATTAAATATCATAATCTAAATATACTAATATTACTAAATATCATGATCTAAATATACTAATATTACTAATATCATGATCTAAATATACTAATATTATTAAATATCATGATCTAAATATACTAATATTATTAAATATCATGATCTAAATATACTAATATTATTAAATATCATGATCTAAATATACTAATATTACTAAATATCATAATCTAAATATACTAATATTACTAAATATCATGATCTAAATATACTAATATTACTAAATATCATGATCTAAATATACTAATATTATTAAATATCATGATCTAAATATACTAATATTATTAAATATCATGATCTAAATATACTAATATTACTAAATATCATAATCTAAATATACTAATATTACTAAATATCATGATCTAAATATACTAATATTACTAAATATCATGATCTAAATATACTAATATTATTAAATATCATAATCTAAATATACTAATATTACTAAATATCATGATCTAAATATACTAATATTATTAAATATCATGAAATAAATATACTAATATTATTAAATATCATGATCTAAATATACTAATATTATTAAATATCATGATCTAAATATACTAATATTACTAAATATCATGATCTAAATATACTAATATTACTAAATATCATGATCTAAATATACTAATATTACTAAATATCATGATCTAAATATACTAATATTATTAAATATCATGATATAAATATACTAATATTATTAAATATCATGATCTAAATATACTAATATTATTAAATATCATGATCAAAATATATACTAATATTACTAAATATCATGATTTAAATATACTAATATTACTAAATATCATGATCTAAATATACTAATATTACTAAATATCATAATCTAAATATACTAATATTACTTAATATCATGATTTAAATATACTAATATTACTAAATATCTTGATCTAAATATACTAATATTACTAATATCATGATATACTAATATTACTTAATATCATGATCTAAATATACTAATATTACTAAATATCATAATCTAAATATACTAATATTACTAAATATCATGATTTAAATATACTAATATTACAAAATATCATGATCTAAATATACTAATATTACTAAATATCATGATCTAAATATACTAATATTACTAAATATCATAATCTAAATATACTAATATTACTAAATATCATGATCTAAATATACTAATATTACTAAATATCATGATTTAAATATACTAATATTACTTAATATCATGATTTAAATATACTAATATTATTAAATATCATAATCTAAATATACTAATATTACTAAATATCATGATTTAAATATACTAATATTACTTAATATCATGATTTAAATATACTAATATTACTAATATCATGATATACTAATATTACTTAATATCATGATTTAAATATACTAATATTACTAAATATCATGATCTAAATATACTAATATTACTAAATATCATGATTTAAATATACTAATATTACTTAATATCATGATTTAAATATACTAATATTATTAAATATCATAATCTAAATATACTAATATTACTAAATATCTTGATCTAAATATACTAATATTACTAATATCATGATATACTAATATTACTAAATATCATGATCTAAATATACTAATATTACTAAATATCATGATCTAAATATACTAATATTACTAAATATCATGATCTAAATATACTAATATTATTAAATATCATGATCTAAATATACTAATATTACTAAATATCATGATCTAAATATACTAATATTACTAAATATCATGATCTAAATATACTAATATTACTAATATCATGATATACTAATATTATTAAATATCATGATCTAAATATACTAATATTACTTAATATCATGATTTAAATATACTAATATTACTAAATATCATGATCTAAATATACTAATATTACTAATATCATGATATACTAATATTACTAAATATCATGATCTAAATATACTAATATTACTAAATATCATGATCTAAATATACTAATATTACTAAATATCATGATCTAAATATACTAATATTATTAAATATCATGATCTAAATATACTAATATTACTAAATATCATGATCTAAATATACTAATATTACTAAATATCATGATCTAAATATACTAATATTACTAAATATCATGATCTAAATATACTAATATTATTAAATATCATAATCTAAATATACTAATATTACTAAATATCTTGATCTAAATATACTAATATTACTAAATATCATGATATAAATATAATAATATTACTAAATATCATGATCTAAATATACTAATATTACTAAATATCTTGATCTAAATATACTAATATTACTAAATATCATGATCTAAATATACTAATATTATTAAATATCATAATCTAAATATACTAATATTACTAAATATCATGATATAAATATAATAATATTACTAAATATCATGATCTAAATATACTAATATTACTAAATATCATGATCTAAATATACTAATATTACTAAATATCATGATCTAAATATACTAATATTATTAAATATCATAATCTAAATATACTAATATTACTAAATATCATGATCTAAATATACTAATATTACTAAATATCATAATCTAAATATACTAATATTACTAAATATCATAATCTAAATATACCAATATTACTAAATATCATGATTTAAATATACTAATATTACTAAATGTCATGATCTAAATATACTAATATTACTAAATATCATAATCTAAATATACTAATATTACTAAATATCATAATCTAAATATACCAATATTACTAAATATCATGATCTAAATATACTAATATTACTAAATATCTTGATCTAAATATACTAATATTACTAAATATCATGATCTAAATATACTAATATTACTAAATATCATAATCTAAATATACTAATATTACTAAGTATCATGATCTAAATATACTAATATTACTAAATATCTTGATCTAAATATACTAATATTACTAAATATCATGATCTAAATATACTAATATTATTAAATATCATAATCTAAATATACTAATATTACTAAATATCATGATATAAATATAATAATATTACTAAATATCATGATCTAAATATACTAATATTACTAAATATCATGATCTAAATATACTAATATTACTAAATATCATGATCTAAATATACTAATATTATTAAATATCATGATCTAAATATACTAATATTACTAAATATCATGATCTAAATATACTAATATTACTAAATATCATAATCTAAATATACTAATATTACTAAATATCATAATCTAAATATACTAATATTACTAAATATCATGATTTAAATATACTAATATTACTAAATGTCATGATCTAAATATACTAATATTACTAAATATCATAATCTAAATATACTAATATTACTAAATATCATAATCTAAATATACCAATATTACTAAATATCATGATCTAAATATACTAATATTATTAAATATCATAATCTAAATATACTAATATTACTAAATATCATAATCTAAATATACTAATATTACTAAATATCATAATCTAAATATACTAATATTACTAAATATCATGATCTAAATATACTAATATTACTAAATATCATGATCTAAATATACTAATATTACTAAATATCATGATTTAAATATACTAATATTACTAAATATCATGATCTAAATATACTAATATTACTAAATATCATAATCTAAATATACTAATATTACTAAATATCATGATCTAAATATACTAATATTACTAAATATCATAATCTAAATATACTAATATTACTAAATATCATGATCTAAATATACTAATATTACTAAATATCATAATCTAAATATACTAATATTACTAAATATCATAATCTAAATATACTAATATTACTAAATATCATAATCTAAATATACTAATATTACTAAATATCATGATCTAAATATACTAATATTACTAAATATCATGATTTAAATATACTAATATTACTAAATATCATGATTTAAATATACTAATATTACTAAATGTCATGATTTAAATATACTAATATTACTAAATATCATGATCTAAATATACTAATATTACTAAATATCATGATTTAAATATACTAATATTACTTAATATCATGATTTAAATATACTAATATTATTAAATATCATAATCTAAATATACTAATATTACTAAATATCTTGATCTAAATATACTAATATTACTAATATCATGATATACTAATATTACTAAATATCATGATCTAAATATACTAATATTACTAAATATCATGATCTAAATATACTAATATTACTAAATATCATGATCTAAATATACTAATATTATTAAATATCATGATCTAAATATACTAATATTACTAAATATCATGATCTAAATATACTAATATTACTAAATATCATGATCTAAATATACTAATATTACTAATATCATGATATACTAATATTATTAAATATCATGATCTAAATATACTAATATTACTTAATATCATGATTTAAATATACTAATATTACTAAATATCATGATCTAAATATACTAAAATTACTAATATCATGATATACTAATATTACTAAATATCATGATCTAAATATACTAATATTACTAAATATCATGATCTAAATATACTAATATTACTAAATATCATGATCTAAATATACTAATATTATTAAATATCATGATCTAAATATACTAATATTACTAAATATCATGATCTAAATATACTAATATTACTAAATATCATGATCTAAATATACTAATATTACTAAATATCATGATCTAAATATACTAATATTATTAAATATCATAATCTAAATATACTAATATTACTAAATATCTTGATCTAAATATACTAATATTACTAAATATCATGATATAAATATAATAATATTACTAAATATCATGATCTAAATATACTAATATTACTAAATATCTTGATCTAAATATACTAATATTACTAAATATCATGATCTAAATATACTAATATTATTAAATATCATAATCAAAATATACTAATATTACTAAATATCATGATATAAATATAATAATATTACTAAATATCATGATCTAAATATACTAATATTACTTAATATCATGATCTAAATATACTAATATTACTAAATATCATGATCTAAATATACTAATATTATTAAATATCATAATCTAAATATACTAATATTACTAAATATCATGATCTAAATATACTAATATTACTAAATATCATAATCTAAATATACTAATATTACTAAATATCATAATCTAAATATACCAATATTACTAAATATCATGATTTAAATATACTAATATTACTAAATGTCATGATCTAAATATACTAATATTACTAAATATCATAATCTAAATATACTAATATTACTAAATATCATAATCTAAATATACCAATATTACTAAATATCATGATCTAAATATACTAATATTACTAAATATCTTGATCTAAATATACTAATATTACTAAATATCATGATCTAAATATACTAATATTACTAAATATCATAATCTAAATATTCTAATATTACTAAATATCATGATCTAAATATACTAATATTACTAAATATCTTGATCTAAATATACTAATATTACTAAATATCATGATCTAAATATACTAATATTATTAAATATCATAATCTAAATATACTAATATTACTAAATATCATGATATAAATATAATAATATTACTAAATATCATGATCTAAATATACTAATATTACTAAATATCATGATCTAAATATACTAATATTACTAAATATCATGATCTAAATATACTAATATTATTAAATATCATGATCTAAATATACTAATATTACTAAATATCATGATCTAAATATACTAATATTACTAAATATCATAATCTAAATATACTAATATTACTAAATATCATAATCTAAATATACCAATATTACTAAATATCATGATTTAAATATACTAATATTACTAAATGTCATGATCTAAATATACTAATATTACTAAATATCATAATCTAAATATACTAATATTACTAAATATCATAATCTAAATATACCAATATTACTAAATATCATGATCTAAATATACTAATATTATTAAATATCATAATCTAAATATACTAATATTACTAAATATCATAATCTAAATATACTAATATTACTAAATATCATAATCTAAATATACTAATATTACTAAATATCATGATCTAAATATACTAATATTACTAAATATCATGATCTAAATATACTAATATTAATAAATATCATGATTTAAATATACTAATATTACTAAATATCATGATCTAAATATACTAATATTACTAAATATCATAATCTAAATATACTAATATTACTAAATATCATGATCTAAATATACTAATATTACTAAATATCATAATCTAAATATACTAATATTACTAAATATCATGATCTAAATATACTAATATTACTAAATATCATAATCTAAATATACTAATATTACTAAATATCATAATCTAAATATACTAATATTACTAAATATCATAATCTAAATATACTAATATTACTAAATATCATGATCTAAATATACTAATATTACTAAATATCATGATTTAAATATACTAATATTACTAAATATCATGATTTAAATATACTAATATTACTAAATGTCATGATTTAAATATACTAATATTACTAAATATCATGATCTAAATATACTAATATTACTAAATATCATAATCTAAATATACCAATATTACTAAATATCATGATCTAAATATACTAATATTATTAAATATCATAATCTAAATATACTAATATTACTAAATATCATAATCTAAATATACAAATATTACTAAATATCATGATCTAAATATACTAATATTATTAAATATCATGATCTAAATATACTAATATTATTAAATATCATGATCTAAATATACTAATATTACTAAATATCATGATCTCAATATACTAATATTACTAAATATCATGATCTAAATATACTAATATTACTAAATATCATGATCTCAATATACTAATATTACTAAATATCATGATCTAAATATACTAATATTACTAAATATCATGATCTAAATATACTAATATTACTAAATATCATGATCTCAATATACTAATATTACTAAATATCATGATCTCAATATACTAATATTACTAAATATCATGATCTAAATATACTAATATTACTAAATATCATAATCTAAATATACTAATATTACTAAATATCATAATCTAAATATACTAATATTACTAAATATCATAATCTAAATATACTAATATTACTAAATATCATAATCTAAATATACTAATATTATAAAATATCATGATCTAAATATACTAATATTACTAAATATCATGATCTAAATATACTAATATTATTAAATATCATGATTTAAATATACTAATATTACTAAATATCATGATCTAAATATACTAATATTACTAAATATCATGATCTAAATATACTAATATTACTAAATATCATAATCTAAATATACTAATATTATTAAATATCATAATCTAAATATACTAATATTACTAAATATCATAATCTAAATATACTAATATTATTAAATATCATGATCTAAATATACTAATATTACTAAATATCATAATCTAAATATACTAATATTACTAAATATCATGATCTAAATATACTAATATTACTAAATATCATGATCTAAATATACTAATATTACTAAATATCATAATCTAAATATACTAATATTATTAAATATCATAATCTAAATATACTAATATTACTAAATATCATAATCTAAATATACTAATATTATTAAATATCATAATCTAAATATACTAATATTACTAAATATCATAATCTAAATATACTAATATTACTAAATATCATAATCTAAATATACTAATATTACTAAATATCATAATCTAAATATACTAATATTACTAAATATCATGATCTAAATATACTAATATTACTAAATATCATAATCTAAATATACTAATATTATTAAATATCATAATCTAAATATACTAACATTACTAAATATCATAATCTAAATATACTAATATTACTAAATATCATAATCTAAATATACTAATATTACTAAATATCATGATCTAAATATACTAATATTACTAAATATCATAATCTAAATATACTAATATTATTAAATATCATAATCTAAATATACTAATATTATTAAATATCATAATCTAAATATACTAACATTACTAAATATCATAATCTAAATATACTAATATTACTAAATATCATAATCTAAATATACTAATATTACTAAATATCATAATCTAAATATACTAATATTACTAAATATCATAATCTAAATATACTAATATTATTAAATATCATAATCTAAATATACTAATATTACTAAATATCATAATCTAAATATACTAATATTATTAAATATCATGATCTAAATATACTAATATTACTAAATATCATAATCTAAATATACTAATATTACTAAATATCATAATCTAAATATACTAATATTATTAAATATCATAATCTAAATATACTAATATTACTAAATATCATAATCTAAATATACTAATATTATTAAATATCATGATCTAAATATACTAATATTACTAAATATCATAATCTAAATATACTAATATTACTAAATATCATAATCTAAATATACTAATATTATTAAATATCATGATCTAAATATACTAATATTACTAAATATCATGATCTAAATATACTAATATTACTAAATATCATAATCTAAATATACTAATATTACTAAATATCATGATCTAAATATACTAATATTATTAAATATCATGATCTAAATATACTAATATTACTAAATATCATGATCTAAATATACTAATATTACTAAATATCATAATCTAAATATACTAATATTACTAAATATCATGATCTAAATATACTAATATTATTAAATATCATGATCTAAATATACTAATATTACTAAATATCTTGATCTAAATATACTAATATTACTAAATATCATGATCTAAATATACTAATATTACTAAATATCATGATCTAAATATACTAATATTATTAAATATCATGATCTAAATATACTAATATTACTAAATATCTTGATCTAAATATACTAATATTATTAAATATCATGATCTAAATATACTAATATTATTAAATATCATGATCTAAATATACTAATATTACTAAATATCATGATCTAAATATACTAATATTACTAAATATCATGATCTAAATATACTAATATTACTAAATATCTTGATCTAAATATACTAATATTACTAAATATCATGATCTAAATATACTAATATTACTAAATATCATGATCTAAATATACTAATATTATTAAGTATCATGATCTAAATATACTAATATTACTAAATATCTTGATCTAAATATACTAATATTACTAAATATCATGATCTAAATATACTAATATTACTAAATATCTTGATCTAAATATATTAATATTATTAAATATAATGATCTAAATATACTAATATTACTAAATATCATGATCTAAATATACTAATATTATTAAATATCATGATCTAAATATACTAATATTACTAAATATCTTGATCTAAATATACTAATATTACTAAATATCATGATCTAAATATACTAATATTACTAAATATCATGATCTAAATATACTAATATTACTAAATATCATGATCTAAATATACTAATATTATTAAATATCATAATCTAAATATACTAATATTACTAAATATCATGATCTAAATATACTAATATTACTAATATCATGATATACTAATATTACTAAATATCATGATCTAAATATACTAATATTACTAAATATCATGATCTAAATATACTAATATTATTAAATATCATAATCTAAATATACTAATATTACTAAATATCTTGATCTAAATATACTAATATTACTAAATATCATGATATAAATATAATAATATTACTAAATATCATGATCTAAATATACTAATATTATTAAATATCATGATTTAAATATACTAATATTACTAAATATCATAATCTAAATATACTAATATTACTTAATATCATGATCTAAATATACTAATATTACTAAATATCATGATTTAAATATACTAATATTACTAAATATCATAATCTAAATATACTAATATTACTAATATCATGATATACTAATATTACTTAATATCATGATCTAAATATACTAATATTACTAAATATCATGATTTAAATATACTAATATTACTAAATATCATGATCTAAATATACTAATATTACTAAATATCATGATCTAAATATACTAATATTACTAAATATCATGATCTAAATATACTAATATTATTAAATATCATAATCTAAATATACTAATATTACTAAGTATCTTGATCTAAATATACTAATATTACTAATATCATGATATACTAATATTACTTAATATCATGATCTAAATATACTAATATTACTTAATATCATGATTTAAATATACTAATATTACTAAATATCATGATATAAATATACTAATATTACTAAATATCATGATATAAATATACTAATATTACTAAATATCATGATTTAAATATACTAATATTACTAAATATCATGATCTAAATATACTAATATTACTAAATATCATGATTTAAATATACTAATATTACTAAATATCATGATCTAAATATACTAATATTACTAAATATCATGATTTAAATATACTAATATTACTAAATATCATGATATAAATATACTAATATTACTAAATATCATGATATAAATATACTAATATTACTAAATATCATGATTTAAATATACTAATATTACTAAATATCATGATATAAATATACTAATATTACTAAATATCATGATATAAATATACTAATATTACTAAATATCATGATTTAAATATACTAATATTACTAAATATCATGATCTAAATATACTAATATTACTAAATATCATGATTTAAATATACTAATATTACTTAATATCATGATTTAAATATACTAATATTACTAAATATCATGATCTAAATATACTAATATTATTAAATATCATGATTTAAATATACTAATATTACTAAATATCATGATCTAAATATACTAATATTACTAAATATCATGATATAAATATACTAATATTACTAAATATCATGATCTAAATATACTAATATTACTAAATATCATGATTTAAATATACTAATATTACTAAATATCATGATCTAAATATACTAATATTACTAAATATCATGATTTAAATATACTAATATTATTAAATATCATGATCTAAATATACTAATATTACTAAATATCATGATATAAGTATACTAATATTACTAAATATCATGATCTAAATATACTAATATTACTAAATATCATGATCTAAATATACTAATATTACTAAATATCATGATATAAATATACTAATATTACTAAATATCATGATCTAAATATACTAATATTACTAAATATCATGATTTAAATATACTAATATTACTAAATATCATGATCTAAATATACTAATATTACTAAATATCATGATATAAATATACTAATATTACTAAATATCATGATCTAAATATACTAATATTACTAAATATCATGATCTAAATATACTAATATTACTAAATATCATGATATAAATATACTAATATTACTAAATATCATGATCTAAATATACTAATATTACTAAATATCATGATTTAAATATACTAATATTACTAAATATCATGATCTAAATATACTAATATTACTAAATATCATGATCTAAATATACTAATATTACTAAATATCATGATCTAAATATACTAATATTACTAAATATCATGATATAAATATACTAATATTACTAAATATCATGATCTAAATATACTAATATTACTAAATATCATGATCTAAATATACTAATATTACTAAATATCATGATATAAATATACTAATATTACTAAATATCATGATCTAAATATACTAATATTACTAAATATCATGATCTAAATATACTAATATTACTTAATATCATGATCTAAATATACTAATATTACTAAATATCATGATCTAAATATACTAATATTACTTAATATCATGATCTAAATATACTAATATTACTTAATATCATGATCTAAATATACTAATATTATTAAATATCTTGATCTAAATATACTAATATTACTTAATATCATGATATAAATATACTAATATTACTAAATATCATGATCTAAATATACTAATATTACTTAATATCATGATCTAAATATACTAATATTATTAAATATCTTGATCTAAATATACTAATATTACTTAATATCATGATCTAAATATACTAATATTACTTAATATCATGATCTAAATATACTAATATTACTTAATATCATGATATAAATATACTAATATTACTAAATATCATGATCTAAATATACTAATATTACTAAATATCATGATTTAAATATACTAATATTACTAAATATCATGATCTAAATATACTAATATTACTAAATATCATGATCTAAATATACTAATATTACTAAATATCATGATCTAAATATACTAATATTACTAAATATCATGATCTAAATATACTAATATTACTAAATATCATGATCTAAATATACCAATATTACTAAATATCATGATCTAAATATACTAATATTACTAAATATCATGATCTAAATATACTAATATTACTTAATATCATGATCTAAATATACTAATATTACTAAATATCATGATATAAATATACTAATATTACTAAATATCATGATCTAAATATACTAATATTACTAAATATCATGATTTAAATATACTAATATTACTAAATATCATGATATAAATATACTAATATTACTAAATATCATGATCTAAATATACTAATATTACTTAATATCATGATCTAAATATACTAATATTACTAAATATCATCATTTAAATATACTAATATTACTTAATATCATGATCTAAATATACTAATATTACTAAATATCATGATCTAAATATACTAATATTACTTAATATCATGATCTATACTTGTTGTGGTTGCAAGGTTGAACAATAATTAGTAAGGAAATACAATGAAGACGCAAACAACAAGATAACGCAATAATAAGTGTATTAAAGAAAAGGTATATTTACAATATGTACAAATGACGGTGTCGAGTCAGAGAGTCTTGGTGGGAGGACATGTACGCTCTTCGGCGTCACTTCCGGTGGCATTTGAGTAAGACACACCAAGGCCAACCTAGGCTTGCCATTTATAGTGTTATGTTATTCGCATATGCAAATAAGTGGTTGCCACCACAACACCCCCTCCCAAGATTTGAAGTCACACAGATTTCAATATCTTTTTCTTTTTGGGTTTACCATTAATGGTTCATTCACTTTTCTTTTCCTACCTTATCTTCGGGGTTCAGGTGCATTTTGAGACGGTTCCAAATTAAAAGATTCGTATATGATATTTATGGTGTCCTCCTCTTCGACTGTTGTCGTATCATCATCATCTTGGATATGACGTTTTTTTATCTGATTTAGGTGCCTTTTATGTATATTCTGTGGACCTTTAATCATGTATGTACAATCACCAATGCGTTTATCCACTACTCCACATTCCCAGTAAGATGTGTTATTTCTGTAGCACTTAAAATATACTCGATCTCCCGAGTTATATTTCTTTCTTCTCGTGTGTGTAGTGTTTCGGATAATTGCCTGCCTTGGCAATAGTTTGTCAAACGCTGATTTTACCTTTCTGGCAAACATTAGATCAGCTGGTGATATGTTTGATGGTGTACTAGGATGTGGTGTAATCCTATATACTTGCAAGAATTGTTGCAAAGCTTTTTCTGTTGGTGTTCCAATGGATTTCTTTAACGCTCGTTTTAGCGTGTCCACGAACCTTTCCGCGAGGCCGTTCGACCTTTGATGATACGGCGGAGTCGTGATGTGCTTCACTCGGAACGTGTCGCAAAATTCCTTAAACTCTGCGGATGTGAACTGCGTTCCGTTGTCAGTGACCAGTGTGTCTGGTACACCGAATCTTGCAAACAACTCGTGTAGGAACCCTATTGAGTTGTTCGTTGTTGGATTCCTGCAACGCATTACCTCCGGCCATTTTGTGAAACTATCCACTACAATTAAATAATAGTTTTCACCTACTGGACCAGCGAAGTCCATGTGGATTCTCGACCACGGTTGGTCGGTTTTCGGCCAAGGTTTGTGTACTATAGGTGGAGATTTTGCCGCTAACTGGCATCCTTTACATTTATCAATTGTTGTCGCTATGTCAGTGTCCATGTTACGCCAGTACACGTAACTTCTCATTAACGACTTCATTCGATTTATCCCCGGATGTCCTGTGTGGAAATCTCTTAACATCCTATTCTGCAATGTTTTGGGTATTACCACTCTCTCGCTGTACAGTAACACATCGTCACATATGGAGAAAACTTCCTGCACCTTTGTGTCCGTTATAATTTTCTCTTTTATGTCCTTTATATATTCGTCTTTCTCGGCTTCCCTTTTAATGTCCGACAAAGTTACGGGTAGTTCCTTAATGATGTTTGCTACCATATTTTTTACTTCAACATTTGTCCGAATTGCTGCAATGACTGATTCTTCCAGATTGTGTTTCTGTGGTATCAGTCTTGACAGTCCATCCGCATGGCAAATCTTTTTTGATGCTAGATGTTGTAGCTGGAAATCGTAATTAAGTAGTATTGTACCCCAGCGCAGCAATCTATTTGCGGTGTATACCGGCAATCCTTTTTTTGATCCATAGATCGTGACTAACGGTTTATTGTCGGTTTCAACTATGAATTGTCTACCATATAAATATCGGTGAAATTTAGTCACGGCAAAGATTATGCTCAACACTTCTTTTTCGATTTGTGAATATGCCCTTTCGGCTGGTATCAGCGTTCTCGAAGCGTGCGCTATTGGTTTTCTAGACCCATCCGGCATAATATGTTGAATGCATGCTCCTAAGCCGTAGGAGCTAGCGTCACTAGCGACGACTATTTTTAAGTTTGTGTCAAAGTGCGTTAAGAATAATTCGGATGTTAGTGCGCTCTTTATTTTGTCAAAAGCGGTTTGACATTCTTGCGTCCAGTTCCACGGTGTATCCTTTTTAAGCAGATTATTTAAGGGGGCTCGCAAGTTATGCATTCCTTCAATAAAAGATTGGTAATAATTTACGAGTCCCAAGAAACTCTGCAAGGTTGTTACATTATCGGGTGCTGGCATATTTTTTATTGCCGCAGATCTGTCTGGGTCTGGACGTCGTCCATGTTTGTTTATTATGTGTCCAAGATACTTAATGTAACGAAAAAGTGTAAGGAAAAATTCAAGATGGCGCCCGACTCTCTCTTTAACACGGTAAGATATCCTCAACACGGCACAAGAAGCAACAGCCACACGATTCCCCAGCCAACTCAATCGTCACTCCCCCACGTCTTTCCCCTCACCCGCTTTTATCGTCGTTCTAGGCCGGCTAAATTTGCATATTCCGAGAATTCGTGTGACTTTGCGAGACATCATACTTTACAAAAGACGGCGGTCGCCATCTTGGTCTTTCTTTTCTATTTTTGGTCGGTAATGCTGAGCTGGTCTCGAGGTAAGTCTTTTTCCCCTCATCCGTCTCTCCCACGTACCCACACAACACGCAAACACGCGGGCGCTTATCTCCTGGATGCACGTTACACTCCCCCCTGATCTGATGATCACATAGAGAGCACTGGGGGGCCTTTTAGTGCGTGTGCTTCTGCGAAGAGGTACATTCACTGTTTCAGATTCGGGCTCTGGATCTGGTTTCGCCTCATCAGATGAAGTATCGCTATCAGTCTCTGGAAGGGGCTCACTGAATCCGTGCATCGGCAGCTCATCGCTAGACGCTTCACTGCTTTCTTCTGTAGTTGTGTGATGCACCTCGGTAGCTGGGCGAAGATTTCGCACATGTCGTGGGGTTCCATCGACCAAAACAGACTGCTGGCTAATCACTCCAGATATTTGTCCTCGCTTAAACTTGTCGGTGCACCGATTTCCTGGAGGCCGCACCCACACTGGATCTCCCACTTCATATCTGTTATATGTTCCCTTGTCGGTTGGCTGGGGAATCGTGTGGCTGTTGCTTCTTGTGCCGTGTTGAGGATATCTTACCGTGTTAAAGAGAGAGTCGGGCGCCATCTTGAATTTTTCCTTACACTTTTTCGTTACAAGCTATTCCGGCCATTTAACCTCTAGGACTATGACCGAGTCGAAATTTGACAAAGCTCATACCCGAGTTTGACGGGTCCACGTCCATCGTCGACTGGGTTGAAAGGGTCGAGCTGACGTGCGACCTTTGTGAGGTGAAAAGGGTACACACTGTGATTCCCCTGAGATTGGCTGGGGGTGCCTTGAGTGTATATCAGCAACTCAGTGCTGCCGAAAAGGGAGATGTCACCGCAATTAAAGCTGCGCTGTACAAGGCATTTGCCATGGATCCTTGTACGGCCTATGAAAAATTTGCTTCCCGAAAACTTCTACCGGAGGAAAGCGTGGACGTTTTCATCGCTGAGTTAAAGAAACTCGCAGTTCTGTTCGGTGGAGGGGTGTCGGAGCGGACGCTCGCATACGCGTTTGTGGCGGGCCTTCCCACTCGGGTGAAGCAGCCTCAACCAGCGTTTCAACAACGACCATGGAACACTTAATGGAACGTGCTCGAGCCATCATCAAAGATGAGGAGACCTGGGGGAACCAGTTGTGATGGCGACACAGACAGGCCAGATTGGCGCTCGGGAGATTCCGAATCAGAACCCTGCAAGCAATGGGAAATGTTTTCGCTGCGGCCGACGCGGACATTTTGCAAGGAATTTCACCAACAGGGGGCGTGTGCGCTGTTTTAAGTGTGGCGGTTTGGGGCATCTAGCCCAACACTGTGCGGGAAACGTATCAGGGGAGAGGACGTCAGCGCCGCCCTGCTCCCCGAGCAAAATTTGAACAAGGCGCAACCAGTAATGACTGTCTACGTAAACAGGATACCCTGCTCAGCACTTCTCGACTCAGGCTGTTCGCATACTATAGTGAGCACCAGGCTGTGTCCAAGTTGGACTAAGAGGAAGATCAAAGTCACCACGAAGGGAGGCGAGACCCAGACATGCTGTGGAGCTGGAACTGTCAAGATCTACACGGACACCGGTGCAGCCACTAAGACCAATGTGCTCGTGACCCAAGGAAATCTCCTGGGGTTTGACCTGTTGCTCGGATACGATGCCATCAAGGCGCTGGGGGGGAGTCGCAATTCATCGGGATGGAAAGGTGCGATTCTTAGAGGCCCCAGTGTGTGCAGCGCTCCATATCGATCGGCCGAATTTTACAGTGGACTACGACTCGCGCAAGAGGGCCTGGATTGCATCTTGGAAGTGGACCGAAGGAATGGCACCGACTAAACTCAAGAATGGGGTTGCAGAGTACCCTATACCCAGTGAGGCCCGAGCAGAATACGAAAGGGAACTAAAGGCGTGGATTCAAGATGGCGCCCGACTCTCTCTTTAACACGGTAAGATATCCTCAACACGGCACAAGAAGCAACAGCCACACGATTCCCCAGCCAACTCAATCGTCACTCCCCCACGTCTTTCCCCTCACCCGCTTTTATCGTCGTTCTAGGCCGGCTAAATTTGCATATTCCGAGAATTCGTGTGACTTTGCGAGACATCATACTTTACAAAACACGGCGGCCGCCATCTTGGTCTTTCTTTTCTATTTTTGGTCGGTAACGCTGAGCTGGTCTCGAGGTAAGTCTTTTTCCCCTCATCCGTCTCTCCCACGTACCCACACAACACGCAAACACGCGGGCGCTTATCTCCTGGATGCACGTTACACTTAATCTCGCTCATACAAAAGTCACATTTACTTTCTTTTACTTTAAAGCCGAATTCTTGTATTCGAGTAAATACTTGTTTCAAATGTTCCTTATGTTCTTCTAGGGATTTGCTCCTGACAACAATGTCGTCCAGGTATGCACATGCGCACTCAATACCACTTAGCATGGTGTCCATCGCTTGCTGAAAGATGGCAGGCGCTACTTTGATGCCAAAAGCAATCGGTTGTATTTGTATAATCCCTTATGCGTATTGATGCATAGTATTTTTGAGCAATTCTCCTCGACCGGTATTTGCAAATACGCGTCGCTCAAGTCTATCTTGGAGAAGATATTACCCCCATTCAACTTCGTGAATATTTCCTCTGGGCTTGGTAGGGGGTAATGGTGATCTTTTAATAGGGAGTTGACCCCGGTCGAAAAGTCTGCGCACACTCTAACTTCGTCATTCTTTTTCTTTACGTATACGGTGGGGGCTGCCCACTCGCTGTGTTCTATTTTTGATAGAATTCCCGTCTGTTCCAATCTATTTAATTCTTTATCAATCTTTTCCAACCCAGCGGACGGAACATTTCGCTTTTTTCTAAAAATTGGGCTGGCGTTTTCTTTAAGTTCAAACGAGGCCTTGAATTTATTGCAGCGACCTAAGTTAGTCGTGAATGCCTCAGGAAATAATTCTTTTAAATCGTCTTTTATATTTACTGTTGTTGGAGAAGAACATTCTAATTTTTTACAGAATGTATTGATTGGCTTATCCCATAGTCCGAATTTCTCAATTAAATCTATTCCAAACAGATTTTCACTATTTTTTAGTACGAATATTTTAAATTTCTTCGAAATCCCTTTCAATTTTATCGGGAGGACAACTTCTCCTTCAAATTTTATACCACCACCAGTTACCGTCCGGGCTGCTTTACTAGTTTTCATCATGGCCGGTTTTCCCAAATTTTTCCACGTATTCAGGTTTATTATAGAAACATCGGAGCCGGAGTCGAGTTGTAACTTTATTGATGTTTTAAATATTTCCACTTTTACGTATTTTCGCCGATCTTTGTCTAATTTTGTATTTGATATTGTTTGCTGTACTCTCTTTCTGGTGTAATCTTTATATCTGCAGCAATCGCTTTTGTGTCCCACCTTCTTACAAATGTAGCATTTTTTCTTCTTATAAGGACAATCTGATGTCCAATGCTTTTCTGCACATCTCTTACAGTTATATCTAGGAAGAGGCTTGTTATATTGTGTACTATATTTATACTTATTATCTTTGGAATATCCCGTTCCATTGCTTTTCTTTGTAAAGTTCTTGGTTGGTGCGTATGGTTTTCTAACTTTTCTTACATATGCCACTCCGAATTCTTCTATATTTTTTAAATCCTTTTTTAGTGTAATGTCCCTTTCACAGTCCTCTGCTAGTTTCTGGAGGGTTAAATCTTGCTCAGATTCCAGCTTAGACAACACTCGTCTGCGTATTTCTGCATTTTTCGTGGAAACTAACCCTTGAGCGAAGATTAGACATTTAAAATCTTCTACCGTTAGTTCTGCAAGCTTAAAATTATCGCAGTTTTTATTGACAACTGATGCGTATGTCAAATAATCTTGGTTGTCCATCTTTCTTAGATTCATGCACAGCCATCTTTTATGAAAAAGAGATATATTTGGATTAAATAATTCTTTTAGTAATTTTACAGCTTCCATGAACTCTAATTCCGCAGTTTTTTTTAGGTAATATGTAATCTACGAATTTGCTGTGTTCTGATGTACCCAATTTTCTGAGTAAGAGGCTCACTTTCTGACTATTTGGCCAATTTTTACAGTCCAGTTGAAAAACATCCTCGTATCTTGTGTAGTATGCTTCAAAATTCTTCTCTTCCTCAGGCACATAATGAAATGTGTCCATGCTATTAAAAAATATTAAAAAATATGGGAGAAATTAACACTATCGACATTTTCTCGATTACTCTTTAGTAATTCCAGTGTTTTAGCAAAACGTTCCTCTTGTCTTTCTTCATATTCCAATTGTAGTTTCTTATGCCTTTCTTCCTGTTCCAATTGCAGTTTTTTCTGCTTTAATTGCGCCATTTTGTGCTTTTCTTCTTGTTCCTGCTGCCATTTCAATAATCTGTCCTCTCTCTTTTCCTCGCGGTCAGCCTGTGCCTGTATTTGTGTTTGTAAAAGCTCGTTTTGTGTAGCTTGTCTGCGTTCATCCCGCTCAGCCTGTGCTTGTAAAAATTGCATGAACATTTTTGACAAGTCTTCCATGTTTTTTTTTTGTTTTTTTTTAGTGTGTAGTTAAAAAAAATATTGTACCATGTACCATATACACCGGTTTGGGTTACAACAAAAAAAAATTGCTGTAAGATCCTGTTTTCAATAATAATATCGCTGCTTGCAATAATATATTCTTTTTGCGAGTCACGCTGCAAAAAAAAAAATAAATAAAACAGGTTTATCTGGAATCACGAAATGGAATTGACTTTCCGTTTTTAGGCACTTACTAATAAGTAACTCTTTCCACAAAATAAAAGTTTGGGGTTTTTTTTATCGAGTCACAATTGAATAAATGTATGCAGTACATTTAGTTCTTTGAGTTTTTTTTCTCTAGTATTTTAGTAATTAAAATACCTCTTAAATTGAGATTACCTTTTTTCCGTGACGTTTTACTGTATTATCCGTTATTCAGTGACAACTTAAAAAAAATCCTTTCCTTGAATTTTAGTTTTAGCTGTGGTGTTTCCTTTTAGTACCGACGTCAACCAAAACATTAATTAAAAAGTCCTTTAGTTGTTGTTTTGTTTACGGAGAACAGTAATTAGAATCCACTGGTGAACTTTTTTCGTAGGTTACTTCCTTGTTTTTCGTAATACGGGTCTAACCTGTCGTTTTTGCGACAGAACAAAGTTCGCTTTTCGTTTGCAAGTTGGTCCTTTAGTAAGATTTGTCGTGTAGCGACAAACAAAAATTCACTTTTACATTCGTTTGCAAATCGGATTCCCAGAAAACGGCGTAAATTGTCGCTTTTGCCACGTTAGAGTTTTTTTTTTCACTTGAGTTGAAACTTCTCTTTAGCGTAAAATCCGTGTGCTCGTCAACACTTTGCATCCTTTAAAAAATGGTCAACCTTTGCGTTGTACTTTTTTTTTTTTTAAATAGTTCTTCTTCAAACTGTTATATTTGACGCTTCATATCTCGTCGCCAACTGTTGTGGTTGCAAGGTTGAACAATAATTAGTAAGGAAATACAATGAAGACGCAAACAACAAGATAACGCAATAATAAGTGTATTAAAGAAAAGGTATATTTACAATATGTACAAATGACGGTGTCGAGTCAGAGAGTCTTGGCGGCGTCACTTCCGGTGGCATTGTAGTAAGACACACCAAGGCCAACCTAGGCTTGCCATTTATAGTGTTATGTTATTCGCATATGCAAATAAGTGGTTGCCACCACAACAATACTAATATTGTTCGGAAATCTATGGACATAAATGTTTCCCGTAGTTTATAGTGCAAATGTCAATTAATTTCCATAATCGTATACAATGAATCGCTTGCAATATTGATGGATTACATCTCCACAAAAAGGGTTGATATGTTAAAAAAGACAAAACCTAACAAAACAAAATACCTCTTTTTTTCGTCATATTTGTCAACATGTACATACGCAAAATTGGCATCCCATTCCTATTTCTCAACAAGAATATATTTTATTTTTTAGTTTCTTTTGAAATGGAGTTTCTTTTTAATTTATATTTTTGTTTAAAGCCTGAAATGGTTTAACAAATTGAGTCTGTTCGACAGCGACAACTTTTGGGGGTTTCTTCTTTTTTGTTTATTTATTTTGATAATTACAAGCCAAACGCATTCAACCACCATAATCTTTGATTCAATTTCCAAGTTGCGTAATCCATTACAATAGATTTTTATGGATTGACTTCTACTCAAACGTTTTCTATTTTTGCGTTCATTGAAATTGAATTACTCACACACACGCGCACGCGCGAACGCACGCACACACACACATACACACGCACACACACACACACATATATATATTTATTTATTTATTTGTATAAAAAGCGCCCGAGAAAAAATGGCTAACATGGAATCAGAAACTACACAAGTGAATTGCCCGATAAATCGAGAGAACTAAGATAAAAAGAAAACTCCATCGTATTGAACCATGCCTTGAAAATGGCTTGCTGCCTATATATATATATATATATATATATATATATATATATATATATATATATATATATATATATATTGCTGCCTATATATATATATATATATATATATATATTGCTGCCTATATATATATATATATATATATATATATATATATATATATATGTGTGTGTGTGTGTGTGTGTGTACTTGCTTTGAGCTCTTCTGAGTAAGATACAAATGATTATTTCCACATAGCTTAAAACGCGTTACTCTTCTTAATATGACTTCAGTTCTTCGAAATTCTAATGTGTAAAAACATTATTTTATTATATTTTCGGACTTTGTAGCTCGTTCATATGACTAATGACTGTTATGTGTTCAATAAATATTCTTTATATGTATATGTTTGAGTCTTTTCTCTCTTAGCCCTACGCCGATGTTTTTTTGTCACCACGAAGAATGGTCGTTGATCGTCTCGTCTTTTTAACTATGATGAATAAAACTCCTTTCATACAAGAAAGACACCGGGGAGACGTCTGCTGAGAGATTTATTCAATGTTTGAATTTGGAGAGAAGTGACTCACGAGGGAGAGATAGATAGATAGATAGATAGAGAGAGAGAGAGAGAGAGAGAGTCTGGTGTTCGTTTAGGTAGTTATTTAGTTGTTTAGTTAATTTTATTTCGCACCCTCTTCATTAAAGCCTTCTACATTATTGACGCTGTATCTTTCACACGGCTTCCACGGAGATATTGATCTGAAAACCTCTGTTTTCCTCATCTCCAAACAGTGACACCATTCCTCATTACCTCATACTTCTTGGTCTACCGTTTAACCTGCTGCGCCTTACTTTACGTTACGCATCACTAGGGACGATTTTATTTTGCAGACTTGGGTTTGGATGACATGCACTAAGAGTGCCGCTTATCGAAATACACACTAACTGACTTAATTCTTATTGACAGAGTGTCCTTAATATGTAACATACTTTCCTCTCTTATAAAAACAAACAATCCTCAGGTTTTTTTCACACTCTTCCGCAAGACTAGATCAGATTATTCACTACCTATGAACTCACTGTGTTGGTCATCTCTATAAGCAGCTACTTAGGTTTTCATCCGTCTGGAATTCCTCATGTGTTAAACATGACACTTTTTCTGAGATGTAAGTAAAGGCGATTAACGATTAATATTGGTCCTAGTGGCTCCCCATGTAATTATTTGAGTATGATACATCTTCAGCTCTCATCTCACTGCGCAAATCTTCCAATCACATTATTTTCACACCTAGACACCTACTGTCTTAAAACACCTAGCCATTTGCTATATAAGGCATCTACATGCGATCCCTACAAATCCAATGAACAACCACACACATTTTTCAAATGCATCGAAGTACAATCGATTGCAAATTGATTTAACTCACACGTATTACAGCGATATCATGGAAATCGCTATAAATAGTATCTACCTTCGTTTAATGTGTCTTATCTTTTCGACTCACGAATTCCAACTAAGATACACTTCTATACCACTGACTTAATCTGAACCGTGATTCTGGACATTGAATAAAAAAACATTACATCTCGATGTAACTCCCAACTTCTTTTATTGGATGCTAACTCCAAACAGGAAGACTTCAGGTCATGAAACCATGTTATGTTTTTACTACTCAGAGTTATTTACGTGCGGTACATTTCATTAATTTCTCCCATCCTTTTCTCCTTTTGTTTTATGGCTCATGGACTCAGAGACTGCATCTCAACTTAACTCCTTAACCCACTACCCACTCGGAGCAGATGAATTGTAGCTAAGATGCACTATACTCTTCCTTTGATTCTATCTATTTGGTTATGATAGGTAGTTGAAGAGTTGTTCCTACCGCACAGATCAGTCAACATCCAAAATTCGAAGTTGGGACCACATACCGCAGCGTCATTTAAAATGCATTCATACCAGAGATTTTACGTAGCTGCAGTATGGCTAAGGTTCCACTAATCTATAAAATGGATATAATCTACTGTCATCCATTTCCTGTTAGCTTTTATCGTATGTGGGGAAAACCACTGTTCCTATATGAAGTCATCGTGCATCTGAGCACTCAAGGACACCACACTGCGAACATCGATATCTCTTTTGACTACTCCAAGCGTGCCCATGCAATAAACAATTGGAATTCTATCGAAAATTAACTCTCGCATCAGGGTTACCACAAATCCAAATTTGATATGAACAAAATCCTTAATCATTCAGAAAAAAATAAACTACCGCCAGTAAATATAAGACAAAATCACACACTAAACACATCTAAACTAAAATTCCTACACAGCTAACCTTTAAATTCATATACAATGAGTTTTATTTACTGTTTTCTTTTCTTAAAACATTACCTTACTTTGGGGTAACTGCACCAACTCCGAAGGTAATTCCGGCAACTTAAAAAGTGCTCTTTATATGCGTGGTTGCCAAAAGAGCACTTTCAGCTAGTTGGCGCAATTTCCCCAAAGTATAGTACTATTACATAAGGAAAGAAATTTTTAAAATGTATGAAATGTTTAGAGTTGCCTTCCGAAAAAAGACCCAATAAAACATTTGATAAAACGCAATACGCATTTCGATTACACAAGGCAAGTTACAAGTTTAAAAACATTGCGAAATAAAAAATAAATGATCAATAAAAAACTTTTCTTTCTTCAACATTCTAACAAAGCTAAAATTTTCAACATAAAATAGGTGACAGACACCGTCTCTCCCCCCGCCGGGCTATTACATCTATAAATCATACAAACAATTTTTATTTCTTTCTTGTTTTCATTCAGAAGGCTGAGAAATGTAATACATTAAAATGTGCATTTTCGCAAGCCTTATTAAAATAGATTACACATGTGGAAAAAGGGAAAGTGTTAAAAATGAGACACCACAAAGCGATTACACCACAAGCTTCCTTCTTTCTATTTCTCCATCCACTCTCCTTCTTCATCTTTTCTCATAACAAGATTCAAACCATAATGCATTAAACAATGATATCTTTCAAACTAAAATACCCTGTCTTTTTCGCCCGTTCTCTCTGTCCGTTTTTCGCCATCCAATCATCCCAGATAATACCCAAGAATGGGCGACAATCAAATGAACATTTACAATATTACAAACCAAAATCACATAATGTTGGATTGAAAATCAATATCTAAAGTCTGCGTGTGTGAGTGTACTATTTTCTTCTTTTTTTTTTTAGCAAAGGCTTAATCTATTGAGGATTAGTTTTACACGTCCATATACTCGCTTGAAGTGTGTCAAATAGCGTGTGGATATTGAACATCCAGTAGGATGCCCCATTACCAGCAAAAGCAAAATGATATGCAGCTGATATCTTGATGGAAGCACTCCTCTTGCTCGTCGCTCACATCACCTAGATTTTCTGGAAAACGGACAAGATAACTGCGCAAAAAAATGTAACTTGATTTTCATATTTGCATCCAGTCGATGGAGACTTATGAGTAATGTTTTTACAATCTCTTTGCAGTTGGACGCCTTTATTTTCCCCCAATAAGAATTTTACTACATTCGTAAACGCCAGGCACTCGATTCTGCAGGACTCATAAAATTACAGAAATCTGCATAATTAATTAAATGTTGAATCTGGGGCCCATCAAAAATTCGTTTTTATTTTCTAAATGGTTAGGCCTGGAAATTTCATGTAAATATATTTGAAGCAGTCGCCATCTTTCTCAAGAGCCTTCACAAACTGTTTCATGATGCCAAGCTTTATGGAAACAGGAGGAAACACAATTTTGGAATGCTCCATGAAAGGAGAAGCCAGAACATAGAGGGAGCCAGGAATCAGTTAAATGCGCACAGGTCAATCTTTCTTTTTTATCCAGTGCTCTGTTCTTGCCCTATTAATCCACAAACACAAGAAGCAATGAAATTTTGTGTAGCCACCTTGTAGCTCGAGGAGGAACCCAATCATTTTCAAATCGACATATATGATCCGTTGGTGCTGTCTATATGAAATCTTTTCCATAACAAATTTAATTCATCATATTTTTCTTTGAATGGCATAGAGAACTGATCCATATAATTTGCCATTGTGAAGAAAAACACATTTCAAATTTCTTTTGGAACTTTCTATGAAAAGATGCCAATCTTGAGAATAATACTGTTCGACACCAAGATGCCGCAGCAGGCTGGTAACGTCGTTTCAATATACTATGTTGTTTTTCTGGGTGAAATATCCCAAGAATTCAATATGGTGTTTTCTATAGAAAGTTATGAGAGTTCCAGGCTGAAGTAGATTTTTTCTGTGAGTCTTAAAGCTAAAAGTTCAGAATTGTTTTGGGGGGAAATGTTGAGATCTATTGTCAGGTCATTAAGCTCTCTTTGAGAAAAAAACTGTGGTAATGAAGAAAGATAGACACTGGCATCTGAAATAGTGGTTTCACTATTGTCAATGAACCAAAACAGAGGCTTGGTCTTCTTCAGAACCAGGCAATTCCAATTCGGGCAAGCCTTCATTGCAATGTAAAATTGGCCTAATTGCAGACTTGAAGTTTGGATAAACCAACGAATTCCTGTTCTTCCTGTTGATTTCAATCGTTTTAACTGCACAGAAATAGCAGTAATGTCTTTCGGTTCAAGCCAGACTATTGGAATACCAAAGCGGAGTGGCTTTTTATCTTGTTTGTTCTCTGTCGAAGATGCTCAAAACATTGTTTGCATACAATATGGAATACATAAGCCTCATCTTGATCACTCAGCATTACACTTTACATAATCAATGCATTTCTTTTTTGTTAGATTGCAACGTATATTCCCCACAAATATAGCAAAACACATTTGGATTGTTTAAATAATGTCGTCTAGGAGATGATGTAGCCATGCTTACATATTTGCTCCAAAAATCTGCAACGAAATTAAAATCATGCAACTTAATTACTTCCTGTCTTACTAATAAGTAACTTCCTAACATTAAGAGAATACACCTTACTTTAACTCAGACATCAACACAAGCATGTCATATATGCCTATTTACTACCCAGTGTCCACTTTTTACCAACTACATACCTCATTGTATAACAAATTTGATCTCTACTTTAAGGTTTGTGATGTCATAATCAATTAACATACATCACAATAACAACCGAATGTATATAGAAACATGTCTAATGTACTGTCGTCACACGCAGCTACGCTTTACAGTCAGATAAATATTCTAAAAAATAACGACCCTGAAGACTAGTACATAATCCACAGGTATATTTATTTAAAGAGAAAAAGTAAAAGCTGAAAGACAAAAATTACGAGTATGAGAAAGTAAAAACAATAACAAATAAGGGTAGGAAAATGATGGAGTTAAAGATATCGAAAGACTGAATAAGTCTGTAAAGAAATGGAACATGAAATGTCACATTGCATTATAGTGAAACTTGAGTGTGACTGCGTTCACGGCGGTGGGCTGCATGTGCGAACTCGAAACCCGAGCGATGGGACACGAGAAGGCGACAAATCAGCAGGTTCGATTGCGCATTAATTTGCAGAAATGAGATAATATAAGGCCGGGAGTTAAGATGTTTGAGATAGTCGAGCCGTTGAGTTCTCGAGAACCGGATGGAACGTGGTTAGAGCGGAGAGTGTCGCTGGGAATCGAGACCAGATTTTTTTTTAACAAATAGAAGCTATTTGGGTTTAAATATGGAACCAATGCGGCCGAGATGAAATGGGAAATTTTAAATGATTCGTGTCGAACCTGAAACATTAAAGTCGCGTAAAAATTGAAAAGCGTTGTGGAAGAGAGAATTGAATGAGTCATGTCAAACTGCGAAGGTTGAAGATATGAAGTCAGTCGGACTTTTTTGTCTTCTTGTTTGTTAATCCCAGTGGGATTCGTTGCATTTCTTTAACTATCGTCGTCAAATGAATGTGTTGGAATGCAGTTCGGTCTACTTGTTTGTATTAAAGTCGTCGTTTTTAAACGTGGAATTTGGAATGATATTCGCTTATATTTGTTTAAAAAAAGTCGTCGCTGTTAACAGAATTTAAAGATTCGATTCGGACCACCTGTGTGTATTAAAGTCGTCGTTTCTGAACGAGGAATTTAGAGGGAAATATTGTTGTGTTGAAAAGAAAAAAGTTCTCGTTTTTAAACGAAAAATATTTTACTCGAGAACAATTCGAGTCGGATTTTATTTTGTTTGAAAAAGTCATCGCTTTTAAAAGAACTTGAAATGCGATTCGGATGACTTGTATGTATAGAAGTCATATTTCAATGCGGAATTTAAAATGAAATCCTTTTGTGCTGACAGGGAAAAAGGGCGTCGTTTTTAAACGATAGATTTATTTTATAAAAGTACAATTCGAGTCGGATTTTATTGCGTTTGCAAAAGGTCGTTGCTGTTAAAAGATCTTAAAATGTAATTCGGACGACATGCATATATTTAAAATTTATTTTTAATACGGAATTTAGCATGAAATCGTGTCGTGCTGAAAAGGAGAAAAAAGGTGTCGTTTTTGAACGATAGTTATTTTGGTGAGAGTACAATTCAAGTCGATTTTGTTTTTGAAGAAAAACTAGTCGCTATTAAAAAGAATTACAGTGCGATTGAGTCGACTTGTATGTAAAGTCGTTTTTAAATGAGAAATTTTAAAAATTAATTTCTGTGTCTAGCCGTGTAGCACCACTTCTGTTAAGTAGTATGTGTCTTTGTCGGAGAGTAGTGAGAGCTAGCTGTGTGTAGCGGAGTGTTGAGCGCTAGATGTGTCTAGCGGAGTGTTGAGCGCTAGATGTGTCTAGCGGAGTGTTGAGCGCTAGATGTGTCTAGCGGAGTGTTGAGCGCTAGGTGTGTCTAGCAAAGACGGATACTACTTCCCTACCCAGTTTATGATCATGAGATCAGGGGGGCGTGTAATGAAAATTGAGTGTGACTGCAGTCACGGAGGTGGGCTGCATGTGCGACCTCGAAACCCGAGCGATGGGACACGAGAAG